>NC_142010.1:80587544-81187544 GCF_049901735.1 Notechis scutatus | reverse complement strand
CAGTTGGTTTATTTTTGAGAGATTTTCAGATTCCTTTCTGGATCCCAATAGCACTGAGAATATGCTGAATCTTCAGCATGGATAGAGTTAGATAGTCATAGCCTCATGTTGTTATTATAGGTCAAAGTTCTTTATCTTATAAGCATCATAGTGAATTCTTTTAGACATTTTAGCATATGAATAGAAGCCTCTTAATGCAAAACTTTATCAAGTACATCATTTCAGCACAGATGAAGGCAAAAGCAGATCTAATTATTTCCTGCGCAAACCCACATAGGAAAAGTTTAGATTCTCCCTTCCCCTATTAGACTAGGTCACATTGTCTGATTGAATCTTATGGTATTGTTATGAGAAAATCTTTTGGCTCTGGTAAACACTGAAGTGTCCTTGATTCTCATGGCTGTCTTCTGGACGTCTGGAGCCACCCCCTTCCCTCCTCCCTGGTTCATTGGCAAGCTGAGAAGCGATAATGGTTGCAACAGTGCATTTTGAAACTTGACAGACTGTGGACAAAAATGGAGAAAGGTTAAAAAAAAAAAAGTAATGGCTTGCAATATCAAGAAAAATGCCAGTGGTGATCAACCAGAAGGAAAAGAGCCTACATGGATAAAAGAAGAAGAACATGAGAATCCCTTTGTCAGTAAAATATTAGGCCAAATATGCTAGTTATCATGGTTGGATGTAAACATGGAACAATCTTAGAAAGATGATTTAATTGTTTTTATAGCAAAAATAGATAACAAATATCCTTTCCAAAGTATAAGAATGTGACATCTTCCAAGGTATGAAGATATAAAAAGATAGCAAAGACTGAATCACATGAAAGCTAGATAAAAAAATGCACAGCACACTCATAGACACCTGTAGCAGGTCTGCCAAGGCTGCTTGTTAGTACTAGTCCATGTTTAATATGAATCACGCCATAATATAGAGTCGCCCAAACAAAAAATGGCATCACTAAAATACATTTGTAAGCACTCAGTTATTTTTTCAAATCTAGGCAGAATTACCATAAATTCCCCATATTGGGGAAATTTGCAACTTAGTGACTGCTTAGTCAGTTGTAAGTTGCTTCCTTCTAATAATTTTTGAAGGCCTTCACAGAGAAACTGCCCTCTGTAAGATAGACTATGTAGATTTTCTATGTGATAATGCCCGACCAACTCCATTGTATTACTCAAATGATAGATGGATTCTCCTAAACAAAAGGTAGAATTGCAGCCTGAGTCTCTCAAATGATTAGACTTAGAAATCTGCTGGTTTGAATCTGGAGTTTATATCTTGCAGTGTGAGTCAATATTCAATGTTGGACATATCCTCTGTAGTTTACTCAGCCTTGCTTCAATATTTATTTATTCATTTACGGTGCTGCCCAACTTCAGATTGACTTTGAGATAGTGATTACATTCATGACCTATGATAGTAAGTTTCAAAAATTAATTGCATATTATACCAGATTTTATTTTCTGTATGTTTATATAGAGCTTTTGAGAAGAAGTACTTTTTAAAAATAATTGTATGTTCATAACAATATTCTGAAGTGCAAGCTCAGTTTAGGCTCAGTTCCTGAGAGAGAATTTTAAATATTTCTAGCAATCTTTCTGAAAAGTAAATAATATTTGTAAAATTGATATATAGTAGGAACATACTGGTTTCTATCTCTTGGTTTTTGTTTTTGACTATATTATCTATTCTATACTCACAAGGATTCTTCTGTCACGTTCTCACATTGTTTATTCAATTGTTTATTTATTAATTCAACCCATTGTAAAAATACAAATTTTCAGTTGCACCTCCTTTTTTTCTCTTAAGGACAAAGTGTTTTTAAAATTGCCATCCAATGAAGCCAAACCGAAATATAAAACCTGGATAACAGTTGCTCTTATTTACAGACATGCAGAGTTTGTGCCTGTTCATTAGGTTTGTGATATATTGCCATCTCATATTCCTCTCCTTGGAATTAATAAATGTTTTGGCTTACATGGTTCTAATAAAGCGTACACAGTGACAACACAAAGGATCTAGGAAACATTATTGCCGTAATGGAAACATCATATATCTCATCTCAAGTATTGCCATGCACTCAGCAATTACATGAAATTGAATCTTTGTCAATGTCTTTGAACTGGGCTTTTGCACTTACCATGAGAACTGGGATTACTGAGATATTTGGGTGAGAAAACCTTGCAGTTGTTTCAATGATATTTAATCCTACAGGATTATAGTTCTTCTGCTGCCACTGATCTAGCAGTTAATGCAATGAAAACAAAAGTCCTTACACCAGACTGGGTCACTACATACCAAGGATACTGTAGATGTCAGAAAGGCCCATAAATTGGATGGCAAGACTTCCTGAGGATCATGGAACATGATAACCTCATGAAGGTGTGGAAAGTAGAGATGGATGGAAGAAAAAGATTGTACTGCAAGAAATATCAACCAAAGCTAATCATAGGTATGATTACATGGTGTTAGGAAAGCCTTTCTACATGTTAGACTACTTTTCAATAAAATGATATACAAACATAAGATTATAAAAAACCTCACTTTTTATGACCCAATTCAGAGTAGAGTGAGGACAACTGGTTGGAGCTGAGTATTTACTGATTGGATGCCCATCCTGATGCCATGCAGAATTTGAAGCAGTTTTTTTTCTTTCCACCTTAGGAGAGAAAAGTCTGCCATTGCTGAAGATTGAACTCTCAACCTTCTAAATGGGAGGCAAATGTCTTTACCATTAGGCCACCACACTGCTCAAACACAAGATCATAAAATTACATCCATTAATGTTGAATATTACATAGAATGGCTAAGAGCTTAGTAGTCATAGTATCATGTCAATTATTTGAAGAATATTATACCCCAGTTGTAATTAAGCTTTCTTACTAACCTCTATCTGGTTTACAACAATGCAACACAGTGTACGAGTGGCAATGGGTGCACCAAAGAAAAAACTGAAAAATCAAATTAGGAACAATATTTTTGGAGAAAATTTACCTATGCAATTGCTAAGAATCAACTCCAATTTGACGGCACAAAATCAATCCATCAATCAACACGGCCCACATTCCATAGTAGCCAGGTATGAGACAATCTAGAAGAGAACCTTGAGAATTTCATTTATGAAATGTGTATGTGTCCAGTATGGCATTCTATGAAGATGCACAAAACATAGTGCATCAGAACATAGCAAATGAATTTCAGTTCATGGTTTATTTCCTTTGAGGTAAGATCCAATATGTGGCATCAGTCAATCAGCCATTATTTTGGGCAAAGGCCACGGTTGTCACAAAAGTTTGAGCCACCTCCAGATCCATGGAAAGATGATGAGGTCACTCAGAACCAATAGCCTTGTGAATGCCCAACCGCCACAGTGAAGAGATCACAGATCCTACTGCAGTATATATGGGAGGACAGTGAACAAGCAAGTTTCCTAGTTTGCCCTTTTAATTTATCTTTATGAATAACACCTCATATGTAGCTATCTGCAGAACGGCGCTTCTCATGATTGCTAGGTTCTCCTAGAAAGCAAATGCTGATCTCCTCTTTCCCGAGTCCTGGCTGATGTTGTATTCAAAACTCAGTCAGCCAGATCTCCAGGGAGGAATCCTCTCTCTTCATCTATTCAGGCCTTAGTTAAACATGTGAGGTTATAGACAGATAACATTCAATAGCATTAGTTGATATGGAAGGGGGCAGAAGTAAACATTGTCTATAACATTTTCAATCTTTTTGTCCCCATAATGGCTTTGATTTACTGTAATCCAAGACTATCATTTAATTGCACTCCTGTGATTGTAAAATAGTTCTATTTATAGTCTGTCTGTCTGTCTGTCTGTGTCTGTCTGTCTGTCTGTCTATCTATCTATCTATCTATCTATCTATCTATCTATCTATCTATCTATCTATCTATCTATCTATCTGTCTATCTGTCTATCTAGCTATTTATCTAGCTGTATCTTTCTATCACCTATCTACAAATTAAGAGATATAATGGGATACAACAGGAAATCATTTGGAAAAATAAATCTTCACAAAAAAAAATCATAGGATCTCCATAGCAAAAATTCTACCCAAAGCAAAAATAACTATATGGAAAATTAGATCCATAACTAAATGAGGCTTTTTTGTGTTGTAAGTTGGATATTTTCATTGCAAATCTTAAGGAGAGTCCTTTATGATTCTGACAGAATGGGATATGCTAACCATTGTGTTATAACATGAAAGGAGCAATTATGTTTGTAATAGAAGTTAGAACTTAAGAAGAGCTGAGTTAGATTAGATGAAAGGCTTTTCTGGATTAGCATTCTGTTTCCAGATGCCCATGGGAAGCTCATATGCAGAAGGGCAGTAGCAGCTGTGTGTCTTGAACAACTGGTACCCACAACTAATATAATTCACAGTCTATATAGATTGAGAAGAGCGGAGGGATGTATAATTTATCATTGACCCAACATTATGCGTTCAGTCTAGTGATTTCTAGAAATAGGTATATTCCTCAAAAATTGAAATTAGCAAGTATAAAACATACAACATATTTAGTAAAGCTAGAATTGAAAAAGTATAAATACTAAAAATGAATGTATACTAAATAAAATATTAAAATATATAAACTATGCACACTCCCTCAAAAATTGAAATTATACAGTATAAAAATATATGCACACATATATACTCCCTCAAAAATTGAAATTATACAGTATAAAAATACAACATATTCAGTAAAGATAAAATTAAAAAAATATAAATACTAAAAATGAATATACACTAAATAAAATATTAAAATATATAAATATAAACTATACATACATATATACATACATATATTAGTATACTTCCTTCCACTATTCCTGCACTACTGCTAGTAACTGTTATACCAATTGTTGCAGCAGGCATAATTATTATGCCCATATTAACAAATGTCATAAATAAAATATCACTCAGGTCAGGCACAAACCATTAGAAAAAAAAATCAAATGCTATCATGTTGTACCTATTCTGTAGCCTATAATATTGATATTTGAGAAAGATGGGTTGAAAGGCAAAAAAAAGCCTGACAACCAGAATGATAAGAAAAAGAAAAAGGAACAAAAGAAAAAGGAGGAGAATATTACCATTTATAGATTCAGTAAGAAACTCTTTTACAGTAAGAAACTGGTTTACAGTAAGAAACTCTTTTAAATATTCACAGAGATCCAAATCAGAGTAGCTGAAAGAAATCACTAGCAAAATCCATTTGTTTATATCAGTGTTTCTCAACTTTGACGGTTTTAAAATGTGTGGACTTCAATTTCCAAAATTTCCCAGCCAGCCTGCAGGGGAATTTTGGGAATGGAAGTCCATCCATTTTAAAGCTGACAAGGTTGAGAAACACTGGTTTATATGACTGGAACTGGGCAGCATTTTGCTTATTTCTCCTGCTCCACCTTGGCACAATGGAATAGGGTGAATAATTTCTCCTCTTTTTAAGTCAATTCTTCTCTGAAAAAGCTAAAAAAGAATCACTGTGAAATGAAAATGCCAATCCAAATGCCCCCCCCCCTTTTCTGTAGTGTAAATTGGTAGGGACTGCTGCTTTGCCCTGCGTTATAATTGATAATGGAGGTTGAAGATCAGGCTCACAGATTTTTCATAATGTTTCCTAAGATTTAGACTGAGCTGAAGGTGAGAAAGAGAGAAAGAATCATGCAATATTTGATTCATAGCTATACCCCTATTATAGCGATGCTGAGAAAAAAGCCACTCACAGCCGTCTGCAGGGATAAATTGCTGTAGATACCGCAGATCAGAGGTGGGACTGTGGCTGATTTTTCATATGCAGTTAAACATCTACCATGCCTCCCGGGTTGCAGCCATGGGTGGTCTTCTTAAATGATCTCTTAAGAGCTCCTCACAAGTTAACTCAGCTCATTCCAAAGCATTGTGCTTTGTTGACATCTGTGCCACATGGGTATGCTTTTAAATGTTCTTAAAGTAAGCCAGCAAATAAGGCAGATGATGTCATATACAAATTCATGCTCACTTCTATTTTTTTTTTTAATACCTAATAACCCTAATCACAGGTAGCACCCACCCACCTGGGAGACACAGCTGAATTTCCTGCTTCATCTTCTTATTTTGCAGATTTTCTTACATCATCCACCACAACTAACCTAGATGTCAAAACAATTCTTTGCCCAAAAAAACAGGAAAAGCAAAGCAGCCATTTTGACTGTGAAAGAACAAAAACAAAAAGCTGTAATCTGCCTTGAGCAATATTTTCGTTATGGGATCTCAAGGTTTACAAGGCAGGGACCATGGCTTCAACTTTGACAAAATATTGAGGGTGGGGGGGAAATGAAAAAATGAAACTGTGAATGGAAATCATGGCTGGTGTTTAAGGCACATTTGCTCTCAGTTACAGGGTCAAAAATGAGATTTCATGTTGTAAGAAGAAGATGTTCTGAAAGCTATGCTTTCATAGTATGCATTCTCTTCCTGTGAGATAATCAGATTTGGATTGTTTATACATCTTCTAATCATACTGAAGCATTCAAATTAATATTAAGATCTACCAATAAAATCATGTTCTGCTTTCTATCTAATGAAGGAGCTGTGCTTTCCCCCCCCAAAGATTAGATGGTTTTTCAAGTGCTTTTTATAGTTTCAAAAATGGGGAGCCAACATTTTTCTCCTTTGTTTTTATCCTGCAACATTTGGGGAAGCCCTTGATGCAGGATTTAGTCCTAAACGTAATGGGAAAATTTCACTTTTGAAGTCAGGTGGCTGATCACCTAATGCAGGCATGTCAAACACGTGGCCTGTGGGCTGGAAATGGCCCATGCAGGCCATGCCTACCCTAGCCCTGCAAAGACAAAAACAATCCCAATATGTGACCATATGGCTTGCGATGCAATCAGGTTTGACACCCCTGACCTAATGGGCATCTCTTTGAGTGGCCAAAAGAAGAATGAAGATTGCATGTGTTAGGTTTCAAAGAAGGATATCATGACAGGGTATTGGAAAATAGTAAAAAATGTAGCCGTGGCACTGGATTAGAGTTAAATTACTGGGATTCTTAGAATGAACACAACATTTCCATTAGGTGCTCAATTAAATTTGAACTGATTGACTGAACAGAGAGTGATTTATACAAGAAAATGTTGAGAGATTCCTTATAGTATATTAATGCACTTGGAAATATGGAGCCTCCCATACTGAAAGATTTTTGTTAAAATGGGTTCATTTTCTTAGTGTTGGAAATACTTGGCTAAGTGGACACGAAGGCAACCACATAGACTTAGAATTCCCCCTGTCTGTATATGAGAAAGGCAATTTTTAAAATGTGTTACTGGAAACAATTGGAAACGGACACAAGGCCACTAGAATGCTTTTACCTTTCCTCCAAAATGCCATGGATCTCTTGTCCAAGCAGCCATTTCAGAACATTAAAACATTGCTACTATGAAGCTTCTTTCCTCATTTTGGCTGGATGACAAACAATAATAGGATCAATATTATTGGATTCAGGTCCCCACCAGAATCATGCATTACACAAAGGAGCAGATAGGAGGGTGGCATTAAAAAATAGTTCAGAAGCCACATGACATTGTTATATAGAAAGAGGTTATCCAAAAAAGAAGATATACAATATGTTGACTATTTATGTCTATGGACATTCTCAGTCATGGTTATATCCCAATGGTGCTTTTTCAAAAGGTAGCTGGGCTTTTCTTTGTTTTTTCCTTGAAGACATTTCTCTTCCCATCCCATTCAGAACTTCTGGACTGAAGAAGAAGTCAGAATAGAAGAAGCTGTCTGGGTGAGAAGAGAAGCATCTTCAATGAAAAAGCGAAGAAAAGTCCATTTGAGTGTTTACAAATATGGTTTGAGGGGGATGCACTAAATGAAGTATTGCAAAAGGGCACCCTGTATGTCAAGGTGGCCTGCTTTTATTAGATGAAATACAAGTTTCAGCATATATATTTTTCTAGGCCCTGGAGCTTGGTAGAGTTTATGGAGTGTGCCAGCTTTCTATTGTGAAGAAAGAGCTGAGCTAGTCACCAGAAATGACTTCATGCTGAATGCCCAAGAGTGCGTGAGTGCTCACTTTTGAAAAAGAAAGCATTTATTTCTGCCTGTTCTCCATTTATCTTCTTTGGCAACATTGTCGAGTCCTCCCTTCCTAGGTCATGTACATTTACTGATTATGATCACTTATTTTGCAATAAAATATTTCTCCCTCCTCACATGACATGCATGTGTGTGCATATATAACTTTATGTTCCGAGAGCTATACTGATGTTAAAAAACCAGAAGTCCATTGTTCAATCAATCAACTTAATCCTGCCTCTTGCTGATAACTATGGCTATCGCATTTCAGAGTGATTTTACTGGATATTAACTGGGATTATGTGGGGTAGCCATTCAGTCTAGACAGGAGTTTCTATTACAGGGAACACAGACAAAAGACTAATAAGAATTATTAATTCCCATGTATAAACTTCATTTAAAGAGATGAATTCTGTTCTCCAGGATCTATTTGCTTTATTATTGATTTGCTGTACCTCATATTAAGGCAATGGTTCACTTTTTTGACCAGATTGCTGCTAGGAAAAAGAAGTGTGCTCCTGAAACCAGGTGACTAGAACTCAGTGATAGCTAGGTTACTTCTGACCCATTGTCACAAGGAATGACTTTCCAAGTTCAAATTACCACATTTTAAAGTTGCAGAATGGATCAATACTCACTTGCCAAAGTGATTTCCAATATTTTGATTTAGAGGCAACAAAAAGCTGTGGCAGTCTAAATGCATTTGCATCTCAAACCCATTCTCAATATTCTGGGCCATTTTCACAATTTAAAAAATGGCATCAGCCTTTGATAGGCTTGGGAAACATTATGCCAATTTGATTTAGGCCGTCAGTATAACTCCTCAATACTCTGAAAATAAATACAAATTTATTTTCAAAGACTGGAAAGGACCCTAAAAGTTTAAAAAAAAAAAAAGGTAATTTTTATAAGGAGGGTAGGATTAGGTTTTCAGCATGGATATTATTACATCTGCTATGGAAATTTCCTCTCCTTCAGCAATTGGTACGGGATTTTTCCTCCCTGCTGGAGAATTTCTGGAAAATTGATAAGCCATACTCTCAGCTCCCAACGGGGGCATCCCTACATGTTCCAAAATTATTCTTTCACTATTGGAGTGCAACAATAGGAATTTATTATACATTTCCAGACTTCTTCAAAAAAAGCAAATCATCGGAGTAAAAGTGGGATAGTTAATAGTTGCTAGAATTTAATGCTTACTGTCACGGAGATGAATATACTAAGGAATTCAGTCAGTGGAAAGACAACATGTTTAGACTGCAAGATTTTATCCTTAACAGGAGAAAGATGAAAACATTTGAAATCTCTTACCACACAATGCTCTGCTATGTTTGATTAGCTTCACTGTTTCAAAATAAGCAGCGCTGCAATTAAAGAACAACAGACACAAGCAGAAACATTGGGACCTTTGACCGAATTTGAAAATCTTATAATTATTTTCTACCCATGTGGTTAATCAATCATAATACTGAACATCTGTTAGCTATAATTTATAAATTAAAGTATGATTCAGAATCTGAACAAGTTGTCGATTGTATGATTCAGTGGATACAGAATTCGAACAGTTGCTGCACAGTGGGAATTTCAATGGAATAACCATATTAAATCTACCCTGAAAAACACACTTAAAACAGATTGGTATAAGATGTTCTAGGGTTGGTACTCCAGTCTTGATTCTACAACAAATAATTCTTTTTTCTAAATAATGGAATGAAATGTAACAAACAGGTGGGTCTTTTATTCATATATGATACAATGTTGTACAGCCCCAAAATACTGGAAAATAATTCATAGTAGAATGAAATAGCTTTTGAGAATTGTAATTCCATTGCAACCTGAGATATTTGTTATTAAACTTCACCATAACATGCATGCATTCAAAATATATCGAAGTACTAGCATTGTATATGACTGTGATTGCAAGGATTCAATATTTTAATTGTTTATATTGGAAAAGATAATTTATTTATTTTCCTTCCTTTCCTTTCCTTTCCTTTCCTTTCCCTTTCCTTTACCCTTTCTTTCTTTCCTTTCTTTCTTTCTTTCTTTCTTTCTTTCTTCCTTCCTTCCTTCCTTCCTTCCTTTCTTTCTTTCTTTCTTTCTTTCTTTCTTTCTTTCTTTCTTTCTTTCTTTCTTTCTTTCTTTCTTTCTTTCTTTCTTTCTTTCCTTCCTTCCTTCCTTCCTTCCTTCCTTCTTTTCTCTTTCTTTCTTTCTCTCTCTCTTTCTTTCTTTCCCACCCATCTCACCAAGAGAAGACTTTGGGTAGCTTACAACATTAAAACCCAATACAACATTAAAAACAATAAATAACCAAGTAACAACAACTTACAATTAAAAGAAGGGGAGGAAAGGAGCAGGATGCCCCGAGGCTCTTGTCTTCATCTGTCAGTCACCTCCAGCATTATGTAGCCCCTTTTGGGGCTCCAGGCTTTATGGAAGGTGAGAAGGGTGGATGCAGATCTCTTTAGAAGAATAGCCTAATTAAATTATAGGAAGATGCTTCAATGTTAAGAGTGACTTTGTACTTAAAATGTACATAATCTGATGCAGAATTTAATTCCAATTGGAAACCATTCTTGGATTTTAATATTATATAAGGTTGTGCCATATCAGAAGTTTCCCTATGTACTGGATATAATTATATTTTATTTTGATTTATAAACATTGCTTATAGTTTACAGTTTCAATAGTGTTAACCAACTTGTTCAATTTAACATTTAATAAGGATATGATTATCTGTACTTTATTAGTTGTTTTCATATTGTTCTATGTATATATTCATATTTTGTTAATTTATATTCCTTCAAAATATTACATTAATACATTATTGTTAGAGTCTTCCAATCCCAGTCTGTTGCTTGCTCTAAATTGTTTGGAATAACAATGAATTAGGAGAAGGGAAGGTTTAAACATTTTAAAAAAAAATTGAATTGTATTTTATTTTTTAAAATATACCCTTTATTGTATCATAGCCTTGCTTACTTTTTGAAAGTAACTCTTGGTCAAATAAAACCAAGTACAATGATTAGTCACTAACATTTCATCTACCTTGGGTCTAAGACATATATTGCAATACCATTTAAATAGAATAATTTGATGAACTTTTGCAGGAAGAAAGACAAGCCTGGAAATTTTTGATTTTATTGCATTCAGTCAGAATTCAACAACAGATACTAAAAATGGGCAAGGGCTTTATTGGACAATTGGACTGGCTGTCTTGATTTTTTTCTGCCTACGTCTCCCCCTGGATTCAGACATTTAAAAAAATTACAATACTCCTCAGAAATTCTTCTTGGACATTTTAATAAGATTGCAATAAGCAATTAATCTATAAGACTATAAATAATTAATCTGTGAACATTTCATTCAAAGAAAGTATGCATTAATCCCACTATTACTTCTAAACTTTGAAGGCATGCCCAGCATATAACAATTCTGTGTAATATAACAGAGCAAGACACAAACTCTCCACCTAAATGCTAATATTTTTGAGAACACTAGAGAGCTGCACGTTGATCTGTTCAATTACTCATGGATATCCAAAGGAGTTACTTCACCAAAGATCAAAGAAACAATGTGAAAGCGAGGCTCCAATCCTTGCAACATATTTAGCAATATGCAGTAAATAAAATGAGACTAATTATTCTCCAGGCTTCTTTTTATTTGCGCGACAACTATTGTGGTAAAACAGACTATAAAACGAAGCAATATTTTGCTAACTGTAGAATAATGCAATTTAGTGCATGGTCAATCTCTTGGAACTGAATCAGTGGGAATGCTGAAATAGCATCAAAAGCATCATTTCATCAAAGTATCTTCTGTATTTCTTAACCACATGATTTTTTTGTATGTTGGGAAAATAGAATAGTTGGGCTTTGGTTTGGGGAGATAATATAAAATATTATTAATATTTAAAATTTATGGTAACTGAAAACATCTTTTTCTCATTTGACTTCAGTCCTCTCCATTCCATTTGTTTTCACTTTGTAAGAGGTTTTGTTTGTGTTTGTGGTATCAGGGAAAATGGTGATTGTCTACAAAACAATGGCAGCTCATACTATTTTACTACCTTGAATAGGTGATGTTTATAGGATCAAAGTGACTGCATGATCTTTAGGAGATAAATTGCTATTTATTTTTTTCTTCCTAGCATTTTCCCGCAAATGCAGTATGCTTTTTGTGTGTCAGTTAATCAAGTGTTGATCCATTGGTTGTGACAGAAATTGACCAACTGGCTTGTCACCTGAGCATAATGTCATAGACTGAGAGAGAATGACTGGCTGTTCCAGCTTTCAGGCCTAAAGTGGGACTAGAACTCATAGTCTCCTGGTTTCTAGCCTGGTGCTTAACCACCATGCCAGAATGGCTATCTTAATAAACTGAAAATATGTGCCCATAAAATCCTTCAGATAAAGAGAGAACTGCTTCAAATAGAATTGAACCAGCTGAACTCATAGAGACCCAATTGCAGTTCTTATACTTTCTTACATAAGTTCATACTCAAAAGTGTCCATAAAACCCCATACTAATTAAGCCATGGAAAGAAGATCTGAAGTCTTCACAATAGAGGGACTTAAATTGTTGTTAGTACAAGATGCCGGAGTACATAATTTCAATCACTTAGTGGGAAATTGCTGAATAAATCTAAGAACAATCCACCAAAGTAATTTTGGGGACCATTTCTCAATCGAATGTTTCTCTAGCACATAGTTCTCACCAGTCTAAATGTCTTCTTGGCTTTCTAGCCAAACAAATTAACAGATCAGAGCACTACTTAAAAGAAAAACCTGAGTGTGGAATGAAAGCAGCTAACTTGGCATTCAGGATCCTGGCAGGGGATTCAATAGTTTTCACTATCCTTCAGAGAGATTGGAGTCCAATGTGTGCATATTTCAAATCCAAGAAAATAAGGCAACTAGAATAAACTTCATCCAAGTCCTATTTTTTGAGAAGCACAGCTAATTCTTCTGCATTCTTAGAAGACACAAAGGAATTTTCCTTTTCATGGGCTAGATTTGCGCAGCCCCACTTCTTTTTCAACGAACTAAGAACCCCTCTTCTTTTCTTCTTTCAGGATTAGTTAATCCCTTTTCTTCTGCAATTTCTCATTTCCCACTTAGCAGCTCCCTGCCTTGTTTAATTCATTGTTTTATTTGTATGCCTTCTTCATTTGTCTTTCTTACAGGCACTATTTCTGTGCCAAGATGTTCTGCCATGAGTCAGCATTCCCCATCCTCATGCCTTCCACAGTTGGCTTTCACATTTTGCAGTTCACAGCCAAAACAACCTTTTCCCATGCTACCCAGGATTGTAATCCAGGAAGGGGAATTTCCCCAAGATGGGGGAAATTACTGTAGATTTTCTAATCTAGTTTTCCCTTGAGATTGCGCAATCATCTTTAAGAACAGCTAATTTATGCAAATTAAAAACAAAATAGACCAATAAAGAACAATATTTATTTTTTATTTTATTTATTTGGTTTGTCAATTGCTTACAAGATAATAGGTATAAGTAAAAACATAGTTATGAATACATGGATACATATAAGAAAAATAAAAGAAACAATAGGACTGGGATGGTAGGCACATTGGTGCTCTTATGCACACATAATTGCCCAGAAGAGCATTGGTTGCCCTCTCCCCTCTTTGGAAGAGCTTTATAGCTCCCGCTGCCTTAAGAAAGTCCAAAACATTTTCAAAGATCCATCTCATCCTGGGCACCTTTTTTTTGAACTATTACCATCTGGCAGACAGTACAGAATAATAAAAACAAGGACAAATAGGCTGAAAAGCAGCTTCTATCCCAGGGCAGTAGCTCTTTTGAATTCTGCTGCATAGTGCAGTGTTGGTGTGGTGTCGGGGGTTTCCGGTTCAATGTGTGAAGGGTGAAGGATGTGTGTTTGTGTTTATTTTCATGGTCATGGTCATGATGTGCACTGAAGATGGTGTTTGATTTCATTGTAGGAGGTGCAATGACAATAAAGTAAACTAGACTAAACTAATAGATAGTTCCTAATGTTCCAAGCTTATCATAATTTTCTGAGCAGGCATTCTAATAAGGGAACATATTATAATTAGCAGCAGCAGCAACCTCCATTGTTCAAGTAAAGGAGAAAAAAAATAGAACCTTTCAAGAAGGAAACTGGTGGATCTGAGAATGAGAAAGGTTAAGCACAGCTCAAATGGGGAGGTTCCTGATTCATAATTCAGAATCCCATATATAAAGCAAATCTTTATTTTTCCACATGCTGTTTTACTCCCATCCACAAATCCTTCCGGGTGAATCTCTTAGAGCAGGGGGAGCTTTTTTTTTTTTAACTTTAGATTATTATTTTATACTTGGTTCTTCTGCTTCTTCCATGCATGTGTTACAAACTCTATTTTTATGCTGATTTTACTCTTCAGTTTAGCTTCCTGTTTTAGTTGCTGATTTAGTTGCCCTGAGTTGTATAAAGTAAGATATCAATAACCAAATTAGAAAAAATCTACTTGCAGTCAGAGTCTTCAGCAGGTTTATTTTCTGGGAAGCACAAACCAGAGAACACTCCAAATAGTCTGTTTCATAAATCTTTACTGGATCACTGCTTTGACATAGCACCGTTCCTTAACAATGACAAAAGGATAACTAATTCAAGCCCTCCTTCTTAACAAAGTACCTTTTTGCTTTCAAAGGTTGGCTAGGCATGAAAATACTTCTGCTTCTCTTCAAATCTATTAAGTTAATGAAGTGCAAACATATTACAAGTCCACTTTCCAGGTTACACAAATCTATAAAAAAGCTGTTCAATTGGAATCAGAGGGTTTCTCGGAGACAAATGAGCCTTTTCATAGGTATTAGCCACCTAGGTGGTAGTAATCCACAAATGGTAATTCAGTTAAAAGAAGTCACTCAGCTTTCATGCCTCCAGCAAGAAATAATGCCAATGTATCATGTGCCTCCAGCCATGAAGGAAGAGGCAGCTAGAAAGCATTAATTGGTATTATTTCCTGGAACTTGGATTCTACTTGGGGATACATTTACTAAGGTCCTCTGGTTCTAAAAGTTGCCATGTAATTATGATAATGACCCAATCAAACTGGCTTGCAAAAGTATGCCTGAACTAGTCTCACAGGAAAATAAAAATAAAGGATTTGAAAGCGATGGGCACTTTTTTTTAAAAAAAAAAATCAACTCTCCATCAACACTTAATGTTACAGAAATCCAAAAGACAGTATATACTTAGGACAATCAATGACATCTTCATTTATAAGACTTAGCTTGATCAAGCTCTGTTGAACAAAGACTACCCTGTTTCTCCAACAATACGGCCTCCCCCAATAGGAAGTCCCAGCATGTTTTATAGGCATGAAATGAAATTAAGCCCCTCTCCCCAAATTAAGGCCTATATTAAAACATGCGAAATGGGAATGGTGGGGGGGGGGGGCTTGCCGTTAGGAAGTACTCTTGTTGCACACCCGGATATATATGGTGCTGCCTGCGTTGACCCCGATACAAAGTGCCCCACCAATGCCGAGGTCAACATCCAAGCCGTCGCCACCCACCCGCCCGAAGATGCAGGGGGGGGAATTAAGTCACCCCCAAAAAGACAACCTAGCCATTTTTTCGGGGCTCAAAAAAAAATAAGACCCGGCCTTATTATATGAGAAACATGGTAGGTTTTATCACACTTTTGCACTTGCCAGAAAACAAATTTTTCAAAAATTCTCTGTCAGTTAACTATTGAGTCAGGTTCAGGTTTTGGTTATTTATTTATCTAACAACCTTTATTGATTGCTCCAACCCATACAGACTCAGTGTGGTGTATAATAAATTGCAATAAAAGCAGAGGAGTGAAAATAATAATATCAAACAAACCTACAAATGCAAGGCCCTGAAACATTTGGAATCAGGACAGTTGTCAGATGGACTTCAGCCTCTGAAATCATCTGGGGTGTTTTGGTCACACACTCTAACAGCTGGGACATCATCTGTCAGCATTCAAAAGATAAACTTTCTAGGTAGGGCATTTATGCACTAGAACAGGGCTGTCAAACTCACTGCCCACAGGCCAAATGCATCATGTGCTAGCCACACCCATGGCTGGTTTAGCAAAGGGGGAAAAAGTCCTAATATGTCATGTGATGATGTTGTGACGATGTGAGTTTGACACCCCTGCACTAGAATATATTCACCTAAACTTAAGGAAACATTTACCATAACATCTCTTTGGCATTTGTTGTACCCACCTTTTCACCCATACCCTCCCATCCACAAATATTTTTAGGGAATGTTGGTTGCTTCTCCTGCTACCTTCCTAATGCCTCCTTAATTCAATACCATATTTTCTTTCATGTACACCCAAGGTGTTTCTCAACCATGGCAACTTTAAGAGATGTGGATTTGAACTCACAGAATTCTAGGAGGTGAAGTCCATGTGTCTTACGTTGCCAAGATGAGAAATACTGATTGGCATTATTATTATTGTTTGACTCTTGAAAAAGACAAGCTTCTTTAAGGAGCAGCTGACAGATACAACAGGGTGCTTGTGCCACATCTGAAGCCCCCTTTCCCACTTCAGATCCTAATACTGGACTACTCTATTATATAAATATAATTATATAATCAAGAAACAAAGACAGACAAAGCTAGTATAGAAATAGATAGAATCAGATAGGATGTCTGTGTCCAGCTTTGGAACTGGAAATGGACAATATTGTTTACCTTTGGGGCCTTCACTTTTCTATGATTCACTTTTGAGGGAATGAAAAGGTGAAGGGTCTGGAAAAGAGACAGGAAAAAGTCAAAGAGCAGCTGGAGCCAGGACTTTCAAACAAAAATATGCCTATGTCCCTCTCCCCCCCCTTTTTGATAATATCTGAATGGTAATTCAATAAAAGACTTTAAGTTGATGCTGAATGCTCCAGATTTTCTTTGAAACCTTTATGATAGTAGATTCCACAAATACTCCAGCCAACCTCATCCATTGCCCAATTGCATTTACGGTTAGGAGCCCTTTCTCAATATCTAATCTAAATCACTTTTCCTGTAAACCCTTCCTTAGCAGTGATGCTTCCTCTCTTATCTACAATATAGTCCAGACTCCAAAGCAAAAATTGATTTGCATGCTATGCATTTTGAAAACAGTTTTTTTAAAATATTGTACAATGTTTGGGACATTTAAAAATACAGAGTACTAATTATCCAGATTATAGGGGTTTTGTAGGTTTATGAGGAGTTATGTGAAGAGCTGTTCTAAATCTAACATCTGTAGGAAAATGACATTAATACAAATGAAACAAAGCAACATTTTAAAATGCAGAATGAAAGGCAGAGTGCCAAAGATTCCCATCTGGCTTTTCAGTTGTCTTATCCAAAATATTTTCAGTGGAGAGAGAATGTAAAACTCACAAGCATACTCACCAATCAAAGCTATGTAGTAGGAATTACATACAACTCAGTAACTTTAGTCCTTGAATTTATCGTTCTTATGTGCTTTCTTGGATAACCCTATCCATGAGTAATAATTTTCTTTTCTTCCCCAACCCAGTTGTACCATTTGCAATCCTGATGGTTAGATCCCAACGATCCCCAACAGCTCAGTCTTCCTTCTCCAGATTTGATTTTAAAAAGTAAAATATCTTGAGAACATGCACTTTGATATTTAAACATCACTTAAAATCATGACATGGTCATGAGTACAGGAAAATGCTTCTGCTCATCCCACTTTGCCAGGGCATAAGTGGCATTTTGTAAGAGACAGGGATAATATAGATTTAAAATTGGGAGGCTCTGCTCACAGTCACTCATGTCCCAGTCACCTCCAGATGGGACTACTGTAATGCTGCCTTTAAGAGTATCCAGAAGCTTCAGATGGTATAGAATAAAGTGGCATGGACAGTTACAGTATGTGTCATACCTCTGATCAACGAGCTGCTTTGCTTGCCTATTTGCTTCTGGGTCAAATTCAAGATGCTGGTTTTAACCTTTAAAGCCCTTCATGGCATGGGACCAGGTTCTGAGACACCGCCTTTCTTTAGTTACATCTCCTCATCCCATTGCAGAGAAGACATATTACAGGTCCTATAAATGTGATCTGGCGGGTCAAATCATCAGCAATCATAAATCAGAAGAACACCTCATTGGGTCATGTGTTGCCTTGTACTAGGTGGTTTCTGATGGCAATTGGGGGAAATTGGATGGTCAATTCTCATCAAACTGTTTGCTCGTATCCTATCCTTTTCTTGGAGAGACTGGTCTCTCTGTAACTTTTCTGTTAAGGGAACTGAAGGACTTGACTTTCTTCATTTCATTTGGTCATGATACTTTGATACTACCTTTTAGTGGTCAGAGAGAAGTTTGTCATAATAATTTTACAAGTAAAATAATTATGGAAATAATTATGTCTTGGTAACTATCAAATTATTTAAATCCAAAATTTAGGGTTCAATAATATATGGAGCTCAACTGTGTAGTTATAACAGAAATCCAAGCATAGAAGCTATAATCAAGATTTATGAAAACTTTTACTTGATTTCTAATTCTTTAAAATTGTTAGAACTAGGCTTCATCTCTTCTGGGGCTTGACTAAAAATCTGACGACTTCAATTCTGGCTGAAGCAAGTACCTTGATAATCTCCTTGGTCCATCTCATCCCACAACAGGTTTAGAACTACCTCAAGGAAGCAAATTAATGATATCATATAATGTCACGTTTCCTTACTAGCATTTTCTGCCTTTGGCCCTGATAATACTTTGGCTGAATTGAAGTAGAGGATTTGGGATTTAGATATTCAGACCAATAAAAGCCGTGTTTCCCATTTTTTTCCTACAGTGTAATTGTCACCCTTCATCGGACTGTGCCTAGATATTTCTTTCTACTCTTACCTGGTCCTCGCATGGCACAATCTGAGGTGCCACCCATTAGGATGATTGGTAGACACATTAACCTCCCTACTGAAATCTGTACTTGTCTGTGCTGAAATAAAAGGTTGAATCTATATCACATGCTATTCACATGTCCATTATATACACCCAACAGCAATCGAAACTCTTAGTCCCATTTCTCGGTAATTCTAATTGCTCCTGGGATTAGGAGGTTTCTGTTCTTCTTTTATGGCATCAGTCCTCAGAAATCACTAAGAAGGTTGCAAAATTCCTTTTGACAGTCATAGCTTTCTGAAATGTCTGGTATCTCGTTCTTTCTATTGGGGCTGTTTCAGGATGTTCATAATCTTATCTTGTTATTTACTATGTTGTTGAATTTCTTTTTTATGAAGAGTCTTGGGACCTAAATAAATAAATAAAATAAACTTATTAGCTAGTCTGCTGTGTCCCTTTTTCACTAAGGCAGACGGGCATAAGCTGAACTCCCACAGTTGCATATGGTCCTGGAGATCTCATTCTAAGCTGTAATGTGGGACACTGCAGAAGAGGGACAGTGATTATATCATTCAATCAATAAAATGCAATGTAGTCAATATGATCAATAAATATAGTCAATATGATCAATCATCACATTGACTATACTGCATTTTAATTAAAATAAAGGAAAGTAAAACAAAATTAAATTTTGTAGTGGCTTCCTCCAACCTGGAAACGCCAAAAGCATGAGTTGTGATGGGAGTAAAATCTTTTCTCCCCTGCTTTCTTTCCCAGTGGCTCTGCTCAATCCATTTTATCACACCTCAGTTTTAATGAAAGAAATGAGCCATTTTAGTGGTGGTCATAGTGATGGTTGTGATGGTGGGATTAAAGCTGACGAGTGTATCCTAGAGTTAGCAATGGTTGATAAGACAGTCAAAAGTCTGGATAGTGGATGTGGCAGTACCGGGAATCAGCAGAAAAGAAGAGGCAGAACTGGAGAAAATCACATACAAAAATCCTCAAATGGAGGTAGAACAATTGTGGTGCAAAGATGGTACCAATAGTAATAGGTGCCCTTGGGTGCCATCCCAAAATATCTGGAGCACCACTTGAATGTCTATCAACATTGACAAAATCAACACCAGTCAACTGCAAAAGGCAGCTTACTTGAAACACTTTACACCCTGTGATGATACCTTCATATTATTAAATAACAACATCTGCCTATCCTAGATTCTTTGAAAGGACTTAGTAAGTAGGAATAAAATGCCAAATCTAGTCTAAACACCTGGCTGATTGTGTGATCAACCACAATATTATTATTATTATTATTATTATTATTATTATTATTATTATTATTATTATTATTATTATTATTATTATTAATTATTATTATTATTATTATTATTATTTTGATGAGCTCTTATTTTTGCCCATATCTGCTTTTGTTCTGAGAAAACACTCCTTCTGAAACTTTTTTCCCACTGGGAAGCAAGAGACAATCCTTTATTGATTCCACACTATAATTTCTTCTAAAGCAAATAACACCTTTTTAATTATACTAGTAAAGAAAAGCTTAAATTTCTTCATATTTACAGTTATGTCAAAAAATTATTTGCCTTTTTTAAAAGGTATTTTAAATACAGGATCATTTATAAATAATATCTGGTTTGATCCTTACCAAAGTATATTGTGCATGCAATGAAAAAATTCTAAAAAAAAAGAAAAGAAAAGAACAAAGTTTCCAAAAGATAAAGGAAACTATTGAGATTTTACAGGTGACCACTGAAGAAAATGTGATGAAACTCACCATCTTCATGTTCCAAAAACTGTGGGATTGTGTATGGTCCAATGATGGATTGAGATGGAAAAAGAAACCACAATCTGGAATACATTATTGAGATCCTTCAGTTCCTTCAGTTATTCACATATTTTATATTGCTAAAAATTAACATTAAAAAGAACTCCACATATTTTAAAATGATTGACATTGTTAAATATGTAAAACATATAGCAATATTACTTGGCTTAGGATAAATGTGTGCTTGCTGATAATAAATTAAATGAAATTAAATGAAAGTAGTAATCATAAATATAAGTTGATCCCCGAGGCTCAGAAGAAGCAGCCAAAATCTATCATGAACATATACAAAGAAAATCAGAACAGATTGCCAATTAAAAATTACTAGTGTCACATTTAAAGCATAGGTGAAAAGGTCAGGCTTTACCACTCATTGTGTTTCTGTTTACACAAGTTCTGTCAGTTTCCATTCAGCTATTCCTCCTCTATTGCGAGAAATGAGTTCATGCCTGAAGGTTCATTAAGAGAAAAGAGCAAATAAACCTTTGGAACCATGAACCAGAGTCCAACACAGACTAGTTGTTTTGTGCTTATCAAGCTGTTAGGAGTAATGTTATCACAATGTGCATTCAGTGGATTTATAGAGGACCACTGCAGATGTTGAGTTTAGACAGGTCTCTAGACTGAACAAACATCAGGCAGAGACAGGAAAGGGGAAAATGATGGAGTTTCATGTGCGCATAGGAAGACTAATTGCTTGTGGAACAGCTGTGTGGTACTTGAAACTCAAGATGAAGCATCTGCTGCAGCCACTGTCTCATGACAAAAGGACTACTCTAAAAATAATTTGCCTCCACCATGGAGTCTAATTAAGAGGAGACCAGCAAGAAATAAATGCAGAAGATGGTTCTTGTGGAAGCTTCCACCTCCTTGTGGAAGCTTCTTATTTGATGTTCTGCTAACTGCTAAAGATGGTTTGGAAATGAAGAGGTTTTACTCCATGACACCAAGCATCGCTGGAACAACTCCTATGCTCTAAGGACTGTCAGATTGGGCAGGCAAAACAGCACAGCAAAGCCATTTCTACAGTTTACATTCTCCAATCCTTTAGGCAACTTCCTCAAAAAAAAAAAAAAATTTAATTCTTGTCCCTTTAGCCCACTTAACCAAATGTATTTTTTTGTGTCATTTGTTTTTTGTTTTTTAATGACCTGGCCAATTGTGGTATTTTCTGCAATATATTTCTAGAAATGTTGTGAAATGCCAACAGCAACATTGGCACTTTCATTTTTATGGAAACTGACCCTTGCTGACCATTTTATGGTCTTATTGCTTTCCGACACATTGCCCAAATACAGTATATTTCTATGAGAGTTAAAAATAAAAGCCCAGTCAAAGCTTCTGGTTAATACATGCAGTGAAAAAAGTTACATGTATTAAAAATGAAATAATAAATACTGAAATTCATTATGACTTAAAGTTAGGGAAATGTAATATTTGCTTAAAACTAAAGAACATCCAGCTTTATCTTGGACTTCATTATATGTGCACACACACACAAACACACACACACATACTGTATGCATGCAAATCTCTCTCCCCCCCCATCTATATCTATATGAAATAATAAATACTGAAATTCATTATGACTGTAATATTTTCTCAAAACTAAAGAGCATCTAGGTTTATCTTAGACTTCATTATATGTGTGCACTCACACAAACACACACACAGATACTGTATACATGCAAATATCTGTCAGTTTTGAATCCTAATTCATTGCTGCCACATAGCTTGAGAAAGTGGGAGGGGGTGATTTTTATTGAGTAGCTTTAAGTAGACAAAATAGAATTCTTTTGTTAGTTCAAGGTCATAGATTGTGGCACAGGAAATAAAAGGATAATTCTCTCTCTCTCCCTCCCTCTCTCACTCCCATCTATATCTATCTATATCTATCTATATCTGTCTATCTATAACACACACAAATACAAACACACACACACACACTCACACCCTGGTAGGGTATAGGGAGGAATGGGAACTATGTAATAGAGAAAACCAATTGTTTTTCTTGTGTGTGTCTCTAGTCTGTTTATTCCAAGGCTAACAATCTGTTGCAATCAGACTGAACAATCAGAGTAACGTCTGAATATCATAACATAAGATCAGTGCATATTATAATATTTAATGATTAAGCCCATTCATTTTACTTCCCATTTTCTCCTGATTGTTACATCCTGATTTTATGGAAACATTCATTGCTGTGGTACAATAATTTGGCAAGTTCCTGCTGACAAATTCCAGACGAAGAGAAAGAGTAGGTACACCTGTTTCTGGGCTGTCCAGATTGGAAAAGGAGGCTGTCACTATTGACTTCTTTTCAATGTAAAAATCTTCAGCACTGAAATCCAGATTTCAAAGAGAAGATTTTTCAGGGCATTTGCTAAAAAAATGATAACTAGGAAAACTCAACATGTGACTTGATTTGCTACACCAAAAAAGCTGGGAATAGTGCAGCCGTGTGAGATATCCAATTACAGTTGTCATAAAAAGTCTCTTTGAAGAAATTATTAGCTTAGAAAGTAGTAGCATAGTAAAGTTAGAGGTGGTGGGGAAAGTCTTCTCAGGTTTGGTGTTATGACATGGGCTCCCTCTTCTGTGAGAAGCTATAATTCTTCAGGAGAGGAGTTACAGCAGTTGTCTGGATAAATACATTTTGAGAATGGACAGTTGTTAAAGACAGACTAGGCAACTTTGTTCCTCAGTTTTTAATTTTTTCCATTTTTTTTCTAAAGAAAGTCCTTTCCCCCTATCCCCCACATTGTTGTAACTGTTCCCCCCCAAAGTCTTTTATGTACATTTTTCTTAATATTTCCTCCCAATGTGCACATTTCCAGATTTGAAAAATCAAATCAGCCTGATTTTACATTTTGTGTTGAAGCCTTGAATTAAGTTGGCTTGGTTCTCCTAATCAACCTAAATCATTGAACTGCATCAATCAACAATATATCACCTAATACTTAATAATATCACATAATACCTAATAAGAGTGAGGCTTCCAGATCAAGTTATAGGCTTTTTAGTGTGATTTCTTGTGATTTCTAGTATGATTTAGTGTAAGAGCCGTGGTGGCACAGTGGTTAGAATGCAGTATTGCAGGCTAATTCTGCTGACTGCCAGGGGTTCGATACTCACTGGCTCAAGATTGACTCAGCATTCCATCCTTTCAAGGTTGGTAAAATGAGGAGCCAGATTGTTGGGGGCAATATTCTGACTCTGCTTAGAGAGGGCTGTAAAGCACTGTGAAGTGATATATAAATCTAAGTGCCACTGCTATTGCCATTTCTGCTCTAGCATCTTTCCAAGACAGGAATGTAATGGTCTCATTTTCAGTATTATTGTCATCAGCTCATCCAGGTTAATGAGTGTTTCTCAAAAGCTATAACTTATTCCATCAATATATCTCAAATTCCACACCTCATTTGCATCTAATGGAATGCTTTAGAACCTCCAAAATTTAACACCATCATATTTTACTTATCTCCAAGATGCCACCGAAAACTTTTGGTGAGTTTTGTTGCAAGTTAACAATGATCCTTCAGGAAATGTTTACATGAGGTCATGTTATTTTGTCCAGTTTCTAGTCATGGAGGAGATTTTTGTGTCTGCAAACATCTATAAGATGCAAAGGAGAACTCATGATTTCCTTCTAGCTGGGTGGATAAGACTGTAATTCAAGCCTAGTGGAGCTGTCAACAGTTGTTGACAAATACATTACAATGAAGTTAGGTTAAGTGAAAATGTATTAATCCACACCTTGGCTGATATTCATCTTTTGCACTGGGAAGAATGTGCCAGCAGGGATGACTATAATTTCTGACAACATTCTGAGAACTACCTCAAGGTGAAAATTTGCAAATAGAGCTACTGTAGTAAGTAATGAGAAGCTACAGGGCTTTCAATTATCCCACATAGTCTGTCTCTTTGCAACTTGACTGACAGCTAATTATGCTGGTGCCATTTTTTTGGCAGCAGAATTTAATCTCCCAGATGGAAAGCAAATCAATCTGCCCATCCACTGCAGCTGAGGCATACTCTGGCTCAACTTTAATTTATTCTCCTAAGCCTAAGAAGCCTAGTCATTTCAAGGTACAGAAATATCACCTTTCCTGTGTTAACCAAGTCGGCAGAAAAACACATGCAGCGGAACTGGGATTTCATAGGCTATGCTGGGAGATGTTGTCACTATTCATTTGCTATTAGAAAACAGCAAATATCATCTCCCCTTGATTCCTATTTGTGAGATTCAGCCCAAAGCAAAGACACTTATGAACCAGTTGCTAGTGATAATGGTTAAACATGAGCTGTGAAGGCATTAAGTTGGATTCTATGGAGGAATGAACTAAATCTCCAAAGAGCAAAACACAGAAAGGAACTTGTGGCAATTTTCAAGTTTTGTAGCCACCATGCACCAGCCTTGTTCCCCATGGAGTTCAGAGCAGGGATGTAAATACAATCCTTCTACTTACCTGCACTCTTCAGGCCTATCAATTATGCTGCTGTTGCTTCTGAGTTGCAGTTCCAGCTTTAGGTTTTAAGGCTGTCTGCAAAGGACATACAGAACGAAGTATAAGGCTAGTTAGGCAGAGGGGAAGACTGATACTTGAACGTAGCTAATATCCAGACTAAAATGATATCATTCATCTCAAGTAAGTGTTGTCAGCTTGCAAGTCTGAAAAAAAAGGACATGCTTTGTGCTCATTGAAGCAATTAAGTTCTGCAGTGTAATGAATTCATGTTGCAGAGTTTGTTGATGATTTATCCCCATAAGGCAAAATAGGCTGAGCCAAATTCAGCAGATTATCAAGACTGTGATGGCTTGAGATTCATAGGGTTCCTGGCATTTACCAACCGGAAAATCTCATTTATCTAAAAGAGCCAGACTCTAATTTTACACTAGCAATAAGGGTGCCTCTTTCCAACCTGTTAACTTCTACACAGATAGGACTGTGTCTCTTTTCACCTTCAGCCATCTTCAGATGATAGTAGTTCTATTGCCCCGGTGGCCATTCTCTCCATTCACATACATTCTTAAACACCTTCTTGTCTGAACCATCAGATCAGTCTTCTTAAAGTGTGGTCCAAGGACTCATGCTCACCCTTCAAGACCCTTTCAGGGCTCTTCAAAATCAAAATTATTAGCCAGAAATTGAGAATATTTGCAAAAAAATTAAAAGTGTCACTCTTTTCATTATAATTTTTATTTACTAAAATATTTGCATTATGTTACTATCTCATGGGTTCAGTGTTGTTATTTTTACACCGTTCAATAAATAAGTATTCTACAAATGCATCAATTTTAATTTTCTTCCATACTTTTGGTTTTATTTAGTAGATATTTTGAGGAAAAATGCAAGCATTCAGGGCTTAACATTGCACCAGTAACAATTCAAGGGACATTGGTATGATGATGACACAGATGTTGCCCCAATACTAATGATGGGGTTCCCTCTTCCCACATTAGCACATTGCATTTTAGTGCTTTTCTTTCAACACTCATATGCCTGAAATAATAACTACGTTTCATGTGTCATATTAAGCTGATATGAAACATTATTTTATCTGCATTTAATCTCATAATTGTCCAGTGATAAACCTGTGTTGTCAGGTAGATATTTTCTATGGAGACTTCCATTCACATTTTTATTCACTGAATTGCAAAATACAGTATTATAGAGGAGTACAGAAATGGCTTTGAAGAATGAATTCATCAGAAGAGCTCTAAAAGGAGGAGAGAAAAAACTCAAGATGCTCTATTTCAGGGCTGTCAAACTCACTGGCCAGGCCCACACCTGGTTTAGTGAAGGGGAAGAGAGGAAGGGAGGGAGGGAGGGAGAGGCTATGTCATACATTTAAGATTCTGTTATTACACTTTGCAACAAAAAAGCAGAATTACAGAATTTGTGGAGTATATTTCCTTCCCTGGTCTACCTTGAAGAGCTGATAAAACTCTGGGAAGAATTGGAATAAGTGAACACTACTAAGTAAGGGGAACACTACTAAGAGAGCTATTCTTTCTAATGAACAAGCTATGTTAGTTCATAATCCACAATTTTGCAAGTCGACAATAAGTCAGTGGAAAACAGTATTCTCATGATCCTCTTCTATAAATTCTTTGTTTTGACCTTAATCATTTTGCTAATTTTCAAGCCTGATTTAAATGCTTAAAGATGATTCAAGAGCATCCATGGGAGGAGAGAGTTCACAAGACTGTGGTTGTGACTGAGCAATTCCTTCTCCTGTATGTACTGATGTTACACAAACATAGAAAAGGGCAGGGCTGCAATCGTAACCTCCATGTTGATTTTTTTTTTGGCCTCTCCTGCAGATCTTGATGTGACATAATTTAAAAGGGAATGATTCAGTATGAGGTTCTGAGTCAGCAGCAAACTGGTTCTATCCAAATTGGGTTAAATTTCACGATTTAACCCGAAAAAGAAAAATGAACTGTGGTCTATAATGGGGAAGCAATGAAGGCTTCTTTCAGTTTGGATAGATTGAAATGAAAATAGCAGGAACGGTTGACTGCTTAGATGGCATTGTACTTAGATGGTACACCTTGATTCAGCTGGATGTTTTCAAGGAATTCACCATAATATACCTTTGAAAGTTCCTCTTTAAGGCTGGGGTAGAAATGATTGATCAGCATCTAAATTGTCCAATAACATGGCCAAATTATATAGAACCAATGCAGGAAGTTTCCTATCCCAAAACATAAACTATTAGGACAAAAACCTGTTTTAAAGTTAAGTTCTTACTTTTCCACTGCTTTCTCTCCAATACTGGATTTGACATGACACACAAAAAAGGATCACTGGTTTCTCTAGTGGAACTGCTTGCTTGCTTGAATCTCATTTCTGGGGTGCCAGGACAATTGGCACAGCTGGTTGGCAAGTTGATTGCTCTTTGGGGGGATGAGTCCCCTCCTCACTGGCAGAACATGACACCTCAAAACTTGTTCATACTTTTTCGTGAATTTGTTTTTTCTTTTTCTTTTTGTCTTCTTGACAGAGGCTCTAGAATTCAAAAGATCTTTTTTTGCATCTATAACAGCTGGCAAACTGTGGTCTTTTTCTAAAACAAAACAAAATTCTCAGAGCAAAACAATTTCTTCATCTTTGCTTCTTGGAATTGTAGAATATAAAGTTTTGGTGTAATATATGAAATTAGTTTTAAATCTCCAACATTTGAACTGGCACAGAGGACATAAAAATTGAAGTCTTTTCAGCCACAAAACTCAATGAATGACTTTATATACCAGTCACAGTATCTTTTTTTTTAAAATTAAAAGTTATCTAAAAACATTGAAGGAACCAAATAAATGACTACATAAAAGGAAAAAAAGAATAAATATTAAAAACATAGTGGATATAAAATAAAATCTCAGTAAATGAACAAGAATTTACAATTGTAATATTTAAAATCCATCATTTGATTGATTAAATAATGAACTGAATATGTATATCATCTTATATACTCATATCATCTTAATAAATAATTGAAAATCACTAGAAAACTGTATTAATATTTATTTAAATATCATCACTATTTATCATTATTTATATAAAAAAGTGCAAATGACCTTGTTGAAAAGAAAAATGAATAAATAATAAAGAAGAGAAATAAATCAATAAAAACAATTTAAATTCTAAATTACATTCTACTTTGCTTGACTGGTGATTATATCAAATATTCATAAATGTTAAAATTGGTTCTGGTTACCACCTTTACATTGAATATTTCTTCCTTAAAAAACATAATTTAAATGTTTGAAATTGACTTGTTGGGTTATATGTAATATATTGGGAAGCTCTTCTTGCTTAGTCAGACCATTAATTTAGCCATTCTAGCATATTTCTCAAGCCTGCTTTCTGATTCTGATATTGTCAACAAGCTATTGTTTTTCCAATGTTCAACCAAATTTGTCTTTGCAGCTATCAGTGTGATCTTAAATCAGCTATGATATTTTGTGTTGATTTATTCTGGAAAGATTCTAGTAGAAAAAAATCAGGGTGTGTGTGTCAATTCAAATGCTTGTTTCCTTTAAAATTCTGAATATTGCTGTGTATTTCTTTCCAATATTTGCTAATACGTCTAAAGATAGAAGAGAAATTGAACATCCTTATCTGGTACTTTTACTGTTTGAAAAATTTATAATGTTCCATTAGCTATGATCTTTGCTCAAGCTTTAAATTGTACTGAGACATGTTGTAAAAAAATATGCATTTGTTGTAAAAAAATAAAAATAAATACTTAGTAAAAAAAGACAAATAAGTGAGATATAAATGATGTAAACATGTAGTCCAAATGCTTGAATACAAAGCCCAGGTGTAGTATGAGACTCCCAACACAAGTTTGCTTGTTTGAACTTATTATCCAACAATTCAAAATGCCTTCATCTCTTCTATCCTGCAACTTTAGTGTAGTCTTCCCATGATCTGACTGCTTAGGCAAGTGTTCCTCCATATTTTTTCTGAAGTTTCTCAGAATCTGAATTTAGAAAGAGCAAGATCTTTTTCTTTCAGATGGCAATAGTAACCAAGATGAAACATTACTTGGACTTTATTTAAGATTGAATTGAAGTGAATTGAATTGAATTCTTTATTGTCATTGTACTTATATACACAGTATACATATAATGAAATTAACATAACACCCAGAGACCAGACCCAACACACATACACACATGAAAATCCCGAACAACCCCCCCCGCCAAAATTCCCCGGTCCTAAAAACACACAAGCATCCACACAACAGACCAAGTAATACTGTCCAACAGCTCACTGATGGTGGTCCTTAAGTTCATTGTTAAGTGCAATTATAGCTCTGGGATAAAAACTGTTCAGAAAACGTGTGGTCTGAGTTTTAATTGTTCTGTATCTTCTGCCAGAAGGCAACAGTTTATAAAGATTGTAAGCACAGGAAGAGTCTTTGAGAATGTTGTGCAACTTCCTCAAAGAGCAAGATGCGAAGATGTCATCCAGGGCTGGTAGCTGGAGCCTGATGATATTCTGGGCAGTTTTAATTATTCTCTGTAGAGCTTTTTTGTCCACTATAGAGCTGCTCCCATACTATGCAAGAATGCCATATGTCAGGACATTCTCAATGATGCTGTGGTAGTAGGACAGAAGTAGATGCTGAGATAGATTTATCTTCCTGAGCATTCTCAAAAAGTACAGCCTCTTCTGTGCCTTCTTCACAAGCATGTTAGCATTCATAGTCCATGAGAGGTCCTCCGAGATATAAGTGCTCAGAAATTTCAAGCGATCAACCCTCTCCACCTCCTCACCATTTATGTACAATGGTAAATGTACATCTCTCTTCCTCCTGAAGTCAGTTATAAGTTCTTTAATTTTTTTGGATGTTAAGTGTAAGATTATTTTCTTTACACCACAGTGTCAGCCCTTGTACTTCCTTTCTATAAGCAGACTCATTGTTCTTATTAATGAGTCCCACCACTGTTGTGTCATCCACAAATTTAATAATTGTGTTTGTGTTACACAATGGGGTGCAGTCATGTGTGTACAAAGAATAAAGGAAGGGGCTTAGCACAAACCCTGGGGGGCTCCTGTGCTTAGTATCAGAGTAGAAGAATGGTGAGATCCCATCCTTACTGACTGTGGTCTATCTATCAGAAAATCCTTTATCCACAAACAAATCTTCTGATTTATACCCAAATTTTAAGAAACAACCTGTTGAATAGTGTTAAAGACAGAACTATAATCCACAAATAACAGCCTTGTGTGTGTTCCCTGTTGTTTCAAATGATTCAATACAGTATGGACAACAATAGACATAGCATCATCAGTTGATCTGTTCCTCCTATATGCAAATTGGTATGGGTCCAAAGTAGATGGAAGACTAGCCTTAATGTAGTTCAACACCAGTCTCTCAAAACATTTAATCACAACAGATGTTAAAGCTACTGGTCTATAATCATGGAGAGATACCACTACTGTCTGCTTAGGGACTGGCACTAAAATGGATCTCAGCTGATCACAGATAAGGGCTTGAACAACAGCTGTCTTCCTGAATGATAACTTACTCTGTACAGTTTGTGCAGTAAAATCTCCAGCGCCTTGGTTCTGCTGAATCTATCACATGTCTTCAATTATCTGTGTGTAATTAAGCCCTAGTTGGCTTATTCAGTATCTTCGGTGAGGCCAAAACACTTTTATAGAGGACCAGCCTCAGATGAACCATTAAGCTTCATGTTCACGGCACCAATGGAAGGGGGGCACCACAACTATCATGCTGTTAACTCTTTCATTGTTACCCTTAGTTTTACTGGGTTTTAATATCCTGTCAATCAAGCAATGGAAATAGTGAAGGGCATCATGGTTGGGCTGTGCTTATGGCATCAGTTGGCCTTAATCTGGCCCTGTGAAGTACATTATCTTCAAATTCTATGAACATAAGAGAGTTCTGCTGGATCACACTAAACACCCAAAAAATACTCACTCAGTTCCCAGTACGAGAAAGAATAACTTGCCTTGTCATGTTTACAAGGAAAATAGCCACAGAAACAAAGCTGTGAAGTTACTTTGACTTTTTTTATAGTGGTGCATTAAAAACAAAAACAAAATAGTTACAGGATGCAGGTAGTGGCCTTATTGGAATCCACAAAATTGTAAATTAGTCAGATTTATTCAATTCTTATTCAGCAACGGATTTTGCATTAAACTAAAATATCCCCCAAAGAGAGAAAAAGTGCAATGTAGTATTTTAATTTTAGAATGTAGGAAATGAAATTGCAGAATTCAAATAGCTGTTTTCCCTTTCTCATAACATAATATATTCTATGAATAGGATTTGAAGGATGAATGCATTGCTGTCTGTATTTCATGTGTATTCTGGCTCTGAAAAAAAGGCTCTTTGATTTTGCCTACAGTTTCATAGAAGGAAATCCTATTGTCTTCTTTGTTTGGTGGATATTGATAACCCTGCTTACTGGACAAAAACTCTGCAGACTATTAAGTCTGGATATTTAATCCAACATCTGGGATATTTGAATATGCAAAGGCAATGTCTGGGGCTAACGTCACAGCAATAAATCTGCTTGGATTATCCTCCCAGTAGATTAATGACTGGGTGAAGTGGAAAATAAACAGCATTCAAAATATTTGTATGTGTGATGTTGGAGGGAATGTTGTCAACTATGTGATCAAACCATAAATGTTTGAATAGACTTGTATGATATTATTATGTTGCATATAACATATTGGAAGGTGGGATATGTGAAAAAACATCCTGAACTTTTACCATGACCAATAAAGTCATGTAAAAACAACAGCCAATCTTTCTCTTGAGAGTGTAAGTCAACAGAATAATCCAGCAACCACAGATTTTATGTAAACTTCATGTTACCCTTGTGTAGCTATTAAGTCCCAATACTTTCATTTTACATGCACAAACTACTTCATTACTCACTCATTCATTGGGCTAGGTGTGGCCTGGGCCAGTTGGGCTTCTAGTGTTTGTGCAAACACTAGCAGATCATTCTTACCTCATGTACTTTCCCATTAGTAAGACTGAATACAATCCAAGAACCCAAGGCTTGTTTTTACTAGATCCAACCAATCAGTCTGACTCAGCATCTCATTTCCAACCTCATTAAGACAAACGCCCCTGCTTAGTAACATTTGCAGGGGAAGACTTTCATCTCTCTCTTTTTATGGTGGCATATAGTATGAGAATTATGTTGAAACCATTAGTCTCTCTCCAGCTAATAGGTGTTAAGAAAGCTTTATTAATTTCCACAAGAGAAGTCATAGACAAATCTAAATTCTGTTGGCTTTGTGTAAGGCAATTCTCTTAAGCATATTGCAAATTCTTTCAACTGTGAACAGTCATTCTTCTACACTACAAAGTTCCATGAAGTTTGCTCTCCTACAGAAACTGTGGCAACATCTTGATTTCTTTTCCACTGGTCCTGCTTTATCTGACATTACCGTGTTTTTCGAAGTATAAGATGCACCGGACTATAAGACACACCTTGGTTTAGAGGAGGAAAATAAGAAAAAATATTTTGCCTCCCTGCATCCCATTTTTGCCCTCCCCAGTGTCCAGAGGTACTCTGCAGGCCAAAAACGGGCCAAAGCCTCTGTGCATCCTGTTTTTGCCCTCCCCGGCCAGGGATGGCAAAAACAGGAGCCGCAAAGGCCTCTGGAGACCAAAAACTGGCCTGCACAGTGCCTCTATATGCTGAGGAGGGCAAAAACGGGATGCAAAGAGGCTTTGGGAGGCCAAAAATGGGCCCATATTCACTGTATAAGACGCACAGACATTTCCACCCACTTTTTTTGTGTGTGGGGGGGGGAAGTGCGTCTTATACTCCAAAAAATACGGTAGTTAAAAATGGGAGTGGCCAAAAATAAGTACACCTTGGCTTGAGTTTTATTTATTTGGTAAATTTATATAGTCCCTCATCTCACATCTTTTTTTTTTGACAATGTACTAAGTTAAAGCAGTGAGTTGAAGCTGACTGACAGGCTACATTTTAGAAACAGTGAAAATGAGGCAACCCACAATTTCTACTGTGGGTGTTAGTCCCACAGCTTCACATTCGTTGTATTTGTGATCCCTAAATACAAGTATTGGTGCAAACTGGTGGAAGCCCACTCCTGAGAGCTAGACTCTCCCATTTAGCTATATATACATTTTGATTCAGCTGCATTAGGCTATTGGTGTACATGAGAGAAATAGCACACATATCTTTCTGTCAAAGATGGAACTCCATACAAGTATGTGGGTATATATTGTAGGTATTTTTAACTTCTGCCAAATGTCTGTTTCAAAACTGCTTGAGAGTTCTCAATATCCTCACAGTCTTTGTAACTGTAGAAATACACATTATGTATCAAGAATGTATTCAGGTTGCAGGATATTATAAACTATATTTTATTCTTTATTGTATTTGAATTGTACAATGAGACTGGGCTGAAGGAAGAACATTTGCTTTTCATTTACTGGCTAAAAATGATATAAGATGGCATCCAGTTATTTCACAATTCTGACACCTAATATTATGGTTTAAATTCTCACACCCGCAGCATTTTCTTCGCAAATAGTGTATAAGACATCTGATTCTCCATTTGTGTTTGGAAGGCTGCAAGTATAATGTTCATCTGAAAGCTACTGACAAACTAAATTTGGCCTTTTATAGGAAATATTCCAAAGCGGTAATTGATATTTTCCAGATTCTTACAATCCCTCTAGTGACATCTAGTGGACTTTAGAGAATCAAATACAAATACATATATTTGTATTTTCTTATGCTAGCAAATTATTATTTGTTAAATAATCCTCTACTTTTAAATAGATTTTGACATGACATTTTGATTGTATTAAAAAGAATGATATAATTAAAATCTCAATTAATTTGATAAACTTGTTTACATGGGAACTTTCGCAATAGTGCAATGTAGCCAAAATTAACAGGCCATTTAAAAGGCAATTTAAGAGGCAACATGTGATGTGGCTCCATTGTCATTAGCACCCCTTCATCTCTTTTTTAGTTCTTTCATAGTTTTAAAAACAACTATTATTATATAATGGGTTTTAAGTAAGGATTGTTTTACATTAATAGGAATTAATTTATTGGATTAGTAGATTGTTATCCACAGCCCAGAGACATTTTCTGTGACATGGGCATCCATATAACTTTGATTATTAAATATGAATTATTTTGGAGAGGTGAGAGAATCTGGTCTACTCTGAGCACTAGTGTTTTCTTGTTAAAACAATGGCACTTTGTATCCTGACATTAAGCCTATCATTAAGCTGCCTAAAGGTTATTGCGAGCCATAAATCTCCAGTTCTGATCTATGGGCTGGATCCAGTTTTTAAGCAGCTCCACTGACTTGAACAAGAGCTTTAGTTAGGCACGTGGAAAGGCTGGGTTCCATTCTATATTGTTTTTATTGAGTTTGCTGAATATTGGAGTATGCGAGAGTCAAATAAGTTCAGGCCAACTGACTCCCAAAGGCTTCAATTGCTGATATAGTGTTAACATTGAAAACATTATGAATAGGCTATAATTTTGTAATAATAAAAACAAAGGCTTTATTTGTGAGAATATCCAATCTTAAAGACAAACAATAACAGGGTACCACTATTTCAAGTGTAAAATTTGAAAAGCCATGGAGAATTATTGCATGAATAGGAAAGAAGAATTGAACTAGATATTCTTGCATGACACCTAACACTGTTTACTGATTCTGCAGTGGACATCCCAGAATCAATTGGGCGATCATCCTGGAAGAAAGATTCTTGATTAGATGAACACTTTATCTAAATTATTCTGCTTTTTCTCAGAAACAGGATCTCATCTAACGGGCTCTTCTTTTAGAATTCCACTAGGCTAAGGACTCTCACTGGAAGCAACAGACAGAAAAAAAAAAGAACAGAGGAAAAGTGGTCTCACTTTGTATGTGTATGTGTGTCTGTAAGAGAGAGAGAAAGAAAGAAATCAAGATGATGGCCATAACCACATGATCAAAACATTTGCCCCTTTCTACGTGTCACACATGCATTATCCTGGCAGGGTTGAAAATGTGATCACTCAGCACAAACCTCCATTCTCCATCATAAGCTATGAGAATTAATATGCATATTTCACTGAAATATAAGTTATCAGTCATTGTTTGGTAACATCCAAATGGACAGCTAAAGATAAGGGTAGTTTCTCCTATCCAGTTCTGTCTGACTCTAGGGGGCATTGCACATTTTGGTTTCTTAGCTGAGGGAGCCAGCCATCTTTGGCTGAAGACATTTCCATGGTCATGTGGCCAGCATGTCTATACTCTGAGGAGCACAGAATGCTGTTACCTTCCCACCAAAGTGATACCTATTTATCTACCTGCATTTGCATGCTTTCCAACTGCTAGGTGGGCAGGAGCTGGGGCAAGTAATGGGAGCTCACTCCATCATGTGGTGCTCGGGTCTCAAACCTGGGCTGTCAGCTTTCCAGCTGACAAGCTCAGGGTCTTTAACTGCTGAGTCATTGAGTCCCCTACCATTTTTATCTAAGATTTACAAATCATTAATTCAGACGACACCAAGACCATTTCAAACATTTTACTAAATCAATCCACACAAGTTCCAAATTGCAAATATAATTAAGGGCAACGGGTACTTTTCTCCTTGGATTCATCATTAAGACATGAAATAAACACAAATTAGATATGTAGCATTTTTTCCTTCTTTAAAGAGATGAGAAAGGAATGCCACCTGATAAGAACACCACAACACTGTTACAAAATAGGATCTGCCGGTTTCTTTCACAAATAAAAGACTATGTACTGCTAACAACTTTCCAATCAATCCATAATTCATTAAAATAAAACTATAAAATCTCCTAGATTACACTAACTTCAGATAATGCCTGGAATACAGTGCATTAAACAGCAGTAATGTCAACTATCAGTGCCAACATAAAACATTTTTAAAAGTAAAAAAAAAAGCCCATCTTTATTTCCTAGATGAATGAAATTTAAAATAAGGGGCTATCTGTTTTACAATGAGGAATTTAAGGAGAGGGGCTGGGTAAAGAGGCAAGTATCATTTGCTTTCTAGACTTAGTTGACATCTAACTTGGCCATTTCTTGCACATAAATCCCTATACTCTCACTATCAAAGAGAACAAAATAGACTGTCTTGATTGAAGAGGACATCGTTGATACAAAATAGCTGGAAATGGCTTTCAGGATCAGCTGAGCAGCAGTCTGCTTTGGGAAACCATTCCTATTCAAAAAATTTGGGAGACAAAAGATAATTACAATTTGTTTAATAAAAGTTGAAAGTGGCATAGGAATCTCATTACGTTTCAAAAATGTGGCAAAATCCTCATGAGGCTTGTAACAAAAAGTAGTTTTCTAATACCAAAGGTCCTATTAATTAATTTTATAATGACGTTTATAATGAATTCGGGTAACTGCATGTTTGGGAGTACGTCCACTGAAATCTCTGAGTAGACATATATACTATATTATATATTATACAGACATGTGCTGTGCATCTTGCAGAAGCTTGAAGGAAGAATATACGGGTTAGATTCAATAGGAAATGAGGCAGACCCTGGTTCTTTTTTCACTTATCTGAAGAGTAGAGACAAATACAAATGGCAGCCTTTTTCTTTCTATCTTCTCTTTGTAGTGTGGCTTCTTAAACCACATGGCTTGTAAAGCAGCCATTGAGAATAATCAAACATAAGCTATGGAAAAGCTTGGAAAAGCTGGGCTCAATTCTACTTAGGCAGCAAAATATAATCAGTGGATTTCTAGAAATTTATGGTCAACCCCCCTTTCAAACCTTCTCCAAATGTTCTCAATAAATGGTAATCTTTAATGTGACAGAAGGGGAAATATTCTAAACTAAATTTTAATTAACGGTATTTAATGTCATGTGCATTAATTGGAAACAATTTTTTTTTTTGCTGGATTTATTTGGGGGTTGCAGAGTCAACAGTATGTTCTTATCCCCTTGGTCTAAAAATGTTATGTACCATTATGCTACAGTAATGGTGAACTTATGGTTGGAAACAACTCATGCAAGTTTTTGCATATTTCATTTATTTATTTATCTATTTATCTATCTATCTATCTATCTATCTATCTATTTTGTCAAGCAATTATAAGATTACAGGTATAAGTATAGACATAATTATGAATACATGAAATGGTTACATATAAGAAAAATAAAAAGAAACAATAGGACAGGGACGGTAGGCACGTTGGTGCGCTTTTCAGGGAATCCCTAACTTCCTGAGTGATTGCAAATCCCAAGGAACAAGCAGTGGAGAAAGGAGATTCTTGAGCAGTTCCAACATGAATAGATGAAAAGGCAAGCTTTAAAGGACTTTGAAGATATGCTCTGAAGTCTACATTTAAACAACGGTACTTATTGCTTTAGAGAAGAGTATATAGAACTTTGAACTTTTAAAATGCCATTCTACAAATTTGGTTTTGTTGAAATTAGACATTGCAGAACATCTGGCATAACGATTATAGATTGCCCATTGTGCCTCCTCCCCCTTTCCCTCTTTTCTTGAAATACACACACTTATAATGAATCACCCCATGTAAATTCATGTTTTATCCATAAAATTGGACAGAACTGTTTATACAGATTTAACGAGTAATGTCTGGTTGACAGATGCCTGTCCTGGAACAGCTGTGTACATGTGTTGGGACTGAGAGAAAATGCTGCTCTTAAAAAACATTTTTATGTTTTAAGATTTTTATTTACTCTTCTTCAGATTTATTGAACTGAACTGACAAGATGAGTCTGCTATTCTTTAAAGGAACACATTTTCACTTGGAATATCAATCCGATTCAATACTATTAACCTTCCCTCTATAAACATACACAGCCCCACACAAGAGAACTTTATCGAACAGTAAACATTTTTTTCATGGGGGGGGGAGAGAGAGAGAGAGAGAGGGTGAGAGAGAATTAATTCCATTCATCAAGGAAGCAATATAATATTGTTTTATAGATATTTTATCTGAAAAAATGTTTTTCATAATATTGGCTCTTTTAACTGCACCATTTCCTAAAATTCTAGTCATGGCTAAAATGTTACCAAGGTGATAGGTCTGACCTCACTAGAGATTGTGGACAGAAATGAATGGCATCATTATTGTTTGCACTGCCAAAGACAAAGAGGGCACTGCTGAGTCACCCAGCTTAATTATTTGTCTCACTAAGGGGCCGTTCAAAAGCACGGCGAAGCCAACATTAAAGAGTAGTGTATAGTAAGCTGTAATATATAAACTGCAAGGATTTAATCATTTTGCAACGTAGCATTTATTGAGATACAGAAGCTACTATAATGGATCATCATAGCTATGGCACACTTGTATGGATTTGGGTTTTATAGAAAAGAAAAGTATCATTTAGTTTGGAAACTGTAAGGACTTCATCTTAAATCAACAGAAGGAAATGGTGGCTTAATATATTCCATAGTGGTTAGCAATCAGAAGCAATCAGAACTCCAGGGATCATATTGATACTAAATCATGGTTTGCTGAATTTTATAGTGTAAGTAATTTATCATGCTAAAACACAATCCTTGCCTTATAAACCACAATTTTGCCAAGCCACAAAAAAACAATCAGTTTATTGCCTAGCATGTTGTATGAATATAGACTTGGTACAAACTGGATGAATTCCAGGTTTACCTGCCACTTCCAATGGAAGGAAATGCAATTGACTTCAGCTTCTTTTCATCTGCCAGTGCTAAGCAGTTTTTCACTGTCTTTTCCAACAATTCCTCACATTTGTCTGAACCCCAACTGGGGCTATTGCAGTGGATGACAAATTTTGCAGGCAATCCATGTCCTGAACTGACAACAGCTGGTTGAGGAAAAAAATAAGAGTGTATTTAACATTTTGGAAAATACTATTGGGATAGTATAATTCAGCAATGAAGGATACATATAGTTTTTTACTCCAGTGGATCACCTATACTGCACAATGAATATGATTGTATTTATGCTGGGTGGTAAATTTGGACATAACATTAAACTATAATTTGATTTGGGCGGGAGGGGCAAACATGCCCTGTACTCTACATACTTACACTCTTTGGTTGTATTCACATGAGTTAGGTCAATTGTGAAATACAAATTCAATACAAATTCACACAGATTTTCCCCTCAAATGATATAATGCTTACCATTAATATATAGATAATACTATGTAAGTAAGCTCTACTTAGGTAATTTTTGAATACCTTGGATTCTATACTCCTTCAATGCTCACACTTCCACATGCAGTTGACTTGCATAGGACTATATGCCTCTAATTTTTTTAATTTTTTTTACAAATATAGCAGTTTGAATTAGTGCATATGCTAGTAGTGATTTGAAATTGAATGTAGTCTATTTTCTTTTTCCCATTTCTCTTGTTTTATTATTTTCAATGTAGTGTTAATGCCTTCTTATAAACCCAGGTCCAAAGGCCTTTTTGACACAATCCTTGTCGATGACATGCTGAGGACATTCTGGTTAATTAAAAGAATCCAAGTTAAATTGAACTACCACCTATGGTACACAAGGATATAATGTTCCCCATTTCCCAAGAATTTAAAATGCACCTCCTGCCGTGTCCAATGGCCCGTTCTTTTTGCGAACTTCAACAACAGCCTCCAGGAATTCTTTTCCACCCCGCTTCTCCAATGTGCTCCCTGTGCAAGAACAGAGTGGTGACTGTTCCACATCCAACAGAGCATTTATCACTTCAGGTGGCTACACATCACAGATTTCTCTGAGCAAAAAAATGGGGGTGGGGGACTGCAAAGTAAGATCTAAACCTTTGAGGACTGGTCCATAAGTAACAATTCCCTCTTGATCGCCATCTTTGTAAAAATTCACCCTCCCACGGGATTTATCCCAATACAATTTGCAATGCCAACCAGCAGGGCAGCGACGTATCATGCTGCTGCTTCCATAGAACCACCGGTAGACATGCCTTCCGGAGAACGGGTAATGCAATGAGACTTGACTGTTGTACCAACGCTTTCCCATGGAGGGCAAGGCCCCCCTTTCTGTTACAGACTGCTTTAAAGACAAAGTTGCCATAATAAGAACTTGAAACTCACCTCATCTTCATCCCTGACCCCAACAGGTGGCCCCCGGGAGTGTAACAGTCTTGTGAGTGCAACTGGCTGCTTTACTTGACAACTGCCCGGCTTGTTGAACCACCTTTAACCAAGAGGAAGAGCCTCAGAAATAAGGAGATTCTCTAGGGTACCCACTTCCCTCCACTGAATTGCTTCACTACAGCTACGGAAGTGTAACAAATGCTGCTCGAGTTAGGAAGGGAGCTGCATCATTTCCATTACGGGCTGAGGTTTGCGCAAAGGCAGTCCACCATGAACTGGTTTAGATCTTATTTTGCAGCTTTACTTTAATACAGAGGAAATAGAACGTAGCTGGAAAAGGTTCATTCCTAACGAAGCACCCAAATCACATTGCATTTGTTCCATGATTATACAAGGAGTGAGGCAAAGAAACAGTGACAGTGACACTGGATTAATTCTGGACTAAAGCAGTAACTTTGCAAATTGATCCCTGCAGCCTAATCATAAACATATTTACCTAGTAAGTAACTCGGGGCTTATTTCAAGAGAATTTTGTGACGATACGTAGGAACAATGCCTCAGGTTGCAACCTGTGCCAAATTCATCAAAGCTTACTTCCAGGTAAACATGCGTAGGGTCAGGCTTTTGGTACTTTAGTACAATATTTCCAAAATGAATTCACTCAAATGATACAGGGGAGAGGGCTGTAATTTCTAATGAAAGTCCACATATTATATGCCCGTTGAAAAATACTTAACTTGGTAGTACGTATTGAAACCAAGTATCTAAAACTACTGGGAATCTATTATGCATTACTTGATATCACAGCCTAAACTTTATTGGTTTTATTTTGGCTGGCTGGGGAATTCTGGGAATTGAACTGACAAGTTTGAAAAACACTGATTTAATACATGCATTTTTCTGCCTTCCTTTTATCACAAGACCCATTCTATCATTAAGGAGGGTCCCAAGCGTTTTCTTCTCCAAACATGGATAAAAGCCACACGTCCTCAGTTCCTGGAAAACTGACCTTGGGAGCAGCAAAATCAAGTTATTGAATGAAAAGAATATAAATGACTCACACATTTTAAAAACAATTGTGAGTCCACAATCCAAAAGTTGTGGCTCTTGATACTTTTTGTTTGTTTGCACTGCTTCTCAGTTCCACAGGAGTTACACTGCTGAACTACAGGTAGGAAACTCCAGATCAACAGATTGACTGCAGAGTCACCTTACAGGTAAAATGGGCAGCATAAAAAATTAATAAATAAATAATAAGCAGGTTCTTGAGTTTCAAACTATTTTTGCAGTAGTAACAGCAGATAGAAATGAGGGCTGTCATATGGTAAGGCATATGTTTTGCATGTAAAAGCTTTCATGCTTTTCTCCTAATATCTGAAAAGACAGGGAGAGCCAAAGATATGAAATGTGTGAAGCTGCTGACACTCATTGCACAGAACTTTAAATGAAATGGTCTGACTCAACCCAAGTTGATTCAGTTTCAGTAAACTTGACAGAAATGTTTCTGGGAACAGTGACCATTAATTAGGAAGTGGTCACACTGGCTATAAAGGAACTATGTCCTGTAAGTTCCTCAAAGGTGACTGAAAACACACCTGGGAAGATGCTATCATGGCCAAATGCAAACATTCACAGAAATCGGTTTTGAAAGTCTGAAATGATTTTAAAGAAAATATATTTTCACTTTTATTTTGTTAAGCTTGGGAGGCTTGCTGATTGGAGAAATGTGGAGAGGGCTTTTATCGATTTCCTAAGGCTATTTTTATACACATAGTTTGCCAATTAAGGCTGGGCTAACAAAAAAATTTAAGTTATCTTCCAAAAATCTTCCTTGGAGTTACATTTTTCATATGACTTTAAGACCTATGATAATTTTTTTTTTTTTAGTATTGGTGGGTATATAATGGTATTGCAGAAGCATTAACTTGTATTTAAGGAATGAAATGCTGTCTCCATTTTACATTAGAAGGGGGGTGTCATTCTCTTTTCATCATGCTCTACAGCTTTCAGCTGAGTGGCTCAACGCAAGCATAAATATATGTGAAACTCCCACAGAATAATGTCACTATTTCATGCTGTCAAAGCAGGCATTGGCATAATGGTGACAACAGCAGATGTCTATAAAATTTGTGAAATATTTCCCCAATATACACTGCAGTTAGAAAGGTCTTTATAGAAATAAAAGTTAATCATTTGAAGCTAAGCATGTATGCACTTCTATTCTTTCTTCCAGCAGCCACAGGCAATTAGAAGACCATATGTTATACTGAATGAAATAATTCCGCTCTTCCTCTCCCAAATCAAATATTGATACTGAAGCACATCTTGCTATTTTTAGAAATTATGGGTTCTGCAAGTCAAAATAAAGGACATATTGCATAAGTAAAATTTTCCATCAATTTCAATGGAAATAAGAACTATTAAGGTAGACTGGATCAAACTATTACTTTAAAATATATATGGTTTCTGATCTATGATATTCCGTGTGAAATTCTGCACACAATTTAGTTTTGGACATTTTTCCTAGTTATTGGCATTCAAAAACTAATGTTATTGTATCTTGATCTTATAGTGGTTCCTAGTATTTCCAGGAAGGAGGTCTTACATCATTGTAATTTGCTATACTATGAATCCTTGTCTCCCAAATATCATTATTTTAATATTGACAGTCCCTTAATTTGATAATATATTGGTAGGCTGTCATTCCATGCTTCCCACAGGTCCATTACAGAATTAATATTTGTGTCGGTTAATACCTATGTGTGGTCTTTAAGAGTCCATACCAACTTGATGTCACATAATAAAATAATCAAAATTGGATTTAAGCTTGTGAAATTAGCATTTCTCTCCAAAAACTACACTTTGGTGAAATGCCTCTGTTAAATGGTGCCTCTCTTAAGTGTTCCACGTGTAGCTCTAGTTTTCAGGGCAAGGAAGTCTCTTAAGTTGTATGCTCAGAGACTCAACTCTTCTTACTACACAATGAGGCAGAATCACTGTTTATGTAATCAAGGTAAAATTGAAATCTCCCAAAATTAATAAATTAATTATTAGTAACTACAAGAACATGGATTTTCTTGCCGTGTTTTTTCTAGAACTCTTTTTTATTATTATGAACTTGCCAGTTTATTGTAGACAATTGTGGATTTCAGATGGATTTGCATCTAGGCACCACCATGTCCAACCTTGGTTAGGTTTTTTCCCCCCCAAGATCAGTCATGGTTGATTTGTATTGATCAAAGAGCTTTTTTCACTTAACCATTTGAAATTTGCGTTGGAATTGAGGTGGATTGCTGGAAGTGAGAAAAGAATGCAGCTCTGCAGAGCAGGGACAAGATTGCTGCTGCTGATTGGTCATGCATACACACACAAAGTCTGCAGCACTGAACTCTCCATTACCTACTTCACCACCGGTGTAGAAGTCAGAATTTGTCGGGTGAACGACAGCATCACTGTCGATTGTGGCAATGTCAGCCTGAACAACTTGCAACTACAACAGGTAAACAAATGTGTATCAACCATGTTGGTCAAAGACCCGGAACAGGATCTACATTTATGTACATGCCAACATCCTTCTTTATCCTACCTTTTGGGCTCCAAAATATGTGTAATAAACCATCACAATAAAACCTAAGAGCCTGTGTACAGGTGTGGGCTGAGAAAAGGGAGAATGAAAGGAGAAGGTAGAGAAACATCAAATACATAACTTTTAGTACTTGACCAATAGGTCAAAGACACTGCATTTCAGGAAGGAAATATAAAGAACAGCTAGCATCTTCTTGGTTTTGCAGAACCTGTAAAAATGTAATCTTAAAAAAACATTATGATAACTCTATCCAATCTGGTTCATCAAATCTGACAAAGCAACTGTTTCTCCATTCTGATACACTATCTTTACAATATTCCTTGATTTTTATAAATATTCCCAACATGATTTTATTAATCATGTTGGGAATATTTATGCATTAAGACCTACAGAAATCAATGTGTAGTTTAACTCCCCAGAGGTTCTGGGAGCATTTTCAGCTTGCAATGCTATAACTATTTACTGAATATGTCACCCCCATTGAAAGGGGCAGATATCTTGAATGGCATGGAGGTAAAGGATGAAATGAAACATAACCTTTTGCGATAGTCCTTTGGGCTCATTTTGGCCTCAACAAGCAATGGCCATGTTATCCTGAGGCAAAATTCTTAAATTCTCCCTCTGAATCTATTAATAGGAAACTATATGACCGAGTGCTGGGTTTTTGAAGGACATAAATAATTTGCAAACAATAGATTATAAGTTACCTTTACTCTAGAGTTCCCAGTGGTAGACTTATGACTAAGGAACTGAAGATTCAAGAATGAATATATGTAGAGATTTCAGCATAATATTTGTTCTATAACTTCTAAATAAACAGAAACATAGGATAGTATGGAATTCACCATGGTAGTTGTTCTTTTTAATGAGAAAAAAGTGCTAATTTCATAATTTAAGTTCCAAAATGTGATATTTTTATATTTTAATTATTTGTGTTTAATTTTACCATGCCTTTCCTAAGTTGATTTTTAAGTTAAATATAAGAATAAAAAATATTTTAACCCTATGTTCTGCAGATTAATATACATGGTAGCATTTCAGAAAATTGTTTAAGTAGTTAACACCGATTTCACATCCTCATTATAATTTCGATCAGGATATACAATAATATGCACTTGATTGTCCTTGGCAATGAATGGGATATGGCTTAAAAAAAAAACACCAAATATCAACGATTTAGGAACAATATTCTGAAATGGAGTGCTCCAATCATAGAATGTAATCTCTCATTAAAAATGGTAAATGTGGTTGAAGAAGTTATTCATAAAACACCTAAATCAAGCCAAACTACTGTACTATTTTCACCTTAATCAACTTCCATATAATGTGGGAATTAAATACTATTCTCTCTCTTACCTCGTTCTCATATAAAAAAAGAAATCTGTGTGCCTGGTAACTTCTCTTTGATAAAATGATACTTAAAACTATAATTAACATAGATCATTTTAACATTAAAAAAGCTATAACATAGCTGATAAGGGGAAAAACTCCAGAAGGTTCCAGAGCTTATAGTATCTATCCTAACCAATTGCTTCAGTGTATGCAAATGTAATAATAAAAAAATAATAATCCTATGTTCTGCAGATTAATATACATGGTAGCATTTCAAAAAAAATTAAGAGTCTGTGTACAGGTGTATACTGAGAAAAGGGAGAATGAAAGAAGGTACAGGAACATCAAATACATAACTTTTAGTACTTCTGTGTATGCAGAAACAATTCTCATTGTATTCAATGGAGTTTTTTTCCCGTGTAAGTCTGCATCCTTAACTATCTATGTCTATCCATTTCTGTCTTTAGCTAAAGCAAGGAAAATAGAAAACTGAAATCAGAATGGAGAAACTGCTTAGTTTGAAGCCAACGATGATATAAAGCGCTATTTCAGTCCTCACAGAATTTATATGCAAAATATTCCCAAGGGAACCAACAGTCACATCTGATTATTATGGAACAACATTTAAATGATTTCAGAGTTACTCAGAGAGTCATTTTCATGCAAGTAGTATCTGGAGAATGCTACACATATTAACAGTCTTTCTATTACGTATTTTGAGTACTAAAGATGCACTCCTCTATCTTACCTGCGTTAAGTCCCCCTGCAATCAAATGGAATTTGTATCTGAGGAACATGCACTGAGTTGCACGATAAAATATCAAATTTATTACATGAAAATAATCTGCAAATTCCATAATTTTCATGTGACTGTTAGTTATAGCCACCCATTCCCCATTTACCTAGATCATCTTTAAGGTCAATGTCAGCATTGGTGGGATTGATAATGGCCTCCACTTCGAAGCCGGCTAAATTACTGATTTCACTGTGAATTAGGTTCAGCTGAAAAGAAAAGCATGAGGTAGGAAATAACAACAGGACAGTTGGGAAATTACAGAGAAGCTGCAGTAAAAGTAAGCTTTGCAACATAGATGAGGATAGCATCTCTGAAGGCAAATGTGCAAAAATAAACAGCAGGTCATAAAGAAAGTTGCTTATAAACAAACACAGAATATGTTTCAAACTCTAGAAACTAACACAATTCTCCATATGGGAAGTCAAAATTTGACAGAACATGGCTTAGTTTACAAATTGTAATGCCAGATGAGGAAGGGTCTGCAAAAGCTAGGTATTGCTACAACAACTTCGGGCTTCTTGCTCATGCAACCCAGGGGCATCTCTTGATCATAATAGCTGAAATTATGCATAGCATCCACTTAAATTGATGTGAAAATAGCCTTCCTTCACATTGTTCATGTTCTATTTTTTGTGATTGGTAGACAGATCATTTTTGTTTAAATTTTTGACAGAGTTGAATGAGTACAACTAGGTAGTTTTGAGTTAAACAATAAAAGCATCCAAAAACTCAAGAGTAATTTCAGTTGAAGCCAATAGGATGTAGTCCCCGGAAGATATGGGATGGACTGCCCTATAAACAATTCAGAGATGCCCTGAAAAGTTTGACTGTATGTAGTACTTCCACTCTAAAATTTTACTTTTGTATTAAGATGAATGATATAAATATCCATTCTGAAACATCACCAGAGATATGGCAAATTATTTTATTCATTTCTAATATTTTCTGGGTTTTTTCATGTTCTGTTGTTTGAAACTTGTACTAAGATTGCCAAAATAATAATAAAAATTGGGGAAGAGGTAGGAGAAGAAAAAAAACCAGACTCATCTAAAAAGAAAATGAAATATTAATGAAGGAAGGGTTCATGATGATATATATATGTACAAAATTCTGGCTGGCTTATAGTTTTAATTATTATTTTAATATTTCATTTGTAACTAAATGAGAGGCAAAATACTACAGTGGATTTGCCCAAAGTAAAGAAAGCATGGAAATGCTCATTCCAGTCATCTATTCCTGCTTTCTGAACTTCAGTTAAATCAACACACATTATGCCTGAATCAATCCATTGCTTATATTCCACTGTTTTCAAAATGCCATAAGTAATAAGCATATACTGGAAGACAGCCTACTGTACAAATCCAGGAAGAGAAAGATCTTAATTTGAAAATAAATTTCCAATTATACATTTAGACTCAATAAAAAAGACAGAGGAAAAGAAAATGTATTTAGCCTGTTGTATGTCTAGTGGAGGCTTTGCACACTTAAGCTTGTAAACAACAAATTGTATTTTGTGCAAAACAATTCTTTTCTCAAAGGAAATGTTCAGTGGGTACATAAACATTTCCCTGCCCTCCCCCCATTAGACAGCAGAACACTTGCCTGCTTGTTGAAAGGAGTTATTTTGAATGGAAGCTTGGCAGATAGCAATATTGTCCCTTAGGCTGCCCCCACTGTCACAAAAGACATTTTTCTCTTCAATATTGATATAAATTTATACTATATAGCACATGATAGCTATATGGATTGATGATGTCATGGATAAACATTAGTTGAAACCAGTCTGCACATGATATAATTCCAATTATACAACAACTTAAAAAAGAGAGGTATTTCTATTATTATCTACTGCCACCATTTCAGATTACAGTTTTTCCAAGAGCCATACATTTCTTAGATTTCTTAAGGCTTCCACACATGTTACTAGCAGCTTGTGAAACGAATGTGGTTAGAACACCATGACATTAACAGGATTAAGAGGGCTGAGATTAAGAATGCTCCACATAATACTCTTTTGGCATCACTTTCATTTAACCACCATCAATACATAACATATTTTTTGGCCTCACACAGATTAATGAAGTAATAATATGATAATAATATATAAATAATATAATATAATAAATATAATATAAAAATATTTTTAGCTCAGTATTCAAAGCTTGTGATAACAAACAATAATACTTAGAATAGCAATAAGTCATGGAAAGTTTAGGGTTAAATTTTTTAAATATGGCTAAATATATACGCGAAGCCTTCTTAGGTACAAAAACATTCTCCATCTGAATATATGTTATTTCTCCATACATCATTACTTATAAACCAATATTTATTGTTCAACCTTTAGCAAATATCTCTTAATATTTATGGATGTATCTTGACAAAGAATTTCAATTATCATCATGCCAGTAGAGTAGAATAATATGATTAGAAGCCATATTCATATAAATCATGTTAAAAGACAATTGTTTTTGTACATATTTACAATCTTCTCTATTTTTGTGAAAAATTTTCTCTGGAGGTTTCTTGTATGTATATCAAACTCTATTATTTCAGTGCAATATAATTAGCAAATGAAATGTGACACTATGACACCAGAAGAAATCTGTTTACAATTTTTGTAACCAAACATAGCACACTTTATTTTAAATCACTTAATCTTGATGTAATTCAGGTTGGAGAAAATGGGCCTTAAATTTTCAACTGCAAGAAAAACATGTAGCAACATGTGAATGCTCAAATAAGCAATTTTTAAGTCCACATATGCCTTGAAAAACCTAGGAAGTGGGGAGATCAGGTATAAAGAACTGCTTAATGTCTTTCTCACCCACCAATCTCTCCAATGTTTTCCCAAATTCTTTCTTTCCTTAGATCATACAGTGTATGAGTTGAGATTGGCTTCAGCCAATGTAAAAGTTCTTTGGATTGTGACTGTAGAATCCTCTTGCAATGTCTCCCTTACCAGTCTTATCATTTACTATATAGCAACAAACCTCTTTTAGAAACTGATGCATATTTCTTTTATAATATAAATTATTCTATTTATATTAATTTGTGACTCTGGCTTACTATGTCAATCCCCTCCTGTCTCTATGGATGCTTGTAATTTATTTCCAGGAAGATAACCTTAATTCTAAGCTTGATTTTGCCCACTTTCCTCTTTCTTTCTGTTGTGCTAAATTATTGCTACTCTGGACTACTGAAACCTTTTCCTTACAATTATAATTTAAGGTTTTTATCTCTATTAAATCACTACCAAAATTTTTCAGTTTTATGAATCATTATTTGTCCAAATGTTGTTGCTTATCAACATCCTTTACAAGATTCTCATTCTGTTTTATATCAAAATAAATGCCATGTCCTTACTTCTTCATGGCTGTATTTTCATCTATTTTTTTTAAAAAAACTTTCTGCCTAGCCTTTGGCTCCTTCTAATCTGCCAGGATAATCTACTTGAAGACTACCTTCCTATCTGTCTCTTCTTGGGTTGCTCAATAAATATAAGGCAGTATGTCTTCCACTTTTGAATGCCTATTGCCCCCAACCTTTTGGGTGCCAAGGACTGGTTCCATGGAGAGCATTTTTCTGTGGACCGTTTCACATGCTGCCTGGATCCCTCATTTGCGTACATGAGGCTTCACTCATTTGCGCAGCCCAATCCTTGACAGACTGTGTACCAGTGCTGGACCACAGCCTGAGGATTGGGGATGCCTAGCCCTGGAGACCTGTCTTTTCTGAGACTATTGGATTAACCCCCTAATCATTATTCCCAATTGTAAGCGAGTTCCAAGTATGCATAACTGTATTCATTCATATTTATTATTAATCTTATGTCTGTTTAAATTTCTCTCTTTTGGAGTGGGGCCTTTTTAAAAACCCACTGCAGTTTATAAATTGATGGCATGCTGATTAATATATATCATTTATAAATGTTTGAAAATAACTTGAGGATATTCATAGAAATATATCTCCAGGTTCAATTAACACACATGCGTGCACACATACAAAAAATATTTTGAATACATGCACAAACCTACCTTTTGCCCAAGAAATAAACTTTTCGTGGATAAGACAGTGAAACCATCTGTTGGGGTACCTTCTGTTGTGCTGTCAGCGCTTGCTGATTTACTGACTTCTCCCTGTTTCTTTTCACATATAAATCAGTTAACCAATCAGTCTATTAGCAAATCCAATTTTAAAGAAACATTACATAACTAATATACATACACGTGTGTATATATGTATGTATGAATATATGTGTGTGTCTGTATATATGAGAGAGAGAAAGAGAGGGAGAGGGAGGGAGGGAGGGAGGGAGGGAGGGAGGGAGGGAGGGGGAGAGAGAGAGAGAGAGAGAGAGAGAGAGAGAGAAAGAAAAAAGAAAGAAAGAAAGAAAGAAAGAAAGAAAGAAAGAAAGAAAGAAAGAAAGAAAGAAAGAAAGAAAGAAAGAAAGAAAGAAAGAAAGAAAGAAAGAAAGAAAGAAACTATATGCTGGGATGAGCAGATTCCAGAAAGGAAAGAAATAGCAAAATCTTGTTTTTTAGAACTTAAATGCTAAAGTCAGGTCGTCCCTCCTACATCTTTTTTTTTTTTTAAAGAGTAGCACCTATTTTCTTATGTTAAAAAATAAATAGTAATTGGTATATCACCACCAAAAACAGCTGACTTTTTGGTCTCTATAGCTAAAAATGAATGTGCAGATAAATCAGAATTGAAAATGTAACTGCACAGCCCTATAGTCTATCTATACATCTAAATCTATAAAAGAAGCTGAATTGTTATTACTATGTATCTGAAAAGTCAATATTTCACATATACACTCTTGAAATACCTAGATCTAATGTAGAATTAGAAGAATTAGAAGAACTTTATTGTCATTGTACAAGTACAACGAAACTGTAGATGCACCCCAACCACTGTTCGCAATACAATAAAACCAAAGCACTTAAAAATGAAGAAAAACAGAGTACCCATGTCTCCATTTGCAATTTGAGAGTATAATATCTACAAATATACACAAAATATACATCCAACACTGACTGTAATGCTTAGCCGAGTATAATACACAAGAGATGGATTATGTTATTATACATCTGAATGGGGTATTGAGATTTCACATCTTAGTAAGATAGTGACTTCGTGTTTATTTGTGGTTCAGATGGCCCAGGGAAAGAAACTATTTATTAGTCTAGTGGTATGGGATTTTATTGACCTAAAACGACATCCAGACAGCAGGAGGTCAAAAAGATAATTGACAGGGTGTGAGGGGTCTTCTATGATGGCCTTGATTCTGCTTTGGCAGTGGGACCTGTAGGTATTCTTATGAATCAGAATAATTCTGTGCAATTGCCTTTTACTTTATGTTAGATTGGTGATATATTTTACTAGTCATCTAGCAACTTAATTACTATATTTTTGAGCAAAAATGCATAAGACCGGCAAAAAAATTGTAGATATACCTTAGATTTTCTTGCTACTTTCTTTGTGCTTGCTTTCTTTGTTGTAGTTTTCTTCTGTGATGGTGACTTTGCTTTTTTAGCTGGAGGTGGAGTGATGATTGCTTCCAATTTTCCTTTTGAACCCCGCTTTTTGGCCAACAACTCTGGGTGAATATTTGGTAATACACCACCACTGGCTATGGTGACACCTTTCAACAGCTTAAAAGGAAGTGGAACAAAAAGGTATCTCTGAGGGGTTTTAAAACTTGAAGAAACTAAAACTTTGATTCTGAAGAAAAGGATAATGAAATACCCAAATTATGAGTTGGGTCCATATTGAGTGATGGAACTCTATGACAATTTCAGAGTTAACCACTGCTAATATATTTTCTAAAGATATAATTCAACTGAAGCAATATTGACTTATTTAACAGATTATGAATTACATTTTTAGACAGAATAAGCAGGAATTTAAAAAAGAAAGAAAAATAAACCCCTAAAACCATGGAATATATTTTCACCTGATTTAATTCTTCATCGTTTGCTACAGCCAGCAAGATATGTCTAGGGGTGACACGGCCTTTCTTGTTATCTCGTGCTGCATTTCCAGCCAATTCAAGAATTTCCGCTGCCAAGAAAGATAAAATTGATTCTTCTTTCTTATTTTCAAAATAGAACGCATAACCTTATCCAGGAATTTAAAAAATGCAATCCTAAAATCAGTAAAAGCACTATAAGTGTTAAAACAATATTAAGGATAAATAAATGGGGCAAGAATTAATTGCACATAATCTGGTAACATTTTATTTCAGCATAGAGATGGAGGACAAAATCTAAGTGACATCAGAGGTATTCATCTGTGCTAGTTTTCTCCAAAGATGTTCTCCAAAAAAAATACTTTCATGAAGAATTTAAAATATATTTAGCACGTCTGACAGTCTTGAACAAGAGTCTCCAAACTTGGCAAGTTTAAGACTTGTGAACTTCAACTCATAGAATTTCTGAGCTAACGACTGGAGGAGGAATTCTGGGAGCTGAAGTCCACAAGTCTTAAAGCTGTCAAGTTTGAAGACCTCTAGTCTTGAACATCAACCAGATTTTTAAGGGTTTTGCTAATAATAACTTGATCTGGAAAAAGTTAACAACTGTGCACAGGAATGATACATAACATATGTAAGGGAAGAGCAAGAATTAGCTGTCCAGCTAAGTAAACAATGGAAATACCCAAATATTCTATGTTTCGTGGCAATGTACACTAAAAAACAACTGCAGGTAAAGGAAGCAAGAAGATTTAAATGGAAAGAGTCACACAGATGATTATAAAGAAAGTGAATAGATAAAGGATGCAAAATCAGCAAGTAGAATATTCAATGGATATAGATGATTTAATAAACAAAGTATGCATACTGTATACATAAACATGTTTAGTTACTGGTATATTTAAAAGCAATAATAGATTTTGTTTAAACAACTTCAAGTAAGCGCCTTATTCTACAGAAATTCTGTTAATTATTTTAATGGCTCATTTTAATGTTGCTTTTAATTATATCAGCTTTCTGGTATCTTAAACTTGTTTTCATTGTCAGCTGCTTCAGCGCTGGAATATATGAAAATCCAGGTATAAGTTCAGTAATCAATGAATATGGAATACATTTAACAATGTCAGAGCATGTACACAACTATCAGATGCTTTTTGGATTTTTTTTACAAATAATCTGATCATTAAAGTTTATTGGGAAATATGTGACTACTTGTAGACAAGCTGTGGATTATATTTAATTATTAACAAAATAATTTTTCAATGTTTTTTTTTAAAAAGGGCAGCAATGAACACTATTAAAAACTTGATGGACACAGTCAAAATGATGACAGTCTTACTAATTTTATCTTGCACTTAATTCACATACCACTGTACTTGTTGTCAATATCTATTAAGATGAATTGCACTGCTCAGTTTGGGGATAGGATTCTCTTCCATAACTATATTAATAATTACATGCTAGCGACCAATTCCATTCATTGCCTTTATCAGAGTCTAGAAATAGATTTTCACTTAACAGCTGATATAAACATACAACAAGTCATATCTTACACTCTATAAGTATTCTCTGAAATGCTATAGGAATTATTTTTTGTCCTTCACCCATCTCTTCAGATTTTCTACGGTTACCTCTGTAAAAAGGACCCCCTGTCCCAAATAATCATTTTGAGATCTTTAGCTATCTCAATCTCTTGTCAGATACAAGATGCAGACATGCTTAGAGAGTTTAAATTGGAGATATAGCAAACAGAATATAAGTACAGAAGAAGAACACGTGCATTTCATTCTCACAGTCCTTGAGTGACACAATATAATAACAGTACATTTTTCCATCTAGTTTGGGGAATTTTACAGAGAGGAACTTTTTTTTTCGATACAAGAAGTGACCAATAAGTTATATTTTACAAAAAGCAAACCAAACCTTCAACCCACTACTTAAAAACCTGAACCCCCAAGCCAGCAACTTCTTCAAGATAGGAAACAGACACACAGAACTTTTCCAGCTTGTAGCAAACAAGAAACTTCACATGTAACTTACACCTGCAACTGTTTGACTGGTTCTCATGAAACCTTCTGGTTTTTATACCAGATTTCCATTAATATAGTTTGACACAGGGCTAGCCCAATTTGAAAGTATGTACAGTATTAAATATCAGAGCAGGGAAAGCCTACGAGATTTAAAATTCCAAGGTTTAATAGGGGGATATTGGATCACAGGAAAAAAGATATACTGTACACTTACAAAACATTGTTCTGCAACACATGCCTAAGAACTTTTCAACAACATGCCTAACAGTTGCTGGGAATTATGATTTCCCTATAAGTTCTTTTTCCTTGCCCAATTCTGAGGAGTTAGAGCTGGGGGCATTTTATCTTGTTTGGGGCTCTTGAAGGGAATGCAATCAATCAGATCAAATTTGAAGAAAGTCAGTAACAGCAGCATTACAGTAGTAAGTTCAGCCAAATGCTCGTATCCAGGGAGACACAAAAATCCAAAACCATAGCCATGGTCAGTTCTCAAATAAATAATCAGGGTTAAGCACAAACTTGAGATCCAAGCTACTAGCAACATACCAGGGGGAAGGCAAGGCTACCAGCAAATGTTTGAAATGCAGGTATTTCCCCATTTTACTTAAAACTCAACTGGAGAGCTTCCTACTCAGGATTTATTTATTTAGTGTATGGCACATACATGGACTTATAGTGGTTCAAATGTTAATGTCCAGTCCACCCAGCCATTCAAGGACAGGGTGGTCTATATTGAAAAAAATGAGACATTGGGACAGTGTAAGCTCTTGATGGGACATTTGGACCCAATGGGATGGATATTTTGTCGAGGAGCACCACAGTCACACTGAGGGGTAGAGACAAGACCCCTCTTAAACAATGAGTCCTGGCAGACACCAGAGATGGTATTCAGCAGGTTCTGACCAGTTCTGGAGAACCGGTAGCGGGAATTTTGAGTAGTTCGGAGAACCGGCAAAAACCACCACCTCTGACAGGCCCTGCCTCATCTATTCTCTGCTTCCCGAGTCACAGATGATCAGCTGGGTTTTCTTTTGTTGCCCTGCACAGGAGAATGGAGCTGGAAAGCAAGTTAGTGGGGTGGGGAGGTAATGGGAATTTTGTAGTAATCGTTCCCCTGGAGTGGGATGGGAATGGAGATTTTAAGTATCCTTCCTCTGCCACGCCCACCAAGCCAAACCATGCCCACCAAGCCACACTCACAGAACCGGTAGTAAAAAAATTTGAATCCCACCACTGGCAGACACCATGCTGGGTACGGATCCTGTTCAGAGTTGACCAATGCTGGTGAGGAAGGTCAAAACCTGGCACCTTTTCTGTGTAACTGCTGGTATCTGGGCGTTCAGCAGCCCATTTGGCTTCCCACTCAGGAATCGGATAACAATGTCACAATTCTAAGGATTCCATTTTAAAAGGGTTAAAGTTTGTTAAGAATTCCATGCCTCCTCTTTTAGATGCTAACCTGTTTTGTTTGGTATGTCAGAGTTTTATTTATTGTTTTAAAAATTAAATAGAAAGTACAAAGTGAACATAATCATAATTTGGAAAATTCAGAATTTTCTAAGAAGAGTAGTAGTTTTCACAATAACCATGTTCTTATTATTTCCTATGGTCTCAGTCAGCTGGGGGAAATAGGCATTTTCTAACAACTTTGGTTACAAACCCCATAAATCTGTGATCTTTGTGAACATTTTTACATACACAATAGATTTCTAACTAGCTTCATGATATATGGCATTAGCCAAGGTCAGAGCTCTGAACAAACTCCATTCATTCTTTTTCGTAATGGTGTTCCAAATACTGTAGAACTCCCATGATGTTTTAAAGCAGAGTCCTACATATAAAAACATCAGTACTGAAATGGAAGTAACTGATCAAACTCAAAGTTTAATGTATATTATGGAAATTTATATGGAATGATTCTGCAATTTCATACATTTGAAATTTAAATGTAGGTTAAATGTCAGCTCTCAAATCAAATCTGTTGTTCATTACACAACACAAGTTAAATGCTAAATTTGCATGATGGTTTCTTTTCTCAATACTTAGTTCAAGCAAAAAGTCCTTGGTAATTGCCAGGTGTTCAGGACCTGGACTTTTGCTATGCAAATGTGAATATACCTGACAGCTAGGAATTCTGACTTCATCCAAAGCCTGATTAGATTTTGTTTCCTCTTCTGGGTAGATATTTTGTCTTGAGGAAAACCATTTCTCTGATTTCAAAAACATTTGCCTTTCTTTACTTCACTGCAATGAAGTCATCATGTAGAAAATTTAGTTTGTAACAGCTAACAGATGACATACTAAGCAATTGCCAGCATTTCCAACACCCCCAAAAGCCAAAAGAGAAAAGCCTAAAAAGTGTGTGAAACTCAACCCTTCAGCCAAAAAGAAATCAGAGAAAAACTCCAGAAACTAAGAGAGGGACATTAGCATTCAGAATTTTTAAAAAAACTCTAATAAGGAAACCATAAATAGAATAAACAATTTCTAAGCCATATAGGTACTTCATTTGTATTTCCTTTCTCTGTTACATACATACATAAATCAGTCTTCTATAAGTGACTAATTGATTAAATCATTTTATAATTTTGAATTATTTTAACAGAATTAGCATTGTTTTTCTTGAACATTTCTTGAACATTCTTGAACATTGTTTTTCTTTTATTTTGAAAAAAATACTTCTTTTCTCTAAAAATACTTCTTTAAAAAAATGTCAAGCTTACCTTTGCCATAATTAAAGAGTCAACAATGATCACTCCAAGGATGTATCTTGACAGACCTGTTCACCCAGTTAATTGCCCATGCATTATATGTTTAAGGGACAGCTTTTAACCATGCAGCTGACTGAACCGTGTTTAATGGAATTTATATTTTCACTTTAGAAACCTCTCAGAATTAAAATCCCCCCAAGCCAAATTTCTATTTCATCCTTTCCTTCAACATTGCAGGTGCTTCTAAAAGGTAGCCTTCCAGAAAGCAAAAAGGAAGGTAAAGGAAGAACATGGTTTTTTTTTAAGGCTGTGTGCTATAGAAATCAGATAAAATGTTTTATAAAACATGTTGAAGTGAACAAAGCACTTCCCTTTGAAGCATAAAGTAGTATCTGTGAAAGCACACATGCAAACCAATCAGGGGTAGCTTTTGAAGCAGCCATATAAGCCATAAAAGGACACAGTTGGTTTAATGCTTCAAAGAGATAACTTTCTTCAGGATAATGTACTTTTTGAAGCACCTCATTCAAATTCTTTGCTCAGCCATATTCTTCTTTCCGTCTTAATTAGCCATAGAAGAAGTGGTGGAAAAAACATTGGGTGGAAATCTATTTTAGGTTTCTTAGTGAATCTTGTGTCACTAGGACACAAACACTCCTGTGAACTTCCAACAATAAGCAAGGACAAGCACATGGTAGAAGCATCACACCAATTTTGTTGGAATCTCAAATTGTATTTGATATGTCTGATGCTGGGTCTTAATAACTTTACAACAGGAGTGTGATCCTATGAATATTTAGACATTCAATTTATTGCATTTCTATCACATTTTTTTTATCAGAAATTCACAATAGCCTACAGAAATTTCAAATCCTGTTTTTATCCTCACAATAACCTAGTGTAGTAAATTGGGTTTGGAGAGATCAATTGGCTAAAGTCATCCAAATGGGAATGTGACTATTAAACACCATATTACTTTAGCTCTTAATGGAGTTCAGTAGAACTTCTTTTTTCATAAATTAATTTTGAACTGTAGCTACAAGAAATATGTAGTGTAGCTATACTGCACTAGTGAGGGCACATTTGGAATACTGCATCCAGTTCTGGTCACCATGATGCAAAAAAGATGCTGAGTCCTTAGAAAGAGTGTAGAGAAGAGTAACGAAGATAATAAGGGGTCTGGAGGTTCATACAATCAACCTAGGTAGGTTTAACTTAGTGAAGAAAAAGTTCATAAGAGACATGATAGCAGTCTTCCAATACTTGAAGGGCTATCACAGAGACCAGAGTGTTAATTTATTCTCCACAGCAACTAAAAGCAGGACAAGCAGCAATGGGTGGAAAGCTCATGGATTCAACCTGGAAATAAGGAAGAATTTTCTGACAGTAAGAACAATTAATCAATTCCTAGAGTTGTGAGTGCTCCATTATTGGAGGCTTTCAACAAAAGATTGGACAATCATTTATCCATGATGGTATAAGGACTCCTTTCTTGGGCAGGGGATTGGACTAAAATACATCTTTTAGCCCTATGATTATATGATTTTAAGAAGATGCTTAAAAAAAACAGAACTGAAAGAAAGACCAAAACCTGATTAACAAATGTAAATATAAGTTGTTTTTTATAAACCCTAATAGAAGAAAGTCAAAATCTTTATCCTTTCATACCGGCTTCCTCTGACCCCATTCTTTCTTTTTCCTTCTCTCAATTAGTCTGTAAAATGGTGTTTCCTTTGCCTACCAGTTTACACTTCATTGTTACTCTTTAACAGTTTACACATGCCTTTCCCCCCTTTTAAACACATCTAAACATGATTAGACTAAGAACTGCCAGATGTTGCTTGAGTGAAAGCAGTATGCGAGTTTTGGCTCAACTAGTTTACAACTCAAGACAGGTCTTGTGCTCTTAAATTTGCTCTTGGCTTACATCCTTAAGTTCCAAGGGCACTTGTTATAAACTAGTAATTACACAAATTAGACACCAATCACATTGCATGTGTGTCCCCTGTGTGCATTAACATAAATGATCACAAAGTACTAATTTCTTTGGATACAACATTGAACAAGTCCTTGTAGCAGAGGGTTACCTCTTTCACACTTGCTTAAGGAAACATTTACAGGTAGAAAAGAAAGTGAGGCCTAACTTTAGCCATAGTCGGTCGTTCCTATTATGTGCTTATTCCATGATTTGAACAAATTAACAAATCTCCCAGTTTTGCCATCACACAATTGGGAATAGCTGGATTTGTACTACAATGGCAAGATTTTTCAATAATCTAAGTCTCCTAAAGAAAAGCTAGTCTTTGAGCTTCACTTTATTTTCCTTTCTCCCCAATTAAAAAAAACACACCTTGATATAGTAGTTACCAGTGGCACAGTTATGGTTGCTGGCACCACAGGAAGGTCTGGGGGAACCTTACCCACTTCTAACCTCAAGAATTTCATAGGAATAGGGCTTATGAGTGATTTCCTACCTTAAGGATTAAGGCTAATTAAAAAGCAGCAGAAACAGAACATTGAAATGTGTGGTTGTGAGGCAGATTTGTGTGGGAGGGAGGGGGGGAAAGGGAGAAGGAGAGAGAGAGAGAGATTTGTCCCACAGCCTATTCAATTTTTGTAAAACTGAGTACAGAGGAAAAAAACAACAACTACAGAATAAAATATACTACTAAAATATATAATATTTAAAAGTTATCAAATAAAAGTTTATTTTAATAATCAATAGTAATGCATTGCTAAAAGACCCAGTATGTTATTAAATTCAAGTATAGTGCTGAAATATCAAATCAGAAAAAATATCAAATTAAAATCAGCCTTATAAGGCATGTATGTATGCATGTATGTATGTATGTATGTATGTATGTATGTATGTATGTATGTATGTATATGTGTGTGTTCTGCAAGTAGATTTTTTAAAAAATATGGATACAATGGAAAGAAACTAACATTTAACTATAGAGATGTTCTGATACTGAATGCAAAATGTTACTGATCTAGATAGCAATGAACATTTTAATCTCAAATATTTATATTGTCCATTAACCTTGCTGCCAAAGTGACCATGAGACATTGACAAGCCATTATGTTTTCCAAACACCCTCAATGCAGCATCCATAAGCATTTATATGTTGCAACTGCAGAATTAAATACTGCTTTTTATATGAGATAAATAGTTGCTGAAAAGACAGGAGGAAAATTAGGGGAAAGATGAAAACAAATACAAGAATTAGAACTGAAAACCAAACAAGTGAAGCATAGTCAGGTAATAGTAATTATTAAAACAAACTGTAAAGTTCTTTTTTTGTGCATTTTTTAAAGCTGTAAATGCACCTAATCCATACCTTATCACTGGCTTTCACTTCAACGGAACAATAATAGAACACAGATAGTTTTCAACTTACAACCACAAATGCACCCAAAATTTCCATTGCTAAGTGAGACAGTTGTTAAGTGAGTTTTGCTCCATTTTAAGACTTTTGTCACCACAGTTTTAAGTGAATCATTGCAGTTGTTAAATTAGTAACATAATTGTAAAGTGAATCTGGCTTCCCCATCGACTTGGCTTGTCAGAAGGTAGCAAAAGGCAGTCAAATGATCCTGGGACATTGCAACTGTCATAAATAATGACAAAATTTGAATGTTGTTTGCATGTTTATGGGGATGCTGCAACAGTTTTAAGTGTGAAAAACAGTCACGTCACTGTTTTCAGTGCCACTGTAACTTTGAATGGCCACTAAACGATCCAAGGGTCCTTTTCCAAAAAGCAAGTGGGCTTTCTTGGTTTTTCTTCTTGAAAATGTTTTGCTTCTCATCCACTAAATGAACTATTGTAAGTCAAGGACTACCTACAATGGTCTTCAAAGACCAGGTACATGACTCCTTTTTTCAAAGACAGCAGCAAATCAACTTCAAAAATTTTGACTATAAAAATGCTTTGCTTATTCTTGCCACATTAGAGAACAGCATAAAGAGCCAACAGTTCCACAAGGGCAATTCTTGCCTAGAGGCCCTGCATTTCCTCATCCCAATTTCACTTCTTCATCACCTTTTGTAATTTCCTCCTAATTTCTCTGCCTGTTGTGCTCTCTGGTGCCGGCTTGATTTATGTGATTTCCTTCAAAACAGGCGGATCATCTGACTACGGTGGAAAGCCTTCTGGATGGGGGTCACCAATTCTGAGCTCAGAGATTTCAGTCCTTCAACAACATTGCCGGTCACAGATAATATGGAACCCATTTTTAGACATTTGCTACCAGAAAAATATACTTGCTGCTTATGAAGGGGTTCGTTGGCTGTATCAATCCGAGAATGTTTCAAGTAAGTATATTTTGTTTTCAGTATTAGTTGATCCATTTAACTTGGACACGCATAACATAAATAGAAATCATACCACGCAACATATGCAGGAATGACATGTATGCAAAAGGATACTGTCATTTTTCACTGAAAACTTTTTATTCCCTCTTAGGATGCATTTTAAGTAATATTCAAAACTTATAAATGTTATTCATCAAATCAAATTAGTTTTACACATCACAGAGGTTGCAATAAACATCCTTTAAAAATTATGTTTTATGACTCGGATACAATTGCCCCATGTTTTTAAATTACTTCAATTTTTCCAGAGAAGGAAAAAAGTAATATTGCGGGTTGAGTTCAAGATAATGGAACAACCAACATAATGAGGACTTAAAATGATAAGTAAAACAAACTGGCAAGAGAGAGCTTTATTGTTCAAGCGTTCAATGCCTTAGCATAAGTCTTCATCCATGAATTATGATTCTACAGAAATCTGATTTTTTACATCTGAAATTTCTTGAGGATTTTGGTGATGCCATAACACACAAGAACAAACTCTCAAAATCAGCAACTCCAAGGAGAAGTTACAATCCTGGGATTTATTTATTTTTTTGCATTGTTTGTTTTAAATTTATAAAATGCATGTACTGGCAGTTCATTTCCAATTGAGGAAAAAGTTAATGGGCAAAACAGACAGTTCTAGGATTCTTCCTATTGCACTTTTCTAGCAAACTACATCCCAAGTATATTAGAGAAATGTATGGAAAGGAAAAATAGCAATTTAGCAGGCAAGTTTGCCGGGTAAAGAGTGAGTGGGCGGCGGGGGGGTTCCCATGGGCCACGTGGGTGGCGCAGCTTTGTGTTTCTGCGCAGCCTGGATTAATTGCTTTTGGGGGGGGGGTGCTCTAGGGGTGACATTTCTCTGCAGCCCATCAAAATTTTCTCGTGGCCCACTAGACACATGCTGCAACAGAGAATGCTTGCTTACTTGCTTGCTTACTTACTGCTAGATAACATTGCTTAATTATAGGGAACAGAAGCTATACAATGGATGAATTTTACTTGATCATTTAGACTAGTTTCTCAACTTTGACAATTTGAAGATGTGTGGACTTCAACTTCCAGAATTCTCTAGCCAGCATTCAGGTGGGCATTGATTCTGGGAATTGAAGTTCACGCATCTTAAATTTGTTCAGGTTGAAACAGTGCTCTAGACCAGCGGTCAACAACTGGTGGTCCATGGACCACTGGTGGTCCACGAGAAAATGTTGGTGGTCCACAAAAAAATTATTTGCATTTGTTATATTGCATTAAATCAGGGGTCCTCAAAAACGCCCCCTGGGCCGGGTACTACCAGCCAGGTACATGCAATGAGCATTTGTGTTGCTGCAGAGTCTCCCCCTTCGGGGTCTTTTTGTGTGGGTCAGTGGGGAGCAGAAATTCCGACTTGAGGTCTGCTTCAGCCTACTGGTGCAGGGCTTTGGGCAAAGGCTGGAGGGAATGCTGCTGATGGCAAAGAGCCAGAAGGCCTTGTTTCAGTGGGACTGCATCATGGCCTGGAACTTGCCAACCATCTCAGCCTGCTAAGCCTCCAGGCGCTGGTACGTGGCTTTGCACTCCCGCAGGTCTTCCCTCTGCTTGGAATGCCTATGTAGAGGCCGGCGAGGTGCCCCTCAATGTAAGCGACATCAAGTTGGCCATGTCCACCCAGTCACATGACCATCTAGACACGCCCGACCAGCCAGTCATTAGGCAGATCATATTATTGGTCTGTGGGATTTAAAATTATGAATTTAGTGGTCCCTGAGTTCTGAAAGGTCGGTGCTCTAGACTAAGATTTCAAAGGACCATGAAATGGAGTACTTCTTGTTTGCTTGTTTCATAAAAGCAAATGACACATTCCCACTGCAAATAAACATTTTCACTTTTGATCATAATGATTTTAAATGGGCACAGTCATCAGAGTAATCAGACAAATGAAAGTGTCTTTTTCTGAACTTTGCTTATTTAAAAAAAATTAGTTAAACAGAAAAACCATGCAGGCAATTAAAAGAAAACATGTGCAGGAATACAAGCACAGAGTAATCACAGTTCCTCATAATGGAACTAATTAGAAGTAGACAATGGCTTCTTCTCAGTTCTTTCTATAATACCTTCCTTAGTGATTGCAGACCATGTTTACAAATTCCCAAGTTGCCGGATACTTCTACACTACCACCCCATCTTTGCCAACCTCCACATTTGATCTTCATGCTTCATTTTATTTCTCTGCTCAAGATACTTCAGCTGACAGAAATGAGGAAAACAGTTACATAATTGGAGGCATGTGTTGCACATAAACATTTGTAGCAATACATGTTGTTGCAAGTTGTTCTTTTAAATAAGACACACGGCAAAGATTATTTTGTAAAAGGACATGCAGTTTTGAATATTGTGATTTAGATTTCATGTCTGATAGTATTCCTTTTACTCCCAAGAAAAATGCATAATGATACAAATTTAGATATTTATATTACAATAATATACTAACTCAAGAATATACTACTTTGATCTCAAATATTTAGAGACTATCAGAAGACCTGGCAGTCTTAACAAATGGCAATTTCTAGATGACTATGGTTGGTCTTGAAAAGTTAAGCAGGGTCAAACCTGATTAGTAATTGGATGAAAAACTTAGGAAATGTCAGGTCTGAAAAAGTTTGGGGGGGGGGGAATCCCAAAGGCAATGATGCAAATAAAATTTGCATATTTTATCAAGAAACAATATGGATGTATCCATGTAATCAGTAATTGAATTAGACTTAAGGGCACATAAATTGAATAGTAGAAATACTTTAGCTTTATACTGATATTATTTAATATTAATCTACTTAATATTTAAAAGCAGCTCAGTATTACATCTTTTTAAAAATAAACATAATTCAGTTTTCTTAAAAGTTGTATGTTTAACTTTTACAAGTTTACAAAGAACAAAGAATCCTGCTAACCCTAGCTACCTATACCTCACCAGAATTTAGCCCAAGTGAAATTAACAAAACTTCATAAAGATACTTACAATCATTTTTCAGTACTGTACGTTTTAAAAATATAGGGTTTTTAAAATATTATCTTAGTTGCTTCTATTTTAAAAAGTTGACTTAAATTTCTATTTGTGGTCTTTTTCTTTTATAAAATCAAATTATGAGCAGAAACTTTATATGCATTAAAGATCACTGTTACACCCTGACCTTGATTCTTATTAGAAGCTTACATACTGTAAGGGTGCATGGGTATTTAAATATTACAAACAATTATTCAAAAGCTACAAATCTTCAGAGAAATCTATTGTAAATTCAATTTAAATTTTTTTTACAACTGCTCAAATTTTATGGTATTGTACTTCCAAGAATTAGAAAAAAGAAACCTGGATTAAAACTTGACAAACTGGATTATGTGCATAATGTTTCTATACCAAACCTCCTCCTCACTTTGTTCATGAATTCCGTTTATGATTATTTTATATTTTTATTGCTTTCTCACTATTGTCTTATTAAAATGAACTTACCAGTCAAGTATTCAAGTACTGCTGCCATATATACTGGAGCACCGACCCCAATTCTGTATTTTGGATGACCTTTCTTTATATAACGAAGCATTCGTCCAACAGGGAATATGACCCCAGCCTTTGCTGAGCGAGATGTTTTGGTTGACTTTTTCTTTCCACCCCTACTGGACATTTTTTTTCAAGGGGGTCTGGATCAGCACACTAAAAATAAAGAAGAAAGTAAGACCACCCATAAGTTTCATAATATTTATTCCAAATAATAAATAAAACCTGAATATTACAAAATATTAACAGCTAAATAAAGTCCATGATTTCTAACTGCACTGTGCAATTTCAATTGCCACATTATCACAAACACAGGATATTTACTGTATTTCAACAATGGTAATGGAATTAATCATTATTAGTATCAGTGGTGGGATTCAATTTTTTTTATTACCGGTTCTGTGGGTGTGGCTTGGTGGGCGTGGCAGGGGAAGGATACTGTAAAATCTCCAGTCAGAGGTGGTATTTGCCGGTTCTCTGAACTACTCAAAATTTCCGCTACCAGTTCTCCAGAACTTGTCAGAGCATGCTGAATACCATCTCTGATTAGTAAGTAAGCAAAATCAGCTTCCAAAATAAACAATATTTCACTGCATGATGCAACTTTTTGGATAGTAGATTTGTTTAGGTTATGTGACAAAGAAGATATAATAGAAGAAAGACAAAAAAGGCCTGATAAAATCTCTAAAGCAAAAGTAAAGTTTAATTCAAAATTCTCAAAAAACAAACTTATACACCGATGTGTATACATGTGCATCAAACACATAAAACTTGCCTGGGGTTTGGGCAATGTGCCAATAACATTCCCAATTAATATCCAGATCAGAAAAACCTGTTGATACAACAACACTAATTTTCCCTAGCCTATTTTTCCACCTATTAGTTGTTTCTAGAAATGGGTAATTTTGCTTCCTGTTTTTATAAAGACATGAAAACTTCCTCTATCAATTATTGCAAGATAGGGAGGGAGGGAGGGAAGGAGGAAGAAGATAGGATATACAGTATGGTTCTGGTTAGTCCCACTTGAATAAAGTTTGCTATCGGCACTTTTCACATGAAAGTACACTAGTCTTCAATATATCTTTTAAGTTTTTGGACTGACCTTTACAGCAAATTCCAAGGCTAGCAAGGCCTACTTCTTACTAAGTCCTGTAAACAACACTTGCATATACAATATATAGTCCTTTTATCTTTTTGGAAAGGATAAAGAGTTCCAATTAAATTCCTGGAATGTGGAATGGTGGAATTCATCTCCTTACCAATCAGACTTTTATGCCATTCCCCAGATGGAGTTTCATAAACTTCAGTCTGACAACTACTTTCCACAAACATAATTGCACTTGACACCCATGAAGGATGGCCAAAACCTGCAAGTTAATTTACTACCATGCACAACCTTTTAATGGATAATTCTGCGGAGTGCCTGTAATTTTTACCTTGCATTTTTCTAAAAGTATAGGCATTACCATAAAATGCTAAAAAGCTCTGTGGGGAGGTGTAGTTTACAAACTGTGGCTCTGCTGGGAACTGGTGGGTTTTTAAAAAAAAAATAAAAAAAAATCTTTCCAAAGACTTAAACTTTTGATTTCGTGTTGTGGCTTTTTTCCTTTACCAGTGTGGAGATAGACAGTTCCATAAACAAAATTTTATAAACCAAAGGAAAACCTATTGGCATTTATTGACCTTCTCAGGCAAAATTGATCTGACATCAAATGAAATTATTTCACAGTAATTTTTCTCACTCTTTCTTTTCCCTTCCCTGTTATTAAATAATGATATCTCTGTTTTGAATTTTTGATTTGCTTGCTCTCCATTCTTTTTTGACCCCACTTGGTTCAAATTCATCACTAAGTCTTTTTTGTGTATTTGCAACCAAGATCTATCAAAACACAAGTAAAGGCATTTCCAAACAAAATAGTTTATCCAGATTGATCCAATATTTAACTATTTCTATGAATGTTTTCATACAAGGCTGTAATGTCAGACAGATTGTAGTTAAACTTTTTATTATTCCATATATAGAAATTTGTTTATATTGCAGAACAGACGTACTATTTCAACTGAGGCTATCATGACAGTCCTAACTGAATATAGAATCTTTTCACAGCAACAACAATTGTTCAGAAACTTAATGAAGCATTGTAAAAAGTTAAGAAGCTTCACTCCATTCCTTTTTTCTTTTTCTTTTGGAATTAAAATAAAAATGAAAACTGGCATGTAACTAACAAAACATCTGGTTAATTCTGGCTCTTCCACCAGTCTTTAAAAACAATAGATGCCTCAATCACTCTGGAAATTGAGCATTATAAAACCATTCACAACTAAATAATAGTAATGGATATTTTTCATATTTTATATTGAAATGTCAATCTAAACCATTTAAAACAACTTTAAAACTACATCTATTGAATTTTTAAAATCTACCAGTTATTGAAAAGAGGCTGGTTTATTAATAACAGTTATAAAGTCAAATGCCACCTGAAGTTATTGTTTGAATATTTTCTTAAAGTTAATATACATATCACTGTAATTTGACAATTTCCATAAAGCTGTCCAATCTACCATTTTCCAACAGAATCCCAGAATTGGAACAACTAAATTCTAATCAACTAAATTCAAATAATTTTAATCAACTAAATTCAAATAATTTTAATCAACTAAATTCAAATAATATTCTAAATAAGATGCTAAACTTCTGTTAGTAGCTCAGAAATGAAGACAGGAGAAAAAAGTCATATCTGATCTGATCTCTTATAAGGCATGTATGTATGTATGTATGTATGTATGTATGTATGTATGTATGTATATGCCAACGTGTTCCAATTTCATTGGGTGTGCTACAATGTTGTATCCACATCAGATAGCATGCAAGTGATCTTAAAAAGCTAAGCAGAATTGAACTAGGTTAGGACTTGAATATCTCATGAATTACTAAGACTACAAGTCAAATTGGGGAAAAATCTTGAAGAAGATATTATTATTGCCACAATATGGCAAGACCATGAAGTCACCAGAAGCTCAACTAAAAGGATGTCAGCCCTGCAAGTTAGCCCAGACCAGAAATAGTAGCTCTATGTTTATTTTAAGATTATATTAACAGAATCATGCAAAGAAGTTATTTCTCCCCTCCTTTCCTTTTATTCTCCAGAAAACTAACATGGGTCCCGTCTGAAATATTTCCCATGCCCTCTCTTCCTTGGGGCTGATGTAGTTTTTACACACTGACTGTCCAATCTGCAGCTTTCCGACTCCTCTCCCAAGGCCACTTCCATATATCACTAGATCACTTCACGATCTTAACAGATGAAGACTGTTCCAATGAACAAGTTGGGCCACATATTTCACACTGACAAAGCTAGCTTCTGAAGCATATTTGTCAAGAAAGTTAATTTAATAATAGACTGACAGCTGGCCCTCAGAAGATGGGTGTTTCCTGTTTTTTCTCCACAGTGTAAAGCTGTCTCTTGCACTCTTACTGACAGATAGGATAGAATGCCAGATTAATACTGCACTATAGTTGTGTAACAGCATCAAGAAAATTACTCAGTGTAAAGTGGGGCTTTGTTAAAAAAAATGTACTGTTTCCTTCCTCTTTATTCAGCACTTAAAACACAGTGCTTGCTACAGAGACTATGCTAGAAGCTGTCTTTCTACCCAGAATTGTGGAATTTGAAACATTCTACTACAGAGTCTGTTCAAGAAAGTTTTATTTCCAACTCTATGCAGAATCATTTGTCTATACTCTATACTGTATACTGTATATTTAAGACAGTGAAATCAAAGCAACTTTCAAGCCCTATAAACCCTGAATATTCAAATGTTTTATAGAATCAGTACATTTGGCCCCAACTAATTATTATGACACAGGAAAACTTTAACCATCATAAATTGCCAATTTCAAAAGAAGATGCACATCTCTTTGGAACTACCCACATGTGAAAGGGTCTCCATTTTTCTCCCTGAACTGTTTAACTAACGAAAAGTAATCACCACTGTTAACATCCTTTTATGTGTCCTTGAGAAAATCAAGTAAGAACAAGCTTTAAGAACATACGGTTACTGTTGCTGAATCAAACAAAAGAGTTATTAGGAATCTTGGTGAGCATCTAGACACTAAGTTGAAGATCACAAACTGAGTACAATAGCAGGCTCTCAGTCCCAAGTCACCGACAACAAGATATATAAAATATATCCAGAATGATAACCAAACATTAGCATGTTTTTCATAAATTCTGTTTTCTTTTTAAAGTATCTTAGTTTGGTGGAGACTTGTTTCACACATTGTACTTCACAATAAGGTTTGAGTTTAGCTTAGGGTTTTGTGTAAAATCACTATGATTCAGGTCAATTGAAAAAAGTCAAGAGTTCCTTAGGCCATCAAGCCCAATCCTAATTAAAGCATCCCTACCATACAGGTATTAAGCTTCTTCTTGGACTTATATAACGACAGAGATCCCACAATTTCTCCAGACAATTGGAGATTATCAATACTCAATCAATATTGAAACTGAGATCTGATCAAGCATTCTCTTTATGCCACCCACATTGCATTTGCTTTCGTGCAGCCACATTATACTGCTGACTCATATTCAGTAAGAAGTCAGCTGCACTACACATTCCAATAAATCTTTAAGTATTATTTCCAAGCTAAGTAACTTACATCTGAGAATTTGATTTTTTTAAAATGTAAACAGCTAAGCATAAGTCTCCATTACATATTTATTTTGCAATTTCAACCCATTTCTATATCCCATCAAAATAACCCCAAAATTACTTTTGTCTTTTAATAAATGTATATGTCCTAATTTAGTGTTATCTGCAAATATGTTAATTTGTGTTGCTTTTAAAGTGCTCATACATAAATCTTTTCGTAATCTGGTCTAGAATCTTCCCAAGTAGTCTATATTTTGAGGTAGGCCAAGTTGTGAAACAGTGCAAGGATTAGAGGAATTGTACCGAATCTTGAAGACTGGCAGAGTTTCCCTCTTTCCATTCTTATACCCAACAGAATCAAAGTAGGGTTATTTTGAGTTTCTTTCTCACATTTTCCCCTTTTCCAGAATTGAGTTGTCTTTTATTTTTCCTTACTTCTTCCCACATATTTTCTTCAATTTGTAGTACACAGTTTGGAATTCTACCAGTAGCATTGCATTTTAAAAGACAATTGGAAATGAAAATTTCTTATCACTTAAAAATTGAAAGAAAAGTGTGTATGTGCCTCTAAGCAACACACCATATTATAGTTCCCCCTTTTTCCTGATTTTGAAGACACAGAGCTTTATACTTTTCCATTTATCTGGTACTCACCACTTCTGCAGATTTTTGAAACGTATTATGTAACATTTCAGCCAGACTTCAGTATCCTAGGATGCACTGAGATTTAAATACATTCAAAAGAAACATTCTCTACCCATGGCTCTGTCAACCTCAACTTTAATTCCTGTTCTTCACAGTTTCCTGATGGAACATAAATTTTCTTTGTTGAAAAAAATTGAACCAAAACCAAATCTGTTTAAATACCCTCATCTTAATTTCCCTTAAAATCAATAAACCATAGTTGAACAAACTTACTGAGTCTATCATCTGCACCTCTATAACTGTCTGGTTTGGTTCTGCAACCCAACAGGACAGAGACTTCAGAGGATAATTAGGACTGCAGAAAAAACAATTACTACCCACCTGCCTTCAATTGAGGACCTGTATACTGCACGAGTCAAAAAGAGGGCTGTGAAAATATTTACAGACCCCTCACATCCCAGACATAAACTGTTTCAACTCCTTCCCTCAAAACGACGCTATAGAGCACGGTACACCAGAACAACTAGACACAAGAACAGTTTTTTCCCGAAAGCCCTCACTCTGCTAAACGAATAATTCCCTCAACAATGTTCAACTATTTACAAAGTGTACACTACTATTACTGTTAATCTTCTCACCACTCCTTATCACCCATCCCCTCCCACTTGACTGTTTCCTAGTATGATTTGCTTGTTGACTGTACCCTATGACTATCATTAAATGTTGTACATTATGATTCTTGATTCTTAACGAATGTACCTTTTCTTTATGTATACTGAGAGTATTTACACCAAAACAAATTTCTTGTGTGTCCAATCACACTTGGCCAATAAAGTATTCTATTCTATTCTATCTATTCTTACACTTGATACTCAACCTAGCAATTGATTCTATTACAGTATATACATAAAGCTCTTAGGCAAACTTTTTTTAAAAGAATGAATGCGTGAAGTACTTATAGCCTTCTCACAATCTTTTTTTAAGCTGAGTATAAATCTGCTTTTTTGAAGCTATTAATGAAGCATTAATGACATACACACATGGAGTTCAGAAAGCATATTTGGTGGAACTGGGCCTTTCCATTTTATTGCTCTCTGCTGAAGGGAAAACATATTATGCTAATAAAACATAACCAAATATAATCAGGGAGGCAAAGTGAAAGAAAATGTTGATGTGGTTGGCAATATTTATGGTTGAAATATATATGCTATGTACTTCCTCATTCTGCAATATTTTTGTATTTTTGTGTAACCGTGTCATAAAACTGCTCTAGCTGAAGATATACGTTGGCTACTTGCCTACTTATGTATGCACTTCTTTTAGTGTGAGATTTTGCTTACATATACTCTCAGCACAAGACAACATAAATACATAGAATGCAGGGAAAAGCATAGCACAATGACAGTTATTCATCCTCCTCGAGTTTGTCAAGTAGTTTTTATTAAACCATTTTGATATTCTGGGATGGTGCTTTCATGCACATACACACTTTTGTTTCAATTCTTAAATGGTACATCAGTTTTATTTCCAATTATCTTCTTTTAAAATCTACTAATGCGACTGGCAGAATTCCAAATTGAATGTCTTAAATTCCAATGACTCTACAACTGCTGATACATTCCCTAACCAAAGACTATGTACAGACCGCATTCAGATGCAAACTCCAAATTTGTCACTGTCACTTGAACCAAGTTATTCAGATTCTGTTCTCAATTACACAAGTGTAAAGCTACAGTAGAAACAGTTGAAATATATATGGCAGTTGATAATAATCAATACTTATAATTAAGTATTTAATTATACACATAGTATAGGCATTACTGCACATTTCCTATTTGTAGAATCTGATTAGAGAAAGAAAGAAAAGTATAGGTTTAGTTAAATCTAAAGAAAGATTTAGTCAATTAAAAATGGCTGAATATGTGTCAAGAATAAAATATATTGCAAATCCACAACAGAAGTTTCTTAGTAAATTAATGTATTATCAAATATCAGTAACTACTATTCTGGTTTCTGACTGTCTTAAATATTAGGGTTATGCCATGTTTTGGATATGATTCCAAAAAACTGCTTTGGATTATGAGGATGCATGAATGTAATACCTATTACAATTCTTTAAAGCAGTGACATCTTTTCCAGGGTTCATAATAGCAGTTACAGAGAACAGCCATGCAATACCAGGAGAAAATGCAGCTGCTTCAAAAAGTTGCACACAGATGCTATATTTACTCCTCTGTATGCTCCAAATGGCTATTTTGAAATCAAATCTAAAGCATATAGAGTCCTACTAAAGATTTCTGTTCACCTACTCATGCATTTCTTGCCTGATTGAAAGAATGACTGACTTTGGGGCTTGTTCTTTTCAAACCCTAAGAAACAGAAGAAACGTGTAAGCTGGAGTAGTCCCCATACACCTGTTGCTAAGTAACATTCTCCCAATAGGCGTTAAGGCATAAATATTAATACTCTAGTGAGATGAACAAAATATCCGATCGTGAAAAACTGATATAACTCAACACAGCCAAAATCTACATATGGAGTTATGAATTAAGTCAGGGTAATAATAAGTAATAAGATAATTTGGTCCCCAAACTGAAAATGACAAAATACGTTTGCCAGGAAGTAAGTTTGAAATTTCATGCATGTACACTTCAGAGAAATATCCAAATTAGTAAGAAGTGTACTTCATACTTTGAACAGATTCAAACCGTATCTTATTAATATTGGGGGACCCACATGTAAACAAGCAGAGCTACCACAATTTGGACTTTATTCTCTTGTATGAGCTATGACTGCCCTTAATTCTTAACTCTTATTTCCACAATTCACCTTCTTCTGAAGTCTTTTTATAAACTGAAGGTCATAATTCAATTAACAGCTCTTCTAAACACATTTATTATTCATTTTATTATGGCTGCCCGCTTCAGAAGACAGGGTAAATCTTGCAGGTTCAGCATCACAGCTTTGGTTCAGATTTCTAAAATACTTTCTTAGATGTGTTTTGGTGTGTGTGTGTCCGTCCCCTTTCCTGACATGGTATTTTCCGCTACATTGTTTCATCCATCCCTTTGATAATGAGCTACTTTAAAAAGCTACTTTTGAGCAAAGCATTTTGGGCCAGGAGCATCCTTTGCCCTGAAACAAGGAACATGACCCCCATTAATTCCCCACCCCCAGCATTTCTATTTGCAATCCCGGTTCGTTATCTGTTCGTGTCCAATGACCCGAGTTGAGATGAAAGGGGAAAGTGAAGGACGGTCGGAGGGAGGGAGGAGAAACGTAACCGAAGCAAACCAAACCATTTTTCTTTAATTTTTTACATTGGGGAGCAACAGAGCTGTTTTCCTCGGGATTTGCGGATCGCTTCCCGATCCGACCCTGCTCGAGCTGAAGTCAAAATGAGAATAGATGCAACGAGAGAGGAGAGAGTTTATTTCCTGGTTCTCTTTTAAGGGCATAGCGGGGAAGTCTTCCAGCTCTCTCTTAACCCTGTCGATCCCGAGAGAGGGATCTTTTCTCTCCCATGCCCCACCCCCCACTGAGATCCCAGATGCCAAAAAAAGTCGCGGCTGAGCTCTCCCAAAGATCGCCCAAGAGCCGAACTTGGCGGCGACTGCCGGGCAGGCAAGACAGGGGCTGCTGCCTGCAAAACGGACACCTCCGGGGCTGCAACGGCAAGAGAAAGAAAGAGCGAAGAGCCAGCCGTTTCCCAACCCCACCTTCCCAAGCGACCGAGAGAAGAGCGGCGAGCATTCAGAGGACAAGCCCCGCCGCCGGGCAGCCTTCGCGTCCTGGAGGCTCCGGGCAAGAAACGCGGCGTGGATCACTTACGGCGCAGCGGGGTCGGCGGCAGCGGTAGCAATGCGTCCCCCCCTCCCGGCTTCTCCCGCTCCCCTCTGAGCTCCGTCACGCGTGAACTGGAACGATTCAGGCGAACGTGCAAGCGCGTCCCACAATGCACAGCGCGCAGCCCTCGTCACATCCCCTCCTCCTACCCCGACTCGGGGCCTCGGCGCGCTCGCTCGGCGGCACGACACCTTCTTTCCTTCCCATCTTCCTCCCTCTCATTCCCTTCCTTCCTTCTTTCCTCCCTCCCTCCTTCTTCCCGTCTTCCTCCCTCCCTCTTATTCCCTTCCTTCCTCCCTTCCCATCTTTCTACCTCCCTCTGTCATTCCCTTCCCTCCCTCCCTCCTCCCATCTCATCTCCCTCCCTTTCATTCCCTCCCTCCCTCCTTCCCATCTTCCTCCCTCCCTCATTCCCTCCCTCCCACCCCTCCTTCCCTTCCTCTTCCTCCCTTCCTCCTCCTTCCCTCCCTCTCTCCCATCCCATCTTCCTCCCTTCCTCCCTCTCATTCCCTTCCTCCCTCCCTCCTCCTTCCCATCTTCCTCCCTCCTTGCCCTCTTCCTCCCTCCCTCCATTCCCTTCCTTCCTTCCCTCCCTCATTCCCTCCTCTCTCCCATCCCATCTTCCTCCTTCCTCCCTCTCATTCCCTTCCCATCCCATCTTCCTCCCATCTTCTTCCCTCTCATTCCCTTCCTCCCTCCTTCCATCTTCCTCCCTCCATTCCCTCCTCTCTCCCATCCCATCTTCCTCCCTCTCATTCCCTTCCTTCCTCCCTCCCTCCTTCCCATCTTTCTCCCTCCTTCCCTTCTTCCTCCCCACTTGGGCCCCCCTCCACTGATTGCCCTCTCTCTGGTCACGGGCCAGCAGTGGAATGGATCACAGCCAGTGGCAAGGGGGCACTGCTGCCAGGCCTCCACGTTAAGAGGACCGCAGGTAAATCCCCTGCGATGCCGCCTGCTGGGTCCCCCTTGTCCGCTGCCTCCCTGGCCCTGGCCCTCGACAGCCGCCAAGAGGCATCTGGCCAGAGGAGGAGCAGCCATTGAAATGGTGGAAGCCAGAGTACATCACTGGGGAAAAGGTTGCAGTCTGAGATGCAAAGCACATGTACGCATTTTCTCTCTGCTGCAGATTTTCCTGAATCTTTTATTTCCTGAAGGATCTAGGCTGTTTTCTGGAGGATTCTGCTTCCCAGGCTCTTAATTGGTTCCAGCCCTCCTTGGCTCCGAGTTCTCTTTCAGAATTAGACCTCTTGAACAGCTGTCAAACTTTGGGACTGGTTCATAAGAGCCATGTTTAGTGGCAGTGATAAATGACCCTGACCTATTTAGCTGATCTAGCATTTGCAAAATCCTGAGGACATAGCACAATATTAAGATTCTGAGTTTAGATTTACGTTGCTACTATTGCAACAAATGAGCATATCCTAAAATTGTCTCAATATTAAATTGTACATAGTTTAAAAATCCATTTTATACCTATCTAGCTGAAATACATAAACAATATTGATCACTCTGTTTAAGTACGAATGTTCCTAATTTGGTAAGACTTTCAGGTGCTTTTATGTGGCCACAGTTGCATCTTTGCTCACGGGCAGCAGCAGCTGCTCCTGTTATTGAGTGAGAATGCAGGAAATAATATCTAAGAAATAAAAACTTACAATGTGGATCCATGGATGCTTCCAGGATTTCATTTATAGTAACTTTCAGCAAAGAATAAAGCCCATTAAGAGTCTATTTATTTATTGATAGACTTGGGGAGCAAGCATCAGCATCATCAGAACAAAGGCCAAGCAAATGAAGGGCTAAAACAAACAAACAAACCCCATTTAAGGTAAAGAAACATTCTGTACTGGAAGTAATAGCTGATTGGAAGCTAATGAAGAAAATTTTGAATAGAGTCCTAAGGGGACTTGGATGTGGTAATAATGCTCTAGGAGTTGTTAAGTATAAACGTTTATTATGCCTGCTGAGAAGAGATGAAAGGTGAGGATATTCCAAATAAGAAGATGAAAGCATGGGAGGTATATGTTTAGAAGTGAGACATCTCTCCCCACCTTCCAGCCTATGTATTACTCATGAATATAGGTTCCATGCAATTAAAGAAGATGGTAATTCTTTTTTTAATAATAAAAACAAAAAATAAAACCATCTTTCAGTTATATAGTGTGTCATCTGGGTACATATATCTTGTGTACATATTAATATTTGTATACATTGGTTCTGCCAATTTTGATAGCTTCCCTAGCCTCTGATGTTCTTAGAAAGGAAATTATTCATGTAGCACTTTTTGTTCATAGACACACACTTCAGTGAAGTGGAGCTTCTTTATGCTATTTTAAGGGGTCATAAAGACCAGTCAGGCTCTTTATTATGTTTTAAGAGTGATGTCTTTTGACTTAATTGTTGTGTTTGCTTATAGTTTTAGAATAATAAACATCACAAAACTACGTTGCTTTTTCTTTTTTAATTGTGTAACTTATTCTGTTGTTACCCACTTTAAGCCAGATTACAGGTTGGGAATGTGCAGAAACTAAATGAACTCACCAATTGCATCAAAATAAAAGATACAGGATATATAGGATTAAAAAAAGAGTTGATATTAAATGTGAATTGGATATTACATTTATATAAAGTAACAATATGTGTTTCAAAATAAATATAATACAGGTAGTTCTCAACTTACGACCACAATTCAGCCTAAAATGTTGGTTGCTAAGTGAGACAGTTGTTAAGTGAATTTTTCCCCATTTTACGACCTTCCCTGCCATAGTTGTTAAGTGAACCACCACAGTTGTTATGTTAGTAACACAGTTGTTAAGTGCATCTGGCTTCCCCATTGACTTTGCTTGTCAGAAGATCGCAAAAAGTTATCACATGACTCCAGGACACTGCAGCCATCATAAATATGAGTCAGCTGCCAAATGTCTGAATTTTCATCACATGACCCTGGGGATGTTGCAATGGTTGTAAGCATGAAAAATGGTCATAAGTCAGGTTTTTTTCAGAGCAGTTATAACTAAAAGAACTGTTGCAAGTCGAGGTTTACCTGTACACAATATGCTATGTAAAAAAGACTTCTTTATTCTTGAAAGGGGAAATGCTAGCAGAAATGGTGCAGTTATTATTTTCAACCAGTAGAGGGCACTGTGCACACTTGCATATATCATTACAAAGTGTTTTTCCTCCTTCAAATAACAGAATAACAGAGTTGGAAAGGACCTTAGAGGTCTTCTAGTCTAACCCCCTGCTTAAGCAGGAGACCTTATACCATTCCAACAAGTGAAACAAAATACAAATTTTAAAAATACAACAGATTTTAAAAATACATATAATAAACTAGAATGTAATATTGCCCACAAAAGAAATTTATAATCCAGACTAATTTTGTATTAGAAATGTAATAAGACTTTCAACAATTACTTGCTAGGTTTCATGCACTGTATGGATTTTCTTAAAGTGCTTCAGTATTTTGTTCCTTAGCACTAATTATTTTTTTCTACCAGGAGATTTTTCCATAAACTGCCAAATTTTTGGTGCTGTGGTATAACAAATAAAAGGCCACTCCTTTGCATTTAGAATGACACAACTGTGTTGTGAGGAAGAAGAAAACATGTTCAAATAAACATGTTTTAATAAAGAACCTTGAGTTGATGCCAGTCTCGGAGTTAATGATTAATTCAGACAATTTCTGGAACCCTGACAGTTGTAAGTAAAAAGTTCATTATTATATTAACTCTTGTACAAAACAGCACCTGAAACAAAAATTAAGTGGATATGAGGAACCTTTCAGTTATAGCACTTGAGCTCAGGATATCATTTGCTTTATAGGAAGTAAAAAGGAACAAAAAAAGCAAAACCAGAAGAAAATAGAAAAATGTTGAGAAACAGCCAAAGACATCACGAACCGAAAGCTATTGTGTACTGTACTCAAATCAAGCATCATGATCTGGTTGTTCCAATTTGCATGGATGACACTGGCTGATGCCTTTCATTTATCACTGACTGGAGAAACCCTTCACAATAAGTTCAGCTTCCCATTTGTCTCCAGGTGATGAAATAGAAAATATATTAAAGAGACTGCTGGAACAAAATTGAAAAACTGCAATGTGGGCATTGCTACTAAACTGAACATTCTTTTTTCTAAAAGAAAAGCAAGTGTGCGCAACTGTGTTCTGGATCAGTTAATACTTATAAGTTGTTTTCAAGCCTGTGTAGAGCTGCAATCCAACTGGAAATGACTAAGGTGTGAGTGATGGTAAGCAAGGCCTCTTGATCCAAGAATGGGCACAATTGGCACAAAAGATGTACCTGTGCAAATGCCCTCTAGCGGCGGCCTCTTCCTCAGGCAAGAGCTCTTGAGTCTAGGAGCACCCTAATTTTTGCACAGGCTCAGTACCAGGGAATGTAACCCTTTCCAGTAGGCAGTATGCAAGCAACTGTAATCAATCAATGCCTTTCCATTCATAGAGCTATTTTCTCCCCACTTATCATTTCCATCAATGTTGATGAGTAGAAGAGGATGTCTACTAACTTTGGTGCTAAATAACTCTAGAGAAAGTCACAATTATTCAAGCAAGCAAAACATAGGCAGTTTTGGTTCACATTTCATTTCTGTTCACACAGAAATGGTGGCCTGGGAAACTGGTGTTAATAATTAGGGGGTTCTACACAAAAACTCTGAAAAACAGAGGAGGGGCAGATGAATGGTTTGAATAAAAGTAACTTAGAAGAAATCATGTGGAGATTAGAATTTAATTTTGAAAATACTATCATTGCTACAGTGCATTGGCCATTTATTTTGATTGATTGGGGCTTTCTTTCACCTTTTGGGGTTTTTTTTTTAACTATCTGAGAAAATTAAAGCTGAGCTGCAGCAGGAAATTCCATGCACCCAGGTGTTTTTAGTTATCCAACAAATAATTCCTTTACAGAAAAGTCAAAGTGCCTTGGAATCTATGTGGTGGCTTGTAGCTTAGTATAATACATCAAATGCTTGCATTCTGATTTATTTATTTTTAGTTTTTAATTCAGTTTGCAATTATTCTGCTGGGCTGAACAAAAGATGTATAAAATGAACAATTTAAGGGAAAACTAAACATTGGTTCATTGAAAAGTTGTCCTTTCCAAACTTAGTGAAGAAGCCACTCATTCTAGGGAGGGCCTTCTACATAACATAGTGGGTTTCTGTGATTTGATCCACTGGCCAAATTCGCAGATAATATAATTATAAACTACATTATATGGAACAAGCTATATGGCCTTGTTTAAACAACAATAAAACAAAACAAATTTTATGGTTCAGCATTATGTGTTGGTCAGTCAACATTTGATCATTTCTGCCCATTATGGAACGGAACTGAACAATTAATTACAAAACAATTCTATTTCTCTGAAAAAGTAAAGGAAATTCCAACATACTTGACTGTCTTCTTTTGTTATAGACTATTGAATTGACTTGTTAGATTTTGACATTGTAGGAATGTAACACCGTGCTGCGCAAACTATGCTTTGTGAATTCAAATTGCAGGGGATGCATTCTTGTAAAACCAAACGATATTTCAACAATTTAACCAAACCCAGGAAATTACAGTTTATTCAAAAGTCATGAAAAAATGCAATTAGGATGTATACTGTTGTGGATTAGAAGTACATTTCCCCTCTGGGTTCTGTCTAGAGACCATCATCATTTGCGGGGGGGGGGGCTCCTATGTTGCCACCATTTTGCCTGTTTTGATCCCCCCCTTTGCAGAAAGTGTTCCTAGAGGTTCAAGGAGGCATCACAGCTAGCGATGTTGAACATTTGATTCAGTGACTAGCTGTCTGGAGTTTGATGGAACTACAGTTCGTTATCTAGAAAACAAAACGTTATGGAAGATTATCCAGGTCTTCTGATACAGAACAAAATATCTCCCAGAAAAAATACGTATTTGTTGCATTTTGTGTTTTGAATTATCGCTAGGATTTTTTTTTTAACTGTCAAGTTGAAGCCAATGAAAATGCAGATAATTCAACTTAAAATTATCATTTTGCTGAAGGGTTTCGGAAAATTAGCCCTATCTTCATGAACTGCTTGATTTTAGTGCATTTTTTTTTATAATTCCTTAGATCTCTAGAAATGGTGACTCCAGCCCAGTAAAGTTAAAAAAAAATCTTTCATTTTTAAACAATCTCCAACTTGAAATGAAAATACAATTGCTTGTAAAGTCAATTAAATGAAAGGACCACTTAAGCTGTATAATGTGGAAATGTAATTTGTAGCCTTGTATCAATTGAGAAGGCATTTTATGGCATATAAGCCAATTTTGCCAGCCACATGGAAACACTTTTAACATTTACCAACAAAGGTGATGACTGTTAGAGATTATGCGAAATGTGTAATTTAGTCTTTAACCTCAAATACCAGCCATATCATGATATATTAAAAGGTTTGGAGTGCTTAATAATGCTAGAACTTCACTGCAATAATTTTTGTGTATAATTAGAGGTTGGGACAGGGTGAAGAGGTGATGTAATGGAGAGATTTCAATAAACCAGCTGATATTTTATTTGCAGTACTACATTATGACTGATTATAAGAAAATAGTGTTGCATTTGCTACAAATTGTCATTAAAATATATGGAATAAGTCTGCACATTTTCCCGTTAATTAAGGAGATATACATATACATACATACATACATACATACATACATACATACATACACACACATACATACATATATTGTTCTCAGAGGGAAACTGGTGGTTCCTGAGAAGATCAATCCCATTCTAAATTTAGAATGCTTTCCAAAATCTTCTCTACTGGGGCAACTTTCTTCTTTCCCCCCATTATATAATAGCAGTCCACTTTCATTTTCTAGGTTACTTCATGATTTAGCTAGATGACAGTTGGAATCCTGCATCCAATACTAGTTGCCATGATACTAAAAGAAAAAAGATGTTGAAACCCTAGAAAGAGTGCAGAAAAGAGCAACAAAGATAATAAGAGGTCTGGAAGCTAAACCATATGACAAACAATTGAGAGAAACAAGTATTTCTAATTTAATGAAGAGAATGACTAGGGTTGATATGATAGCAACCTTCAGTACTTAAGGGGCTGTCACAGAGAAGTAATTGAGGGGCTGTCATAGAGTAGAGGAGGTCAATCTATTCTGCAAAACACCTGAGGGCAGGACAAAAAACAACTGTTGAAGAGTTCTAATCTACAACTAAGAAAAAATTCCTGACAGAACAATTGATCAGTGAGATGCCTCCAGAAGTAGTGGGTGCTCCATCACTGGAGGTTTTCAAGAAGATACTGGACAGCCATTTGTCTGGAATAGTATAGGAACTCCTGCCATGGGTAGGGAATTAGACTAGAAGGGACTTCCAAGGTTCTATGCAACCCTATTATTCTATGTTTTATGTTCTTAAATAAGTACATAGTGCCTAGATGTAATAATTTACTTATTTACCCCAACATGCTTTGACCAAGAATGGCTTGTCTCTTCTTGAACAAGGGATCACTGTTAAAGATTTGAATGTAACAAAGAATGATGTAGCTGTTTGATGTTTAACTCAAAACAGATGATGAGAATAGCAGAACCGACCAGAAGATAGTTTTTGTCAGTTACATGCTTTTTTAAAAAAATATACTGGCATCTGTCTAAGATCAAGCAATGGGAAAGAATATATAGTATTAACTAGTTAGAATCAATTTTACCTTTAAAAAAAGACTTAAACTATCTCAGTTACCACTGAAATGGTTACTGTTATCAAGCTTGCAAATTTGGATTTTGTAAATTTGGTCATCTTAAGGGCACGTATTTTTTGATACACATGTTATTTTCTTACTACTTACAGATTGTTCAAAAAAATTTGTATGATGGAAATTCTAATAAAATAATGATCACGTTTGTACAATATTCTCTAAAAAAGTTCAACTAATGAATATGTTGCTATTTTCTACCTTTCCCCATCAAATATGGCTGTTTAATCAATTTTTATGATTTATCACATTGTTAGATCTTGAAATGGATGCCATTCTGAGTTTGCAAAAACAGGCATTTGTAACCTGTGACAAACTGTAAATAAAAACCCAATTTGTCAAAATCTAGAATAATGATCATTTAAGCAACATTAAAGATCCACCTGTGACGTAATCAAACTTTTTTTTAGTTTAGCATGTTATGAGAATACATCCAGCATATTGACCTTTTTCTGGATATATACAGGATTAAATATAATGATTTAGTTTAATGTATTGCAACTGATCCTCGCTATAATATAAGAATATGGACAACCGAAACTGCTCCAATTCATTCTCCATTCTAATGCAGCATTCTCTATTGTAACTGGCAATGGCACTTGAAATTTTTTGAGTGAAGTGTTCCCCGGCCCTACTACCTAAATACAAATTAGGTGTGATATAATTGATATTGACAGATAGCTGAGTTTGACTGACATTGTGAAATCCTACCAGGGGCTAATTCAGGTCATCATGGCAGCATCATGTGACATAGCGAGACTTTGCTAAACCAGGCATGGGCACGGCCAGCAAGTGATCTGGCCCATGGGCCAGGAGTTTGACTGGGTAGACTAAAAGACATCATTGAGGCAGTGATCATAGCTGTACAAGAACAGGCACTAAGTTTCATAGAAACAAGTATCTATCACACTAGACAGGATCTGAAATGCAGACTGTGCAGGAACAACATACACTGAACAGCACAGCCACGCAGCTGGCATTGTGTACAAGGACATCTGAACAGAACATGAGCTAGACTCAGAGGTGGTATTCAGAAGGTTCTGACCAGTTCTGGAGAACTGGTAGTGGAAACTTTGAGTAGTTCGGAGAACTGGCAAATACCACCTCTGACTGGAGATTTTACAGTATCCTTCCCCTGCCACATCCACCAAACCATGCCCACAGAACTGCTAGTAAAAAAAATTGAATCCCACCACTGGTTAGACTCTCTCAAATCCAGATGGGAAATTCCACAAAAGGTCCTGAAGAATAACAGGGCTAATTTTCTATGGAACTTCTGGTCCAGATGGATGGGCAAGTACTGGCCAGTCAATCAGACATTGTAGTAGTAGACAAGGACCAGAAGACTGCTGAAGATGTAGCAGTGCTAAGTGACAACTACATCAAGACCAAGGAGTTTGAGAAACTTGAGAAATACTGGAGCCTGAAGGAGAACTAGAGGGGATGTGGAAAGTGAAGGCCAAAGTGTTTCCAGTGGCAGAAGGGATACTTGGCGCTATGACGCCTAAACTGGGAGAATGGATCCAACAGATTCCAGGAACAACATCAGAGCTCTCTGTCCAGAAAAGTGCAGTGCTAGGAACGCCCATCCTTTTATGTGTACATCAACCTTACATGCACATATAATGGACTGAGACTACTATATCACTGCACTACTGAGAGAAGTACCTTGGCTTTTTTTAACTGTCTCCTATTTGTTTGATGGTTTGTTTGTTTGTGCTTGTATCCCACTCCAATCCCAAAACTCTCTGGATGGCATGCAATATCAACACTATATTAAATATGCAATTTTATAATGAATGTTAAGCTGCTGACATGTTCAGTGTTCCTAAACACATGGTATCTGGAAACACTTTGCTCTTAATTTGTTCACTATCCCAAATTTTGGGATGAACATCCATTGTATTAACTTGAAATCATCTGAGAAACTGGACTATTTCAGAATCTTGGTGGCATTTAGTGCATTCAATAATAAATACCTTATAAATATCTAATAAAACTAGAGAGCCTTTAAATTAATAAATAAGTTATAATAACAGAAGGGAATTCTGCTGCTCCAGGGACTTCATTTATTCAATAACAAGGTAGCAAAAATTGACATCTAGGAAGGAAGGTCTAGGTGAAAGAAAGCCCTGCATATGGTTCCAATTATTAGTCATTGGTATAAAAATTTCCCACCATGATCCAGGATAATGATCTGCACATAGATGCATAATGGAAAAAAAACCCAGGGTGCAAGCACCTAGTGGTATTAATTTATCTTGTGAAATTTTATCCAAACTCTCCATTATGCCTAATCTTCTGTATTTATGATCCATCAACCTTCAGCAAATTATAGCAAATAAAAATGTACCTTCAAATTAATTTTTTTAAACTCTGAATGTCATGTCTTTGCCTGTCTATGTACATGTGAAGATTTACCTTCATATGCTGCTGTGCAATACTGATGGAGAGAAAGTATATTTATTTCAACTGCATTCACACACTCAAGTTGTCCTAAGTTGTCCTTTCCCCCCCTACTTTTCTGAATATCTAACCATATAGCAAATTCTATTCCATTCTAATAAAAACTAGGATATAATGGTTCCATGTAGAGCCTTTTTGGCCCAATATATCCTGAGAAAAGAGTTGAAACTGATTTTGAAAATAGACAAGCCATTGATTGGATTGAAGCCATTACTCTGTTATCTGTCATTGCTGAATCCACCAATTCCTCTGGAAGTCCAGGAAAGTCAGAAAGCTAAGAGAGAAGAGCTGAGGGGGAAAAAATACAAGACATGAGGTTCTTGCTTAATTTTTGTTTAATGGCAATAGGGAGTTCTGGGATTGCCATCAGTAAGTAATGGAATCACATGACATCACACTTTGTGACCACATGACTTAGTGATGGAAATTCCAATTATCTTCATTAAGCAAGGATTAACTGTAATAGTATCTTTTCTGATGAGGTTTACATCTGTCCATGAGGGATACTCAGGAACTCAGTTGAGAGAATGATCCATCTAGCTCATTATGTTAACTCCAATACAGACTGGCAATATTTGAAGTTTCGAAGTCTTGCCCTTTGCCCCATCACCTGCCCTTATTTCCTTAGGGGAAAATGGATTCCAATAATGCATATAGCTGCATAATTCTGAAGAGGGGAAACATAATTCACTTCCTGTACAAAAGGTATCTAGAATAGGTGCTATGTTATTGCTTTTAGATAAAGCTCTCTTATTAAATGCCAGATAGATTCTGCCTCTAGTTGAGTAGTCTGTAATCTTTTTTTTTCTACTTAAAATATCATATACCCTAAAGTTCTTAAACTCTCTTCTTGGCCCTTAGTTACTCTTTGCAAATCCATTAGTGCTCCATTACGTAGTTTGTAAACCGTATTGTTTTTTAAAGCACATTTTAATAATATTATCAACCAAAGGATATTTTTTAAGCCTGTAAAGCATGCTATTCCTATTTTCACAGAAAACTGACAATGTTATAAATCATTTTGTCACAAATTAGTACTGTTCTAAAATTAGTAGTGTCTTGACAGTATTCTGGAACAGAAATTGAACTGGAGTATATGAATCTTTTTCAATTTCTTTTATGTCCTATCATTATTTGACATATTCTTTTATAGCCTTAACCATTCTTGATCTTTTTTCAAACTAGTGAATATCCCTGACCTTTAAAAAAAAATGGGGCAATTTTATGTACAAGTTTTTAAAAAAAACACTATCCAACTTCCAGAAATGTAAAGCTTGCACATACATAATCCGGAGCTGTTTTGACAACTCTCTACAAGATCCTGTCCCTTTTTCTCACCTATTGTTTTACACTCTTTCTGTCCTTGTTGACCCTGCTAATCAAAAGTTAATTATTCCCAGTGGCAAAATCAGCCATCAAAATTCCTGCTTCCCATGGTGTGACTGACAGACCAGCTGCCGTAGTGCTTGTCATAATAAAGCCAACAAAGGCTACGGCTAGATCACTCATTTTCATTGTTCAGGCTTAATGCCACTGAAATATTTAATTTTGTTTACAGAGATCAAAATGATATTGCTTAGGTGAGCTCAGAAGAGGAAGTACTGAAGAAAGCCAAAAATCTTTACTATAGTTGTCAGCCCTGCTCATTGCTGTTATTTTAAAATACAGCATTATGTAAACAAAGTCTTTCGCTGATACTCATAAGAAAAATGACTCCTGTTTTAGATTATCCATTATTTCCTTCATTTGTTTAAAACATTTATGCACCATACCTACTGATCCCAGATTGGTAAAAAGAGGGAGGTTGTACCTCCATCTAATCTCTAATTGAAAAATATACAAATAACTAGAGAATATGGGACAATCAACATTATCTAAACCAGAAGACTAGCAGAGTGCATCCACGAATACCAACTAGCTGCTTTATTGTGAAAAACATGAGTATTGTAAATAATCTGCTACAATAGCAAATTCTATTGGAATACTTTGAGAGATAGGATAAAATGGAAAGGAAGGTACGCCAAGTTGTTAAGAGACTATAATTCTAATATTTAAGAGTCAAGTATTCCATCAAATTTCTTTCTGAGAGAAAGGAGATGCTGTGATAAGAAGAAAGTAACAGATAGGGTACACTTTCTGTCAGTGTTGTAAAGTTTTTCATTATTTTGTAAAGTGCATTTTGCTGCTTGTCCTGAAGTGTAGAGCAGGGGTCCCCAACCACCGGGCGCGGACCGGTACCGGTCCGTGGAGCACTCTGTACCGGGCCGCAAAGAAATAAAAATAAAAATAAAATAAAAATGGCGGCTTTCTTCGCCTTCGGTGAATGCTGCTGGGATCAGGGATCAAGGACACAAATGAAAGAAGGGGAGGGAGGAAGCAACCAAAGCCTGTCCTGCTCTCCGGCTCAGCGGCTTCGGTTTCCTCCCGCCTCGCTCCTCTCTCAGTCGCTCTCTCGCTTCTCCACCAGCCCAGGAAGAAACTGCTTCCAGAAGCCGGGGGTGTGTGTGGCTTTTCCTGTCGCCGCAGCTCCTCCAAAGCGCCCGTTCACCCCCACCCACCCGCCGCCTGCGATTCAATCCAGTTGCTCCGTTCTGCCTACCTGCCTGCCTGCCTTCATTTCTGGCTGATTCGGAGCAGCTTGGCTGAGAATAATAACTATTCGCCTCTTTTTATCAGCCAAAGCTGCTCCGAAACAACCAGAAACGCAGGCAGACAGGCAGGCAGGCAGAACGGAGCACTGGATTGATCCGCGCCGGGCAGGCAGGGTGGGGTAAACGGGCGCTCGGAGGAGGTGCGGCAACAGAAAAGCCACCACCCCGGCTTCTTTGAAGCAGTTTCTTCCTGGGCTGGATGTTAGAGGTCCATCGTAGCTCTGAATGATCCCTAAACAAGGACTACAGGAGCTTCCTAGGAAAACACACTGACTAAATGCTCCTCATTCAATTCCTGTTTTCACCAAACAGAGATAAGAGAAACATCTGCATGAAATTTTGTAACTACACAGCTGGGCAAGAACTAGAACTAGAGAGACTGCAGTCAGGTGTCTTTAATGCTAGTTGTAGGGTAAACATAAAGTTTTGGGAATGGAAAATAGAATCCCCCTCCCCCGCCGCCGCCACCGGTCCTTGAAAAAGTGTTTCTGCTTGAAACTGGTCCCTGGTACATAAAAGGTTGGGGACCACTGGTGTAGAGGACCACTGGAAGGAGATTCTCCCAACTATGTAGAAACTTTTACTTTCCCTCAAACAGAGCATCTGTGGTGCTCAAGTATTTTGGCTCTCCATTATCCATAGGCTTGAGAGGATGTGTACTAAATCGTTTTTGGAAAAGCACAATATTAAAGCATTTTGGTGAACAGGTTTCAAACTAAAAACCTGCTCAGCAACTTTACGTGAAGAAAATGTTCTTATTACTTGGTGTGAATTGTATTTATAGGATAGGTAATTAGTCCTGGCAGTATTCTTGAACTGAGTAACCAGTGGCACAAGGAATGAATAATATGGAGAAAGAAATCCTTTGAGTCAAGTTAAATAACTAGATTTGGATTATTAAGAATACTAGCTTATTTTTAATCATGGTGTAAATGCCAGTCAAAATTATTTGCCCCTTTCAGAAGGCAGCAACAACTGTACTTGACAGATGTGTCAGCTCCATGCTTTTCAGGTTTTCTACTTTATTGTTTAAAGACTGTCCTTAAGTTGGTTTAAGTCAGTAGGCATGCTGTGTTTTCCCTGTTCCGCTTGTTAAACTAAGCCTCTGGGTTGAATTGACTTAGGACTGATTGCTAGCTTTTTGGCTTTCTTATCCTTGAGTTTGAGCTTATCTTTTCTATGATCATTTTCTTTATCAAGAATAGTTATCATTAAAAAAAAGATTTATCTTCCCCTTTAATTTGCAAGAGTTTTAATCTTCATGGTTTATTTTAAATTTCCTGAAGTTCTTGCTTGATCGGCTATTTGTTGTTCAGATGTTCCATCGTTAATGATGGAGTCAGTGAAAGAGTAGTCTTGACTGGTATCCTTGCTCCATTTTTCACAAGTTATGTGTCAATGGATCACCTTTTTGTAGCCATCTCAGCTACAAAGGCTAGCAAAGCTCTGCATTCTGCCAGGCAAGACTTTATCAATGGGTTTTCCAGGTCCCAAACTGAAACAAGTCCCTTAATACTTGTCTGTTGCTTTCCTATATACTGGTATGACAGATGAACCATAAACATAATTGTTATGCATGTTGTTCTTCAGACTGAGGAGGCTCAGTTACAGACTCCAAAGGCTTGTTTTCCAGTTCATCTGTCTTATTCTGTTCATTATTCCATCTTGCAGCCAGCTCATTAGAGGCAGGCAATGCTAGGCAAGATGATCCTTAAAGTAAAGGGAAGGGCAAAATACTGATCTCAGGCTGACAAGGCGCTGCCTCCCTCATCATCACTTTACCAGGAGTTTCTATTTTCCAGTAGATAAAATATTAGTTGGCAAAGTTTTTGAGCAAAGAGAACTAGCACGAGTAATAAAGAACAAAGCTATTCAATTTAATTTCATTTAAGGTATTTATAAAAGGTATTATAAAAGGAGGAATACCCCTGTAAAGTATTAAACCATACAATGCACATCAAAAAGAAGAAAACAAAACAAAACAGAAAAAACCATTAAAATGATAACAGAAAAATTCAATATTACAAAAATGCTGTGCAATTAAAATTTTCGAAATTGTGGGGGATTCTCTATGAAACTTAATATCATGTTAACTTTTGCCTTAAGTTTCCCCTGTGGGATAAAAGCATGATGATTATTATTTTGGGTTGTTGTTTTTTTTTTTGTCCATGTGTTATTTTGGGAATATGGCAGAGAGGATCTGTCATGCTTTCTCCTATTTCTGTTGGGAAACAGACAAGAAACAAACAATATGATTCCAATAAATAAATAACCTTTCCCAACTTTTGTGGAGTACTATTTTGAAAATTAATTAAGCTGCCAATAACCCTAAAATAGGATCCCATAGCAAAAGAGAAAAGAGAAGCTATTTTATCATATAGTCTCATATTTGATTCTTCTGGTTGCTATTTTCTTTTCTGAACCTGTGGGAGTGTTTCTATATAAGAAACCTGTATCAGCTTCAATCTCAATCAACTCTAAGAAAACAATGATTCAACCATAAAATAAACAATGGTACAATAGAATAGAGTACAATAAATATTCCTTCTCTGTGCATGTATACAGGTACAGACACATAGAAACACATACCCTGACAGCTAAGAGAAATAGGAACTGAACTCCATGGAAACTTCAACTGCCATAAATAATGCTAAAAGGAATTTTGGCTGCTACAAAACTCTTTTGCATTAATCACACTGCTGTTAAGTATTTGATTGTGCACTTTAGAGCTGTATGTACAAGGCTAATCCTAGAAAACGCAACAGGTGCCCATAAGTAAACTAGGTACAATTGTATTGTTTCCAAAGGGTGTATTTCCAACACCTCTGGAGGTCATATATTTGGAATACCGAAAAGAAAAAGAAAAAAAAGGCAGCCAGAGATCTTAAGGGACAGCAATTAGTACCGGCTTTTGACCTCTCTGACTCCGTTATCAAAAAGGGTCATCCCTGCAAGCAGTTGCTATTAAAGGGGAGGGACAGGGACAGGAAGGAGCATGACCTTGTCCATTAAAGGAAGGCACTTGCCTAAAGATCAAGGGAAGATTCCGAATAGCTTTAGTTGTCAGCCTGCCTGATTGTTGATGTTACCATTAGGAAAAAAAATTCTACTCCAAAGATGAAACGTGGATCACGTGCTGAAGTCTGTATAAAAAATAAAATAAATTGCATTATTGGTGCCGAGAATCCAGTGGTGTCTTTTTAGCTAACCAGGTGGTTAGAAATATTGAAAGTGCTGAAATTTTAGAGAGATAGAACTTTCCAGTCTTCAATGTCATAAGAAAAATTGCTATCCAAGGGGAAGCGGAATAAAACTGCCAGATTTATATCTCTCTCCTTCTGATCCTTTTACTCTTGTTGAATTTTGACCCTTTTTAGTTTTTAAGATATTTCATTTAAGCCAGTACCAACATCCTTCCTTTGACAGAAAGCCTAATAAGAAATTAGCTCATTTCTCCTATGTTTTCACAGTCTGTTCCGAACATATCTCCATTCTTATGATACAAAGGTCCATAAATAGATACCTATAACAAGTAAAGTTATGGCCTCTGGATTAATACTAGTATATATGAGGCTTTTCTTAAAGCACACAAAAACAGTCTTATATCCACTAATGTTAATCCAGAGGACATAACTTGAATTCTCAACCCCTTATCAATTATAGGTATCTGACCCAGTTAACGTCCAGCTCCATCTAATCTCCCACACTTTACCCCAAATTAAGTGATTATGGGATCATAAAAGGGGGTTCTTAAGGCTTTTAAAAAATATATATGAAATGGGATGATGGACACATCCTTTTCAATCCAATGTATCTCACATTCTATGTCATGGACAGCATAGACCAGAATGTGGACCAGAGAGGAATGAAGTTATAACTATTCATAAGTTGTGGGTGCTCCATCACTTGAGGTTTGTAAGAAGATATTAGACAACCATTTGTCTGAAATGTTGAGCAGGAGGTTAGACTAGAAGAACCTCCAAGGTCTCTTCCAATTCTGCTATTCTGCTATTCTATTATATCTGTAGATTCTCGGTATGGATGTGTACTCTGTATAGATGTATGTGCTTTTGGATTCATCTGGACAGAGCAGTTCTATTGAATGGTTCAAATAACTCCAGTCTTCAATGGAACAAACGCTGTTGAGAACACTCAAAATATGCTGAAGTCAGGGAGGAGGGTTTTATTCACTCCTCTATCTGCCCTTTCCTCCAAAGAAAATCCTCAGGTCTAGTCCAGATTTCCCCCCCTGGATTATAGGCTTCCACAATGGAAGGCTGGAAAGTCTTGGGCTCCTTCAGATGCACTACCTTTCCTATTTCTATTTATGTTAGTATCCCTGTTTCCCCTTCTTTTCCTCGCTGATACTGTTGGAGAGCTGACGTTGTAATGGACAGAAGGAATAGCCTTGAAGAGCAGAAGGAAGAATCACTCAAGCCAACACTCGGATAAAAGAAATCTGCGTCCAGAATAGAAATGTAATTTGAGAAAGCATCTCAGACATAGCCCATCCTATTTCTCATGAAGATATAGGAAAGCAAGAAGACACAGAATTACAAGATTCTGCTACTGTAACCATATAATAAAAACAACACCAGCATTGATAACTTTGCTTTTCTAGTCTGGTCTACCTTGAAGAGCTGACCAGTATAAAGAAAGGTTTGAGAAAAGCTTCCATCTCTAAATTTTCCAAGATCACTTAAAAATAAATCAGACTCGGAGAAAAAAATCTGATCTATCCTGTGGCCCCTGGGACAAAATGATGGTTGTCTTTAAGACCCAAGGTTAAATTAATAATTTAAAACACAGGCAGTCCTCAACCTACGACTGTGATTGAGCCTGGAATTACAGTTGTAAGTCATTGTGGTTATAAACTGAGGCACCACATTCCTGGACCCCAAATTGAGACATTTTTTTCTGATGGTTATTAAATGAACACCATGGTCTATTTTACCAGTGGGTGGTTTATTTATTTATTTTACCAGTGGGTTGTTTTTTGGGCCCAAACCAAATGTAAGCTCTGTAAACCACCAAAGCATGTCAAAAATTGTGGTCATGTGCAGTGGTAAGATTCAAATTGCCAACTACTCAGAAAGTTAACAACCGGTTCTCCTGAAGTGGTATGAACTGGCTGAATCCCACCACTGGTCATGTGACCTGAGATGCTGCAAACAGCCACAAAGATGAGTCAGTTGCCAAGCACCCAAAATACCATCATGTGATTGCAGGTGTCTATGTACGGCCATCAAAGCTGCAAAATTGGAAATTTGAATAGTCTCTAAGTGATGGCTTGTAAGTCAAGAGCTATCTGCATTAATTCCATTCTGATTTAGCATTAAGTGCTTATTTTGTTTTTATTATTATTTTGTTTTTATTTAAAACAATTTATTATGAATTATTATTTGAGCTTGAACAAAGCGGTCAGAAAGTTTTGCTTGATTTTTCATAATTATTTTGTCTAAACAATGTTTATTGTTTCGTTCCCTTTTGCATTCATTAGGAACAACTCTATACACTCTTACTTTTTAAACATCTAAATATCGAATTCATGATTTAAATCATAGGGACGAACATGAAATTAGACATATGCAACTACAACATCTAGAATGATAGTCCGTATATTTTAGAGGCAGGTTTCATTATTTCTCATCCCTGACACTAAATGATTATGGTCTTGCACACCAAAAATAACACTAACAGTTTTAGCTATGGATGATATGAACACAAGATTCATTGGAGCACTAATCTTATTGGGATATGGCATGTGGTTTGCTTTTTGTTTTCAACAAAAATAAAGCATACGGCATTAGGGGTTCTCCCTGATATTGGCAGAATATTTGTGTATAATTTTTGGTCCTGCATTAGGTCTGTGGTTTAATTTTGCTCCAGATTAGTATCTAGTGGAATGTCATATTCTAGATGCCCTTCGTTTCATTGCAGCCAAGTTTTGCAAGACCACATATCATTATAGAAGAGTACAGGTAGTCCTCAACTTAGTGCCATAATTGAACCCAAAATTTCTGTTGCTAAGTGAGGCATATGTGCCTCCTTTTACAACCTTTTTTTTCCCATTGTTGTTGAGCAAATGACAACTGCAGTTGTCAAGGGAACCATATGGTTGTTAAGCAAATCTGATTTCCCTCACAGACTTTTGCCTGTTTGGAAGCCAGCTGGGAAGGTTACAAATGATGATCGCATGAATCTGGGATGCTATGCCAGTTGCCAAGTACCTGAATGTTGATCAAGTGAATGTGGAGATGCTGCAAAGGTACAAGTCACTTTTTTCAGGACAGTTGTAACCCTGAACAGTCACTAAATGAATGATTGTAAGTCGAGGACTACTTGTATGGTCATTGCCATCACCAAGACTTCTGTGGTATGTCATTGAGTAACCCCCCCACCCTCCTTCTCTCCCTTCCTCCTTCCCTCCCTTGGAAAGTAAGCAGCTGAGCTTCTAAATGCTGCATTTTCAGTGCTACGCGCAAGCACACTCACCAAGCTGGTTGCTAAACAAGCAGCATCCCACAACTCAACGGAACCTTCAACCACTAACTAAACATGGGTTTGATCTGCATTTATTTTTGTTATCTCTGTAGAATTGATATTATGAGGTATATTGTATTAATAATGTCACACTGGCTTTATTGAGACAGTACAAAAAGTGAGTAGCATTTATTTGAAGTTTTTGGGGAAAGATAAAAGCATAGTAGTCCTACCTTTTACATCACCCTTTGCATGTAAAAGTGACCATCTATGCCCAGGTTTTCTGTGTAATATTGGACCCAAAATGTAGGAATTCACTTAAAATATCCTCCGGCCTTTTAAGATATTGATATGAAATTGGATGATCAGTTTTAATTTTTTTTCACCCTTTTTCACCTTCAGATTCTTTATCAAAAATGAAAGATTCAGTGTAAGTTATATCTCCAGCCTTGTTAAGTAGTTGGTTATTTGAAAAACAAGAAAATAACTATCAGTGAGGACCTTCTCAGACCTTACAAGTGGATTTAAAGCCTTGCATTTTCTCCCATTCGGAAAGATCAGATTTAGCAGCTACCAAAAGCAGGTGTCATTAATGGCTCTATGTGTATGAGCTGCTGTGTCCAAAGGACATTTCAGTGTCTAACAGATGCAAGGGGAGTGGCATGCCAGCAGCAATGGGGAGTGGGGTGGGGGCAGTTGACCCCAAGTGGGTGGGCTTATAAATCAAATTAAATGGACTGGACATTCCCATTAAGGCAGTTGGACCCCAAACACTGCACACACACATCACATCATCATCATTAACACTTCTCTAAAAAACATTTTGTGCTCACAGATTCCTCCCATATAAGAACTGTTCTGTTTTTTTTGTTTTTTTTTAAAACAAGTTTTATTAAAAGTTTCAACAACAAACAAATCATTACATATTAAATCTTTCCCTGTCTTTCTACAATAATTTCCCCAATATTCTCATAAAACACAAACAAACACAAACAAACATAAAAAAATCTTTTAGTAAAGTACCTTGGCCCCAGTTACCTCTCTTTGCATGGGCTAAAATAATAGCGCATATCACTCTTCACAATTCTATCTTATTTAATCCATCTTAATTAACTCATTAAATTTGTATCTTTTGCCCATTCATTATCCCTCTATCTCTTCTTATAATAAAAAAAATTTCTCCTGAAATCACTAATCAGAGTATGATGCCTTTCTATCCTCCCCTAAGTTAGTAAAATTAACATTCAACATAACAAATACCCAATTTGGTTCTGCTTGGTACATTCTATCCACCAAAAATATTTAAATACATTGTATCCTCCTTTCCTTCGATATTTTATTACATTTTAAAAATCAATCATTATTAAAAACTTCAACATTTTAATTTCTTATTAAATCTTAAACCATTCTAATTTACTATTTCAAATATAAATGTTACAATACCATCTTCTGTACCTTAGCAGAATCTTTCTTACAGAAATTTATATTTCATCCTTTGTCTCTAAAAAAATCCTCTTCTCCCATCCAATTTTAAAGCTTTGAGGCTTTTCTCCGCCTTTCCCTTTCTTTCTTCCCCCACCAAATCTTCCTACCCCCCTTCTTCTTCTAACCTCTGCCTTGCTGGGATCCCTTCTCTGTTGTGTTCCCTTTTTCTCTTGTTTGTTATCATTATATTTACTTTGCATCATATTTTTCTCTTTCTCAAATGTTTTTTAGATCTTAAGTCCTTCATTTTCCTTGCTCTCTTCATTCCTTCTTCCTTAGGTAAGTTTTGGGATTCAATGAAGATGGCGTCTTCGTCTCTTCCTTGTTGTTCTTCTTCCGTTTCCATCTGTTCCATTGTCTGTTGGTAATTGACCAGCGCCATTTCTAGAAATAGAAAAGCTTTTTCCATGCCATCTTTGCAGGCTGCTTTTGTTTGCTCATATTCATCCCTCAGGTCTTCAAAAGGAAAGCCATTATAAATAAATCTTTTCTTTTCTTTATTCCTCTTTCTTCTTACACCAACCAAATATTCCGAGAGAAAGGCAAAACAATCCCAAAATCCACAATCCTCAATAAATCCAAGCAAGCCAAAATTCCCCCTTCCTCTTCCAGGGGTGGTATCAAACAAATAAAAAAAAGAGTCCAAATCTATATTTTAAAGCCTTATTAAGATTATATTTCTGTCCTCAAGTCTTCAAGGCATCTCCTCCAACAAGATCCAAATTTATATATTTTCTTTATCCTCTCCCTTCCGGCTTAATTCCGTCGGGAGGAGAGTAATCTTTCCTTTCAGCACCTCAAAATAGCCGCTTTTTTTTTCTCTTGTGGAAAAAATCATCAAAAACCCTCTTTTCCAGGAATTAAATTAGATAAATCTCAAAGCCCTGGGTCGACCAAGAAGAACTTTCACTTTCAATAACTTTCTCTTCTTCCTCCTGCGCATACTTGCCCGGCTGTCAACTTCTTTGTGGCGGCCATTGCGGACCGCCGCTGCACCGTCCTGGTAAAAGGGGGTTCAGCTGGCCAGGAGGGGGTCTGCAACACCCCAAACCCTTCCTCCGGATCCCCTTACCTTCAGCTACCCCTGCAGGGCAGCCTTGCTCCGCACCCGTCCGGGTCGGAGCCCCAAAACGGCTAGCGCGGCAGGGATCGCGCAGCTCGCGAATCCCTACCGCCGCGGAAGCCGACAAACCGGAAACTCCCCAGAACTGTTCTGTTTTTTAAGGTCACTGAATAAAGTGGACTATATAAAATAAAGCCTAATAGATACTCTACCTTTCCTGCTCCGCCATTCTTGCATGGTTCTCCTTTATATCTTGGCTAATTGTCTTCCTCTCTTTGCTAATTTGTGGTATAGATATACTTAAAGAAAACATTGGTTTTTTTTTTGCCCTGGGCGTTTTGCTACTCACACCGTTCTACAAAGGGACACACATTCTTTTGCATCTACGTTTGGACAAGGTATCTTGCAAACCAAAGCAAAGAAACAAACAATTGTCTTCACAAATAATTTAAGAAATGTTTTTATCTAATTGCCATCAAAGGTTTTCCCTGAAAATTGTTTTGCAGCTTCCAAGCTTTAGTTCTTATTTCTAATATTTTAACCATTTAACTGCACCAGCAATTTTTGTCGGCTATGGAACACTCTGCATGCTGGCAAGATATGTAATACTCGGATGACGAGAAGTCTTCTTCCACCAGATAGGTGGAAGAAGTTATTTAGAATACTGTTTTCCTAGAGTGCCATTGCTTCTCAATGTTTGCTTTCATCTTTTTTAACCAAAAAATGTCCACTGATTGAACTGTAATCCAGATATACCCTAGTATAAGTAGTCCTCTACTTACGGCCACAGTTGAGCCCAAAGTTCCTGCGCTAAACAAGGCAGTTAAGTGAGTTTTGCTCCATTTTATGACCTTTTCCTCCACAGCTGTTAAGTAAATCACTGCAGTTAAGTGAATCATGTAGTCTTTAAATGAATTTGGCTTCTCCCATTGACCTTGCTTGTCAGAAGCTGGCTGGGAAAGTTACAGTTAGTGTTCACATGATCCTGGGACAGTGCAATCGTCATAAATACATGCCAGTTGCCAAGTACCTGAATTTTGATCATGTGACCATGGGGATGCTGCAATGGTACGAAAGTATGAAAATCACTCATAAGTCACTTTTTAAATGCCTTTGTAACTTTGAATGGTCACTAAAAGAATGGATGTAAATTGAGGATTACCTCTGTGCCCAATACCCAACTTTATTATTAAATATCTTTATAAATTCTTATAATAGATGCTACATAATTGGTTTACCTGGTTTTCCTTGACAGCCTCTGAAAGTGGCTCTGTTTATGATGAGCTTTAAAGCAGAAGTGAATATAAGAAGTGTAGAATATTATTGTGACATTGATTCATAAATTGTTTTGCTTACTTATTGGCTCCATCTGCTGGAATAAATTAAAAGGAAACTAGAGTATAACATTCGTCACCAAACCTCAAATATTTTTCCCCTTCATAATAATCTACCTCCTTCAGCAACAGATTTTCTTCCAATCTGCAGATGCAAATTATCTCCTAAGACTTAAACACATAAGCATATGTGTGAATTTTCTTTTTTTTATTAAACTTTATTTAGTTTTCAAAATTTAAAAACATGAAATAAAATATATCAGTATATGAACATCAAGACATCTTTTACATTTCCTTATCATCTTTCTATATACACATTTCTTTCATTATACAATTTCAACTTAATATATAAATAAATTAGATATTTCATTTAACTGGTAGCAATATTGTTTGATCTTTGTAAAACAAAACTATGAACAACAATCACAAAGGACTGGCCTTTATTTTAATCAAAAACTTTTACATTGGTTAAAACCAAATCAACAGAAAAAAATATTTCCAAAGTGGTAATTTTGTTTAATGCAAAACAATGCAATGTCCATTAGAGCAAACATGTTCCATATATATGCTGATGGTAATTTTCATAAAAAGAAAATTCCAGGTGGGAAATTAGCTCAAAAGAACTGAGAAAAGAAATAAGTAATGATGCCACTGAGAAGCCACAGAAAAAGGTTAATCAAAGATTATGATGGGAATAAAAATTAGCTCTAGTCTAAGACGATAAAAAGACTTTTGAGATCTTTTACAGTACACATTAGCAAATGAGTCAATAAAGATTATAATAGTATAACCAGGGTAATCCAATGAATTTCTATGTTGAGAACTTTGAGACTGAACTAAACACAGCACATAGGGTAACTTTAAAACCTATAGTGATATTAACCAGTTGATTTAAAACAAAATCCAACTGACTGTACAAACAATACTTATTAGTTATTATACGGTACATTAGCCCTGTGCAATGCTTTGGATTAAAGTTTTAGAAGGTGCTTTGGAAGGCACGGGGTGTCTTAAGATATATGTATGCCCTAAGCAGTGTAGTATTTTCTGGGCTTGCATAGAACTGCAGAGAGCAATCATTTCTGGGGAAAGACATGGCTGCTTTAAAGAGCTGCAGACAGCTACTATGTTTATGCCCTTACTCTTAAGTATGTATTTGGAACTAAATGTGATGAATTGCACAAACTTAATATTTATTACGTTGTTTACTGGAGACAACATGTCTGAGTATTAGTTGATGGGGACCAAGGGCCCATGCCTAGTTTAAGGTTTTCCATTGGCATCTGGTTAGCCATTCTTGGAACCAAAGGTAAGATTAGAGAAAAATGTGCATTGCCAATGCACTACCTTTTGCAGGTCTTATGTTAGGTAAAGGGGAAAAAAAGAACTGTTTTTAATCTGAGGAGAGAACAAGAAAGGATTATACTGAAAGCTGCTTTTGCAGAATATCAAATTTAGCTGTGATTCTATTGCAACAATAAACATTATATAGGGTCTAATGCACGATTGTTGCATTTTTTTAAAGCAGATATGAAAGATCCTGAAGAAATCAGGTTGCTTGGGCAACTTGGGCTGCAGATTTGTCTTCTGTTATTTGTCTATTATTGATATTAAAGGGCATATTAATAGTGTTATTGCTTAATCATTTTTTTCTCATCTAGAGATAAAATTTGAAAAGACAAATGATGATGATTGCTTGGGCACAAAACGTAGGTCACAACATACAGTTAGAAGATTGGGAGAAAATGTGGACCAAGAACTGCAAATTAACATTATCAACAGCGCATAAAGAAAATCTTATCAAGATGTTTTATAGATGGCATTTGACACCAGTGAGATTGGCCAGGATACACCCGAATATGAACCCACAATGCTGGACATGTAAGCTCATAGATGGAACATACCACCATATGTGGTGGCAATGCCCCAAAGCCAAAAAGTACTGGGAAAAAGTGAGGAGATGGATAAGAGAAATTACAGGGTTCAATATTGAATTTAAGCCAGAAAACTTCTTACTGGGGATGATTAAAGGAAATTTGGAGAAACTTACCCAACACATCGTACAAGATGTAATAACAGCGGTGAGAATTGCCTATGCCCAAGGCTGGAAAGTAGATGACACACCTTCTGAAACCATAGTAATTAATAAAATACTTGATTGGGCCGAGATGGACAGGATAACGAGAAAATTAAAAGGCAAAGAGGAGTCAGAGTTTTATGAAGCTTGGGAAATGTTATATATATGGTTAGAAAAAAGAAAGAAGATTTGATATGAAATAGAATTGTAAATAAAACGTAACACTTGACACAAAACTGTTAAAATGTAGATACACGTGTATTTTGAAAATAAATTTAAAAAATTAAAAATGGAAAAGATAAATGGGTAGATAATCTCAAATAGGTAACATGTAAAACAGATTATATTTACTTATTATCATTCAGGTGTCTTTTCTCCAGGAAACTTAGAGGAATATACTGTATGTAGTTATATTACTTTTCTGTAGATATTGTACTATAAATTATACCCAATCTCTTTGTGTTGTGTACTGACAGGCATGTATTTAGAAAGAAATAAGAGAAAACACTTTTTAAAATTAAAAATAATTAAAGTCAAAGATCAACTTTTCTCTAACCTGGTGTTTTCCAGGCACTTTGGACTTCAACTCCTGTAACTGTATTGACTCTGATGCCTGGGAGTTATATACAGGACTGCACAAAGTAGGACAAAGGTATCTTATACAATCTAATTTGTCTGAACTCTCTATTGTCTGTCTGTCTCTGTCTCTGTCTCTATCTATCTATCATCTATCTATCTATCTCTATCTATCTATCTATCTATCTATCTATCTATCTATCTATCTATCTATCTATCTATCTATCTATCTATCTATCTATCTATCCTCTCTTCTCTCTCATCTCTCTCTAATCTGTCTAATCTGTTATTTGCCTGCCTGCCTGTTTAATCTGTTTGTCTTCTACGCACCTACCTATCTAGTGCAAAGCAGATAATATAACTAATCCAGAAAGTTTCACATTGTAATTTATTTTTCTGCCACTAAGTGGTGTTCAATCCACATTTTCAGTACTTTTAATAGCCTTAAATTGAGCTGTTGTTCCAGATGAAAATACTTTTCTCTTGTAAAAAACAGATTGCAACAATGCTAAAATAAAATGAAATAAAATAAAATAAAGCCATATAGATACAATAATGCAATTCACAGAGAATACTTTCATTGCATGCAAGGAAACTCAAACAAATGGATTATCAAAATAACAACAACAGCAACATTAAAATGTTAATCCACAGTTTGGAGCATAAATGACAAGATCAAAGTAGAAATGTAATTTTTACTTTTGACGCATAATATAAATACTCAGTTCTCTAGAGAAGACTTCAATGCTGGGAAAAGTGATGGAAAGAGAAAGACCAGGTTAGGGAGATTGTCATGGAGAAATTCTATCTATGCTAAGAGTCAACAACAACTTGATGTCATGCAATCATCAGGCAAAATATTGATGCTTGATTAGACCTCTGCTTGAAGCCAATCATGACATCACAACATGTTAAGCTCTGAAAGTAATGGTATTATCTTCCTCCCCCTGCACACACAAAGTCCTTTACATTATATTACATTGTTTACCTTAAAATGGAGCAAGGCAACCCTGCTACATTCAAAGGCTTTCCCTAGACTTCTGTCTAAAAGCCTATACTTTCATAGTTGGGAACAACATATGGTGGTCCAATCTTTTATTTTATTTTTATTTTTTTTATTTTTTTATTTTATTTGATTTGATTTGCCAATTGTTTACAAGATAATAAGTATAAGTGTATACATAGTTGTGAATACATGAAATGGGTACATATAAGAAAAATAGAAGAAGAATAAGAGAAACAATAGGACAGGGACGGTAGGCAGGTTGGTGCGCTTATGCACGCCCCCTACAGACCTCTTAGGAAAGGGGTGAGGTCAATAGTAGACAGTTTAAGGTTAAAGTTTTTGGGGTTTGGGGAAGAAACTACAGAGTCAGGTAGAGTATTCCAGACATTGACCACTCTATTGCTGAAGTCGTATTTCCTGCAATCAAGTTTGGTGCGGTTTACCTTGAGTTTGTATCTATTGTGTGCTCTTGTGTTGTTATGGTTGAAGCTGAAGTATTCATTGACAGGTAGGACATTGCAATGTATGATTTTATATACCATGCTTAAGTCAGACCGAAGACGGCGTAATTCAAGGTTTTCTAGTTCTAGAATTTCAAGTCTGGTGGCATAAGGTATTCTACAACGAGTAGAGGAGTGGAGAACTCTTCTTGTGAAATATTTCTGGACTTTCTCAATTGTGCTAATATCAGATACGTAATGTGGGTTCCAGACTGATGAACTGTATTCGAGTATTGGTCTAGCAAATGTTTTGTATGCTCTGGTTAGTAGTGTGATATTACCAGAGAAAAAGCTACGTAGGATTAGGTTAACAACTCTTAATGCCTTTTTGGCTATGTAGTTGCAGTGGGCTCTAGCACTTAGATCATTAGAGGTGAGTATTCCCAGGTCCTTTACAGAGCTTGGGTCATCAACAAGATCTTGACTATTCAGCTTGTATTTTATTTTCTGATTTTTTTTGCCAATATGTAAGACAGAGCATTTATTTGTTGAGATTTGAAGTTGCCATTTGTTTGACCATTCTGATACATAGTCAAGATCTTTTTGTAGGGTAGCAGTATTGTCTGTGGTATTGAACAGCTTTACATCATCAGCGAAAAGAACGCAATTGCTCTTAATATGATCACAGAGGTCATTTCTGTAGAGTATGAAGAGAGTTGGTCCTAGAACACTGCCTTGGGGGACACCACTATTGACAGGTACAGAATTTGATAGGACGCTCCCAATTTTGACCATTTGTTGTCTGTTTGCCAGGAATGCTTCTATCCAGTTATTCAGTTGTCCAGAGATACCATAGGATTTTATTTTTAGGAGTAGTTTGTCGTGTACCTATATAAATTTCACACTCATTATCTAATCTGTGATGACCCAAGGCATGGTACAAAGGCAACACAGTCACATAAGTAAGAAAAGTCCCTTTAATACCTCCATCTTTGCCCCAATGTCCAGGTGACCTTCAGCTGGAGAAAAAACTCTCCCAAGAACAGTATTTAAGTGGAGGAAATTCAGTCCAAAAACAAAGTACATATAAACTGTAAATAAAAATCCACACAAACCACGCTGCAGCAATTAACTGGACAGGGCAGGAGAAGGAATTGCAGACTTCAAAGGCCCAGAAAACACACACAGTTGGGAAGACGCCAGAAACCCAGATAAGCATCGACAAAACAAGATAATACATGATTTGTTTCCAACAAGTGACTGTATGCAAACTCCCTTTTTAAACACTGTGTTCCCAGCTGCAGCTAATGAAGGGAATCAGGGCCCTTTCCTCCCCTGTAAGCCATGCAACTCATGTTGCTCCCTTATCCATTCCTCCCTGCATGCTCTTGTGTGGGCCTGGATCTTCCTCTGAATTCCCTCTCCCTTGCTCTACGTCTCCCCTGCTCTGCCCAGCCAGACTGTGCCCTTCCCCAGTTTCTTCCACAGCCAACGGAGTCACACTCACACTCCCTGTCGGCTGCTCGGCCTCCCTCTAGGAATCAGATTCCAACAGGGGCATGACATAATCTATGTTCTACTGAGAAGGGTACAAGCTGCAATAGAAGAAGGGCCAGCACCAATATCTCCCAAACCTGTTTCTATATCATGTCCAGTGATATATGTTATTTCACATAATATGATGACTTACCATTCCCTTGCTTCACATTTATGGTTTGTATTCATATGGGCAGGAAAATACATCTGTTCTGCAATGTCTCATCCAATAAAGTGAAATTCCAAAAATATTTTTTGAATTATGTCCCTTTTATTATGTTCCATTAAATTATGTCTTATTTTGAAAAATATTCCATTTATTATGTGTAGGCGTAGCCTAAAATTTCAGAATTATTGGTCCTATCTGATACAATTTTGTAAGATGGGGCAGTTACTCAATACAACTGACCACAGACTGTTCGTCATTGTAGTTTAGCAAAATTTGAATATCTATAGGTTCCTCGCTCCTATTGCAAGGCCATTTGAACAGAGAGCTGTTTTTGAATGAAAGGAACTTGTACCCCTTTAAATATCTACACTCTTTTAGAGAAGCATCACTGTCTTTAAACTGTATGTAGTCTCAGGGAAAGAGTTCGAGTATTTTGTTAGCATTCTGAAAAGCTGTGGCTGGAAAAACGGTACATGCATCTTTGAACAGACAAGTTGCTCATGTATAAATATTTATTTATTACATTTCAGTAGTTGAGCTGCAGAAAATATCTATAGGAGCTATGACAGATCTGTATCTCATGCACACATTTAAGTTATCCAGCATTAGAAAGAGCCTATACATGCCTCTGATTTAGAATGGAGCAGCTGTATTTGTGGGCAACAAGCCATGAAGAGCCATACTATTGTCCACTACCATCCATGAAGATTTTATTCACTGCCCTCTAGTGGTCATAAAGATTATTATGATCCAGAGATGGTAGCCTTAATCACATCGAGCCCCACCTTTCCCATGGAAAAGTCCCTTATATTGTGCAAGGCCATGGGTCCATTAAATTTATGGTTGTCTACATTCATAGGCAGTTGTTTTCTTAATTCAGAGGTAGGCAGTATACATACTGATCTCTGCCTTACCTGATCCTAAGGCTTTCCAGCTTACCCATGCTTTACTTATACATAATATTAATAAATGGGAATTTAGCATTCTAGAAAGCAAAGTCCCAGCCTCTAGCATCATCTTTAATTACAGGAGCACTTCTTGGCACCTAGGTCAATGGTTATGTTTATGAAATATAAAAAGGGTAGATAGCTTCTGCAGCCTTAGAGAATAATGGGGGAGACAGAGAGCATTGGGGGTAAGCTTGAAGGATGAGAAGTTTGCCTTTTAGTACATAGGGATTTGCAACTCGGTATCCAATGACACTCATTTTGTGAGATATCTACTGGGGTTTAAAACATTGTCTACCCCAATATAGGTTCTTTTCCCATTATTTCTTTGCGTTAGCTGGAGATGACACCAATGATTATGAAAATGGTATGTGGAACAGATGTCCTGTTGATCTACGTCATGGGTGTCAAACTCAATTTCATTGAGGTCCACATCAGGGTTGTGTTTGACCTTAAGGGGCCGGGGTGTGCATGGTAGGGTGGGCCTGGCCAGCAGGATGTCATTCATGTTGGGGACACCTCTGGTGGCTCTGCTAGCAAAAATGGGCTTCCGAGCTCCATTTTCGGCTGTGACAGCCTCCTGCAATCCTCTGCCAGTAAAAACAAAGCTCGGGAGGGCCACCCGTGGACTTTGCAAACTCCATTTTTGGCTGTGACGGCCTTCTTTAACCCTCTGCCAGCAAAACAGAGCAAACTCCATTTTTGGCTGTGACAGCCTCCTGCAACCTTCTGCCAGCGAAAATGAACATGGCCCTCCTGAGCTCTGTTTTCATTGGCTGTGGCACCATGGGCTAGTCCTTCGCTGTTTCCAGGGCGGCCCTGTGGGCGAGAGATCTAAACACCCTGTGGACTGAATCTGGCCCACAGGCCTTGAGTTTGACACCTGTGATCTATCTGCATCAGTCATCCATAACTATCTATCTACAGATGATTGAACTGTATCCTTTACCTGACTATAATATCACTGTATCCCCTATAGTCTAAAGATTATTATTAGAAGTATTAGTGAAAGCACAATAGCTAATTTGAACAATATATGGTACTAGACTATGCTGTTATAGGTTTAATGATTGGCATGGTGGAAGAAGTCCAGCCATTATTGTGTAAAAATAGCCATTCTGTTAAGCCAACATGCTACGTGAACACATTTATTGTTGGATTTTGCTAACATGGTTAAAAGTGTTTTGTTAATTTGGGTCTGGGATTCACAGTATTGTGCAACATTCTTCAATGTGTGGTTTCCAAATCTGCACAAAAGAGTGATGGAAAATATCAAATCAGAACCTTAAGCTTAAATATATGTAATCCCCATGGAAGCTCACAACTAAAAAAAAGATAATTTGCATTCAAAAATATGTTCGTATACACTAATAAAATGCACACAAATTCACATGAAGTCTATTGTTCATTAATTTTATTTTTTAAAATATGATGGCAATGATCATGGCAATGGCATTTACATTCTGTTTTCCTTCCAACTATTAGGAGAGGAGGAATTAAGTTGTCTGCGATTAAATCTGAATAGTAACATTACTATGGTCATCCGTGAAAATCTATGTAAAAAAAATTATTCTCATCTAAAAAAAAACTGTCCACATTTACTTTTTTTTAAAAATAGTCATTAAAGGCATGCATTTAAAAAAAAGACCTGCCTTATAGTAGTAGTTGCATAATCCAATTTTCCTTCAAAGACTTTCCTTCTCGTGAAATACTTACACACTCATGTGGCAAGAGTCACCTTTTAAAATAGTATCACAGCAACAACAATAAAAAATGCCATCAATTAATTAAAATAAGCAACAGGTTAAGAGGCCAGATGGCTCCATTGTGTGCTTCAACCCAACCCATTTGAAATCCCAAGGAAAGTAATTTTTGATCAACAAACAGAGATTCCTCCCATTTTCCTCCCCTCCAGAGATCAGCTCTTGACCGGCTTCCATGACTGAGCGTGAACATGTTTTTAGGTTAACTGAAATCCAATAAGATATCAAATCAGTTTAGGCCTTTATTTACTGAGCTGCGGAGTGTCCCAGGGTGTGCTGTAGAGCACAGACTCTTTCTTCCTATCTCTTAGCCCCATTGTACTTGGGTGAACAAAGCCAAGAGGTGTAATTTAAAAGTGCTGTGACCTCCTCTGAGCTGCTTCGCCCATTGTGGCTTGTGGATTACTTTTCCCACAGAGACCTTTTGCGGATCATAAATATGCATGAGGAAAAGAGCCCCCACTGGCGGCTCCATATTATCTAGTTTAAATAAAAATCCTTTCTGAGTCATCCCCTCCCCCCCACCCGCCCACTTTTGGTTTCCTGGAGCATCGAAATTGGAGGACCAAGGGACCAGATTAGTCCACCGGTGCTCAACCTGGAATCATAATGATCATTATAATTATCAGTTACAGAAGGGGAAGCTTATCGTATAACAGGTTCCCCCTCCCCCCCTCCCCCCTCTTTCTGAAGGCAGCAGAAGGGATGGGTGGGGAGATCCTTCCAACCACGGAGAATTGGGTCTTCATTCATTGTTTTCCAAACAAATCAGTGGAAAATTGAGGTCCCTGGGCAATTTTCAGATTACACACACTGTACAACTGAGCCGTAGGTGTCTACGCAAACAGTTATTTTTTGCCAACTTCAAGTTTGGAGCAGAAAGCAGGTAGGTTTGGAGAAAGGAAGGGTCTGCCCTCCCTCTCCACCCCATGATGCAAATGGTGTTAAGGCAGAAGGTTGTAAACAACCTTGCATTTTAAAGTATACAGATTCCAGCCTTCCTACACTGCTTCTGCTGAATTAATTTCTCTCTCTCTCTCTCTCTTTCTTATTCTTCTTTGGCTCAATGAACTGTGGTCAAGGCCATTGTAATGTGAGCACTCCCCAGGATGGGATTGGCTAAAGGAGTCTCCAAGAGGCCCCTTTTCACAGGGGACTAATTGCTTTAGACCACCAGTATTTGGGAGCTACAGATGTCTTCCTTAATTTGCCTAGAGAGCACAATCGGGCCCATCTGTTGCATTTTCCCCTCTTCCCTCCCTCCCTCCCTCCCTCCCACCCTCCCCTCTTCTCCTGTCGTTTCTTTCCTTCTATCTGCAAAGACCTAAATTGAAAACTCATCAAAAACTAATACAAGAGCAGTTTGGCTGGAACACACCACTGCCGAGGGGCTTTAGCTGTTCTTAAGAGCTCCCCTGCTACTTTTGCACATAGACTGAAGACCAGGAAAAGAAACAGGGAAGCAGAAATGACCTGGGGGAAGAACAGCAGTGCATGGGGTAGAGTTAAGAACCAACAACCAGATGGGCAAGTAGCTGCAGGAAGAATAACTTGATGTCATAGCTTAATGGAATACGCACAGGAAACCATCTTTTGTTTTTATATGTACATAATCATCATCCCCCACCCCAGAAAAGAAAAGTAAAAAGGAGAGCTTCATGAAATCATTTAGGTAGGAGGGTTGCTTTTACTACTAGTTTAGTCTCATTCATGGACATCTTTGTGGCCTTTGTTTTACATCTTTCCTTAGATACCTGTTCCCATTTACTTCTTCCAAATCCAGATAACTGCATCATTGACAATTGGGAGAAATCCTTGAATGAGTCTTGCTTCCCCAGATTCATGTAACTGAAAAACTAGTATAAAACAGAGAATGCTACATCATCATTGGACCTGGACAACTTAGAACTACGCCACCTATGGTCTGATCTAAGCTTAGTACATGAAATTGTCTGCTACAATGTTCTACCTGTCAACAACTACTTCAGCTTCAACCACAATGATACACAGGCAAACAATAGATACAAACTCAAAATAAACCGCTCCAAACTCGATTGCAGAAAATACGACTTCAGCAACAGAGTGGTCAACGCCTGGAACTCACTACCTGACTCTGTTGTTACATCCTCAAACCAGCAAAACTTTAACCTAAACTGTCTACCGTGGATCTCACTCCATTCCTAAGGGGGTATGCATAAGCACATCAGTGTGCCTACTGTCCCTGTCCTACTGTTTCCATTTATCCTTTTATTCGTTACTCATTTATTATGTATATACTTATATCTGTTTATACTTACATATTATATGTTACGTTCATACTTGTACTTGTTTTCTCATACATGCCTGACAAACAAGCAAATAAAATAAAATAAATATTTAAAATCATTATTATTTTCTCTGGCTTCCATTTTTCTGGGTAGATTCTATATATAAGCAATCAGTATAATTATCTGGAGGATCATATCATTTTGTTGAGCTCCCACCTGTAACCTGAAGAGGTATAGCTCGGAGTCAGGTTTCTTACTTCTTGGAAGTGTTATTGTTTTCCAAATTGTCTCTTCAGTTCAGAAGAATTATCTTCCCTTCCTGCTTATCTTTGTGATTCTTCCTCATCAACTCTTCCTTTTTGGCCATTTTATTTGCAAGGTACCAGCTACTGATTCTCTCTCCTTTTCTCAGTGAAAGCAGAACTTAAGGTAAATAGTAAAAATTGCTAAAAAGTCAGAGGGGAGGCAGCCATGCCTTAGTTTGTAGAGCTAGTCCATTTATAGAAATATAACATACTGAGCAACACCCAGAGCGGCTTTATTTCAAAATAAATAATATTTTTTTAGTCAACTTGACTGATAGAACCATGGAAACACATTCTTCAAAAGAAAAAGAGATAAACATTCCTTTATCTTTAATCTTGTGATGGATGCTTCCTTAACATTTTTTGTATTTTTCCCAATAATTATATTGTGAGCATCTGTGCTCTGTAGAATTATGTGACCATGGAGTATGCATGTTCTGACCCAACCACGTTCCCAAAGAACAAACACAGACAAAGGCAGCAGCCCCCACTTTTTAAGGTTTAATAACGAATTCTGTTCCTTTACAGATAAAAGGCTGCTTTCCACTAGTTAGCTCCAACAAGAAAGAGCCATGCCAAGTTGTTTGTCAATGCTGCCAAAAACCCAGAGATAAGAACTAATTTACAAGATTCTCCAAACACAAACTAAGATGTCCACAAGTTGAACTTCAGAGCTTCTTTGCTTTCTGCAAAGAATGCTTTTTCAAACCTGGCTTTTATCCTTGCAGCCTTACTCCCGAGTCGCCTGTGCTGCTGTAATACTTTCCTCCAAGTAATCCTTCGTGCACGTGCACTTGGCACAGGCTCCTCGGGAACCTCCTCATCACTGCTGCCAGCTCCCACAATCTCTGAAGGCAGCAGTCTACTCGCTGATGGTCCTGGCCCCTCATCAGAGTCATCGCTCTCCTCAGCCATCTGCACCTGCTGCTGGCTAACCACAACAATGCCAGAGTGAGGGACTGGATTGGTTTCATGGGACAAAATCCATCTCCTCCTTTGTCCAGCATGCTCAATATTATCAGGGGACTGGGCTGAATGCAGGGAAGTACCACTCCATGGCATTCTCTGGTTCTGAGGAGAACATTCAGGATCAACAGCCCTTTGTGTCTGGAGCACATTTTCCCATATCATGTAATATGGATGCTAGACAAATATGCACAAGTATCACCTGTTCTGTATCTCCTTCTTCCCACAATAGCTTAAGGAACAACTTCAGACGAAGCTTGTACATCTTTGTCTTGCAGAAGAAAAGGATGAAGTAACAAGCAAACCAAGATGGTTGGTGCAAAGGCTATAGAAGGTGAGGAGTTTGAGATGGGGCATCTGCAGATAGTGATTGTGACTGCACTATCCAAGTCCACCCTCACTTTTTTTTTTTTTTTTACTTACATGAGTAAGCTTATTCTTACTCTGCAGATGATCTGGAGTTCGAAACCAAGAGTTAATATCATAAAGAAACTCTAAATGGAGTAAGAACATTCCTATCGAAAGAGCTGTTTTACTGCCTTTCTGAAATCAAGAAGCAGCCCATTTTTTGAGATGAAAAAATGCACAAAAAATGGAACTTAGTTTAATCTCTGTGTACAATATCTTGCCAAAGACCTTGTTTTTTTTTAGCTTTCTTTCTTAGCTGAAATAAAACAAGGTTACCCTTTCCCTTTTTGTATTGCATCAAGGAGAAGCAAAATTAAATGCATGCACGTACATTTCTTTCATATAAATACGTGAGGATGATTTGGACCATAGCTGGGTGGTTTCCGTATTTAACAAACCATGCCAAACCATGAAAAAAATGATTTATAAACATGAGTTTTGAACAACTAATCCCCTCTCCTCCTTTCTCCACCTCTCCCCCATCCTGCTTCTCAACCTAACAATTGTAGAGATAATGTAGGTAAGGTGATACCTTTTAGAAGTGACATCTGTTGACAAGTAATTAATCTGACAACCTGAGTCTCATTTTCATTCTTCACCAAATCCCCATCTGAGCCTTGTACAAGTCAACAAATACAAGCCATAGGAATATACCACCTATAACATCACCGAAAATGCCATCTACAACTTCATACTGCAGTGATTATTTGTATCTCCATGAAGGGGTGTCAAACTCAAGGCCTGGCCCATAGTGCCTCTGCCAGCAAAAACAGAGCTCAGAAGGCCCCCACCCCACACCCCGAGCTCCATTTTTGCTGGCGGAGAGCTATCATTACATTGTCCCAAAGCAGTGCAACAAGATCAACAACCAACCTTTGCCTATGTTAAGTACTGGTAAAATAATGATAAGCATTATTCTGACCTCTTCTGGGGTAGTAGACTTTCTGAACTGTGATTTCTTCTCTGCTCAGGAATATCTGATGCCAGGAAATTAGATGAGGAAATTCCATACAATAAGTCCTTCAACTAACAGTATTACTCCTTTGGGGAAGGGAAATAACATTAACATATGAACATCCCATAAGGTGGGATTTCTTTCATTGGACCCTGGAATTTCCAGTATTATCAATTCATGCTAAGTCAAAGGCATGAAGGATTTTCCAAATATTGACAGACAGCACGACACATGCTGGCCCTGCTCCTTTTGAACACATGTGGGATGTGAATGTACATACAAAGGGGGCAGGGCTTGCCTTGCAATGTTCTGTCCCACTACCTTGCACATTTTAACTCCCTCTGTAGATGCCACTATGAAGGGAAGAAGGAGCTCTGCTGAAAAGCTCTTTGTATTTTTCATTAAACAGTCATTTAAATACTTTTGTATAACAGGGAAGAAAAGATCATATGTGAAGTCCAATATCAGCTAAAGAACTGGCCACTGTGATGTCACAATGTTGTCAAGAGAAAATAATATTACATTTATACTGGCAACTGACTTCTGGCTATATATATAAACTAGCATTATGCTGCCCAAGTTTCTAAATAGTACTGTAGCAGAATTCTTCACGGTAAAATGCTTGCTCAGTAAGCAAAACAGTCATTCAGAATGGATATAATTGGTGCAGAATGGATATTCTTCCAGGCTCGTGTATATATGTGAGGTAAATAATGTCACATCACTTGCTCTGTTCATTTATTTTTTTTCAATCCATTGTTACACTTTGAATATAACTAAATATATACACCCAGTAAACCAGTGCTGTAAGAGCATAATGGCTCAGCGGTTAAAGGCACTGAGCTTGTCATCTGGCAGCCCAGGCTCAAGACCCAAGTGCTGTGCAACGTGGTGAGCTCCCATTACTTGCCCCAGTTTCTGCCAATCTAACAGTTCGAAAGCATGCAAATGCAAGTAGATAAATAATCAAGGAGTTGTGAGTGCTCCAACCCTGGAAGAGTTTTAAAGAAGAGATTGGGCAGCCACTTGTCTGAAATGATTTCCTGCTTGAGCAGTGGGTGGGACTAGAACAGCAGTCGTCAACCAGTGGACCGTGAGAAAATTTTGGTGGGCCGCAGAGAAATCTCACCCCCAGAGCACCCCCCCCAAAAGCAATTAATCCAGGTTGCGCAGAAACACAAGTCTATACCGCCCACATGGCCCGCGGGAACCCTCCCCGCCCACTCATTCCTTACCTGGCAAACTTGCCTGCTAAATTGCTATTTTTCCACCCATCAAGTATTCTGCTGTGCCGGGAGATTTAGATTAGCTAGGAGGCAGAAAATGGTTAGATTTCTTGCTTTCTTGCTAGTCTTTAGATCTTCGGCTCTGCTTTTAAGCACAGCCGAACCTCCCTTAGAACTGAAGGTTCTATTATTCAGTGCAGACTCACGGCAAACAAATTTGAGAGACTGAGCTAGCTGATGGCAGGTAGATAGATCACTGAATGATTCTGTGAGCAACTCAATCTGCCTGCCTGCTTTGCCTGATTTTGGGTAAAAGTTACTCTTTTTTAATAAAAAATTCAATATTTATATAAATATTTATAATATTTACATACATGCCATGCCCAGCCAGTCACATGACCACCAAGCCACACCCACAAATTAGGCCACGCCCACAGAACCAGTTAGTGGTTCCTGGGATTTAAAATTATGAGTTTGGTGGTGCCTGAGATCCAAAAGGTTGGTGACCCCTGAACTAGAAAACCTCCAAGGTCCCTTCCAACTCTGTTATTCTGTTCTCTTTTTCAGTGGCTATCCTGGATAGGGTAGCACTCTTGGATAAACTGTTCAACAACGTGGAAGTACCATTTTCAGTGGAAATGTAACAGTGTTCTATGCACCTTGGCATATAGTCATGCTGGCCATATGACCACGGAAGTGTCTTTGTACAAGAAATAAAAACAAGCACCGCTTATCTTTTACCTTAAGTCTGGACAGACTTGAGTTTGCCTTTGTTCTTTGTCTTATGCCAGTATTTCTTTGGGTATCTCTTTTGTTGGTTTATTTTATTTATTTATTTAGAAATTCTTGTTAAATCAAACACCATTGTTCACTTCATATTACAAATGTTGAACAGACATTTGTAATAACACTCAACAGAAATGCCCACCAGGCCTATGGGAAACTCCACAGATATCTTTTGTAAATCAAAAGGCTCCATTAGATATCAGGGGTAGAATGACTGAATAGATCCTTTCTCCCTATAGAGATCCATGATACTAATTAACCCCATGGAAACTAGAAAATGACCTACTCATTACAAGGGACTGATGAAAATGCCCCTCATCCTCAGGTCATATCTCAGTTGCTCCAAGACAAAATCCGGTTCTAATATTTTGGCTGCCTTCATGGATCAAGCCAGTGATCGCCTAGAACAAGCTCATGAACTCACAACCTTCTTCACTGAACAACTCAGATAGACATGATGCTACGATGTAGAGAGGCTGATACAAGAACAGCAGGCCTAACTTGTCCCTCAGTCAAGCCCAACCTCACAATCATGCTTCACATCCCATTTTCTATACTAATCTCTGATCACCTGCAGTCTCCCAACCATAACTTTGTCTTTGCTAACTTGAAATTGTATCTGATGTACCAGCTGAAACCTAGATCTCTGATATACCAGGTCTACCCTCTCCTCCAAGGTGAAATTATGGAGCATAACAGTTATTATAAGCAAAGTTGTCATTTAATAGCAACAACCAGTGATGAGTTGAGACACTATCACTGCACCTTTTGCCAACATGTTAATTATACAGCAATTCACCAGTTAGCAAAACAAATTGTAATACTATTAATTGATGTTAAAGGTTTTTTCCTCAGGTTCTCCAACAAAAGGATTACCTTCCTAGTTCCAAATTAGGATTCCCCAACACGTTTAATTTAGTATGATCATAAGGTTGACAAGGAATAATGGATGGAAACTGGTCAGGAGAGATTCAACCTAGAAATGAGAATTTTTTTGACAGTGAGAATATCAACCAATGGAACAGTTTGCCTTCAGAAGTTATGAGAGCTTCATCACTTGAGACTTTCAAGAAGAGACTGGACTGCCACCTGTCAGAAATGGTGTAGGGTCTCCTGCTTGGGAGGGGGTTGGACTAGATCAGGGGTCACCAACCTTTTGGACCTCTGGGACCACTAAATTCATAATTTTAAATCCCGTGGACCACTAATATGATATGCCTAATGATCTGCTGGGTGGGTGTGGCTACGTTGTCATGTGACTGGGTGGTCATGGCCAACTCGATGTCACTCATGTCGAAGGGCACCTTGCCAGCCTCTACTTGCCTCTCCCCTCCCAACCACTCCTCGCCTGCCCACCCAGGCTCCTTAGGCCCCAAGAGGAAGCAGTTGTTAGAGCTAAGCAGCCACCATGAGAAAGAGTTGGCAAAACAGTTGGCTCAGTTCAAATTGAATCTGACCAAGAAGCAGGCTCAGCAGAAGCACCTCAATGAGGACTATGAGCAAAGGCTTTCCAAGCAGAGGGAAGACCTGAAGGAGTGCAAGGCCAGGTACCGGCACTTGGAAACTCAGCGGGCTGAGATGGTAAGTCAGTTCCAGGCCATGATGCAGTCCCACTGGAACAAGGCCCTCCGGCTCTTTGCCACCAGCAGCACTTCCTCCAGCCTTTGCCCAAAGCCCTGTACCAAGAGGCTGAAACAGACCCCAAGTGGGAATTTCTGCCCCGCTCCGACCTGCACAAAAAGACCCCAAAGGGGGAGACTCTCTGCAGCAACACAATCGTTCATTGCACATATCAACCCAGGGGCCATAGTTTGAGGACCCCTGATTTAGTGCAATATAAAAAATGCAAACAATTTTTCTGCGGACCACCAACATTTTCTCATGGACCACCAGTTGGTGACCACTGGACTAGATGACCTACAAGGTCCCTTCCAACTCTGTTATTCTATTATTCTTCTCAAATGCTGTGCCCTGCAGATACTTTGGATTATGATTCCTATTGTGTAGACTGGAGATGACTGGAATTGGAGTATAACATTTGATGGACAAAACGTTGGGAAAGATCACCTTAATTCCTCAAAGTTTCCTAAATTGTAACATAAGACAAAGGCATGGGACCTTGGGTGAATAATTAGTATGTAAAAATCTCTTCAAAACTTAAATCTCTTTTAATGTTGGTTTTTAAGGAAAAAAAGAGCATTGCTGTATCTTAGGTGTTAGAGAAGAAAGAAAAGAAAGAAAGAAAGAAAGAAAGAAAGAAAGAAAGAAAGAAAGAAAGAAAGAAAGAAAGAAAGAAAGAAAGAAAGAAAGAAAGAAGAAAAGAAAAGAAAAGAAAAGAAAAGAAAAGAAAAGAAAAGAAAAGAAAAGAAAAGAAAAAGAGGAAATTCTTGGCTTAGTGGACAGAAGAAACAAATTATCAAATTGGAAAGATCTCGGACCTTTTACTGATAACAAAAGCCAGTGGGTTTGACATTTTCAAGCAAGGTCTGCATCATGAGATCTTTTTACTGACCTTGCTATATAGAAATCACTACAAATGCTTCTCTATTTCAATGGCCCCAGGAAAGGGTAGGAGGTTGGCCACTTTTTCCTTGGGGACAAGGTGTGAATGACCTTCCTTGAGTGAGTCATTGGATAGTCTTGAGTAGTTGATATGACTTCCTATTACTGGGTGACGTGGGCTTGCTTTGGCTATTGAAAACACAAGTTCTGTTCTTTTTTTTCTTTTTCTTTTTTTTTAAGAGACACATTTCAAGAACATCACAAAATCAATAGCTTTCTCCAGCGAGGGACCTTCATCTAGTGTTTCAGAATAGGCATACATGAAGTTAGATGTGCCATTGAAAGAAAGAAGGACATTGAAATAATAGGCATAAACGAGCTCCAGCGACATTTATTCTGCTAAGTAAATATCGACCAAACAAGGTGTGCTGTGAAGTATCACTCACAGCTCATGTTCTACTCATTTCCAAAAAGATAAAAATGAAACAAGTAGCTGGGAAAGCAGCTTTTTTTAAAATCCCAATACCGTCTGTGATCATAATTAACTTAGAAAGGGCTGTCCTTAAAGAGGCTTTGGCTTTTTGTTCACTAGTGTGGAGGGGAGGAAAAGACAACCAGAGGCTTTTTTCGTGTGAAGAACAATGTGAAACCCAGAAAATCCCATTATTTCCCCTTCGATCAGCAGCCTGATCTACTCCTCATTTCCTCTTTCCAAAACAACATCTCTCTCTCTCTCTCTTTCTCTCGTCCATCCTGTGTTTCTGCAAGATCTGAATCCTTGAGATATTGATCTGCATATGTATCCCTATAACCCCCTGTACCAGTTCTTTCTTTTGAAAGTCACATCCTTCAAGAAAAAGGGTGTACTGTATTTGAAAAGTATGGGCAATATTATGTGCTAGAACCCACTCATTAATGAGGGGAAAATACTTATGGGAATATTAATGAAGCAAGTAAAATAACTTAAATATTTATTTACTTCATTTAAATAGTAGCTCCATTGGTTTCTATGTGGCAGAAAGTACTTGCAGAAAATGTTGGTCTGTGGAAGCATTCCTGAGTTTTAACTGGCTACTAGTTCATAGATTTAACAAATCTGAGGAAGAAATAAAACTTATTAGATTGCTCAGGGGAAACAATAACAAGCCAGCATGTAGTTGTCTAAAAAAGGCAAATTCCATGTTGGAGAATTTGCTTCAGAGCTCCAGGTTGTCTTTGATAATTTCTGGGTTGGCCTTCAATGATCCTACAAAATTGTTAACAAATTTAACTTTAACTGAAGATAGGAGAAACACATTAAGTATCTGTCTGGATGTTCCTTCAGCCCAACCAAATTCACAAGGTGGTTGTTGTAAAAAAAAAAAAAGGAAGAAGAATAGCATGTATAACATCTTTACTAGCAGATATTCTGAAAAATAAAGATTTGCTGGAAAAATATTGCAATTGAAAAACCAGAAAGTATACATTTTATATATGATACAAATATATAGCAGTATTAAGAAAAGCGGGATATAAATCTAATAAATTTGTAAATATTTAGCTTTCATAAAATATTAATATATATTAAATGAAGTCACATATACCGTACTTTTTGAATTCTAGTATGGAGACTAAAGGGCAAAACGTAATCATCAGGTTCTTTCCTGTCAAAAAATGCTAATTTCTGATATAATACAATAATATTACACACATACACACACACACACACACACACACAAACACACATATTGGTATGTTATGTTTTATTTTCTGAATTAAAACAATGCTTATTTCCCTCCCAACATGATTATCTAAAAGGAAGCTTCTGTAAGACCATTATGTCCAAGGTTTAAGATTACCTATCTGATCCCTTTTACTAGAAAAACTCAAAACACTCCACAGAATCACTGTAGGTGTCGATATTAGGCCTCAAAATACCTTAGTTCAAACATGCCCAGAATGATATTGAAGTGAAAAATGAAATCAGGAAGACTAAAAAAAAAAGTGGTCTTGTTAACTGTAAATACTGTAGACTAAATAAAACCATTTAGCAAACAGATGATATTTCTACAAATGGTGTCACTTTGGTCTATTTTTAAATATATTTTTTATTGAAAATACAAGAGGAAACAATACAAATATTAGAAAAGAAACAAAAAAAAGAAATAATAGCAAATAAGTGAGTAAAAAGAATAGAAATGGAAGATTGTAAAGAAATGGTGTCTAATCTTTATAATAGTGAAGAAATGCATTTATATTTTACACGCTCTCATTATTTTCTTTTCTCCAGGGCTATCTTTTCTAAATCCTCACCCATAAACCACAAGTTCATTTTTCTCTTTTTCCAGCAAAAATCCATAAGGAGTTTACAAACACTGATAAATGTAATTATTGGTCTTTCTCTAATCAGACAAGTTAATTCTTTTGTATTTGCAAGTCCTGTCATCTTCACCAACCATTCCTCTTTCCGTTTTTTACAAGTCCACTAGACATGATCAAATGGCCCTTTGTATTGCCCACATTTCCAATAAAAATTTGAGGTACCTTTATATATTTCAGACAATTATGGAGTCATATACCAATGGTACATCATTTTATAAAAATCCTCTTTTTGGTTATAACAATTTAATCCCTTTAACCACATATTTCCCCACTATTCCAGCAATATACTTTATCCAAAATTATTAGCCCATTTTATTGTACACTTTCCTCCTTATTGTTTTTCTATTTCAGTATGAATTTAAGTTTATACTTTTACCAATTACATGCTCATCATTTGCACATAGTTCAGATTCTGCCTTCTGCTGCTCGGCTCCAAAAGGTCATGTACTTTAAATCTTTATCTTGACTAAACATAGGAAACTATTGAAAAGTAAATCCGTCTGCAATTTCATTTTGTATTCTTTCAATTTCATCTTATATTATCCATGTTCCTGCTCTAACAATTCTCACTAAGTTAAACATTTTTCTTTACCTACTGTTTCTTTCTTATACAATGTTTCTTGTGCTCTGTCTCTTAAAGGCATTTTGGGCATAGTCTTGGTTTATATCCGACCTATATTCTCAGAATGGCACTTCTAATATAATGATTTTGAAAACTAACATTTACCTTAACTATATCATACCATAGAAAACCATGTTGTCTGAATGTCAGATTGCGTCATTCTAATTCTATTTTTTTTAGTTTAGTTTTTGTTAGTTTCTTAGCAAAACCCACTCTTTCACCAGACTAAGCAACAGGCTATAAAATAAGTTTTCAAACAGGCAGTCCCAATCTTCCTTGATCCTTTGTACCTTGAAGTGGCATATATTTCACACCTTTTTCTCTTTGCCATACAAACTTAAATATAACTTTCAGTCAATGTATAAATGGCATATCATTTGTCATAATATTGTTTCAAACAAAACATTATTCTTGACAAAATATTCCTGTACAATGACAATTGCAATTTTTCTCCATTTTATCACATCCTTCTTGATTTTATTCCCTGTCTTAACATAATTATTTTGGTATAACATACAATTCATGTTAGTCATAGAAGTACAGTCAATTATCAATTCCATTTGTTGCTCCATTTTCATATTCTTTGTTAACATCTTAATCTTTTGTTGATTAATTTTTAACCAGTTCACATCTCAAAATCCTTTAGTTTTTCTATTAATAATTTCTATTCTTTCCAGAGGATCTTCCACAATTGTCACTAGAGCATCAGCAAATACTCATATTTTATATGTTTCTCTTTTGATCTTCACCCCATCTCCCATCTCATTTTATAGCTCTTTTCAATACTTCCAAAGCTAAAATAAATAACAATAGTGACAAGACTCATTCTAGTTCCTGTCCATATCTTACAGGGTTTTGTTAATTTTCCATTCACAATTATCTGTACATTTTGTGAGGTATAATTAATTTCACCCATTTGATAAAATCCCTGCCAAACTCCATATATGTTCTAAGTTCTTTTCTAAGAACATAGAGATTTTTGAATTGAAGAGAAGAAATGGTTCCAAAAAAGTTGAAAGGTTCAAAATTAGGGGTCCTGGTACTCTCAGAGTGTGCTTGTTTTCGTGCAGATGTTTCATTACCCTAAGTAGGTAACATCATCATGACACAGCACAAAACAAACAAGTTCAACCCTGAGCTACCAAAAGTCTCCTTTATTAGGCTCAAAATCATTCTCTATTCAGAATACAATAAGGCAGGAAGTGATACCAGATCATCAGAGTTGGAAGGGACTTTATAGGTCATCTAGTCCAACCCCCACCCAAGCAGGAGATCCTACACCATTTCTGACAGATGGCAGTCCAATCTCTTCTTGAAAGTCTCAAGTGATGGCGCTTCCACAACTTCCGAGGGCAAGGTGTTCCATTGGTTGATTGTTCTCACTGTCAGAAAGTTTCTCCTTATTTCCAGGTTGAATCTCTCCTTGTTCAGTTTCTATCCATTATTCCTTGTCTGGCATTTGGGTGCTTTAGAAAATAGTTTGACCCCTTCCTCTCTGTGGCAGCCTCTCAAATATTGGAACACTGCTATAATGTCTCCCTTGATCCTTCTCTTCACTAGACTAGCCAGGCCCAGTTCCTGTAACCGTTCTTCATATGTTTTAGTCTCCAGTCCCCTAATCATCCTGGTTGCTCTTCTCTGTACTTTTTCTAGAGTCTCAACGTATTTTTTACAATGTGGTGACCAAAACTGGATGCAGTACTCTAGCTGTGGTCTTACTAGGGCTTTATAGAGTGTCATTAGTACCTCACTTGATCTTAATTGTATCCCTCTATTAATGCAATTTAGGATTGCATTAGCTTTTTTGGCTGCTGCTGCACACTGCTGGCTCATTTAACTGGTTGTGCACTAAGACGCCAAGATCCCTCTCACAGTTACTGCTATTGAGCCTGGTTTCACCCAGTCTATATGTGTACTTTTGGTTTTTCTTGCCTATGTGTAGGACTTTACTTTTCTCTACATTGAATTGCATTTTGTTAGATATGGCCCAGTGTTCTAGTGTGTCAAGATCCATCTGGATCTTGAGCCTATCTTCTTGGGTGTTAGCTATTCCTGCCATCTTAGTATCATCTGCAAATTTGATAAGTTCCCCTTCTATTCCCTTGTCTAAGTTGTTAATGAAGGTATTGAAGAGTACTGGGCCTAAGACAGAACCTTGTGGCATCCCACTGCTTACTTCCCTTCCCACTGCTTACTTAGACCCATTAAGGACTACTCATTGAATATGGTTTGTCAGCCAGTTGCGAGTCCATCTAATGGTGGTGCTATCTATTCCACTTTTTTCTAGCTTAGTAATGGGTATGCCTTGCCATGCTCAGGTAAACACTTCTACTTTGTGAACTGAACTTGTGGTTGGTTTGCTTCTGGGTGCAATTCAAGGAGCTGGTCACTATATATAAAGGTGCTATATGGCATAGAGCCTGGTTACTTGAGGGACACCTTGACTTCTGTAGTATCTGGCTTGCCAGTAGATTTGGCATGATATGGATTCCATCAATTAAATAATGTCACTTTTTGGGATTCCCCAAGTGTGCTTTTTCCTATAGCTGTGCCTGTTCTATGGAATGAGCTTCCCTCCAAAATTTGAAAGGCTCCAAATCTACTGCTATTTTGAAGGGCTACGAAGGTGTAGCTCTTTGCCCAAGTTTTTACAAGCATGACTTAATATCCTTTTTTTCCTTTTCTGTGTTCCCAACCAGGTATTTGTTTTCTCTGCCATCTTCGTTCTTTTGTCTTGTGTTGTATTTCTGTATTATTTTTTTGTTTTTAAATGTTTTTAACAATTGTAGACCCCATCCACCCTCCGCAGTCACTCGGGGTAGTTGGGTGGCATATACATTGAATATAATTTATTATTATTATACAAGAATATAACTTTGAATTGCTTAGAAATGGGTAGAAAAATAAATACTGAACATAAATCGGAACACCAAAAATAAGCAACTCACTATGGAATTGGGTAAACTTTAGAAAAGAATAAAAAAAGAGAATGAAATTTTAGAAGCAAATTCTATGTCCATCTTCTGTTTAGAAGACAATTGGAGAGATTCAGACAAATAATGGTGGCAAATTCTAATTATTAAATTTATTTTAAAAAAATGAACATTGAAGTCTACAACTTCTTGTATTATTAATGTGAAGTAATAGAAGTATTCTCTCACACATAGCCCCTGTGTTAAGGCTTGGAATTTTTTTTTAATTAAATGATGCTTCCAATTTGGTTTTTATACTTATGCTAAAAGTTGGATGTCATGGCAGAAGAGTCAACATCATAGGCTCTTGGAAAGGTCTGAGAGCTTTTGCAGAGAGTCTCAAGTGGATGAGCTTTGAGAAGACTGTTATCACAGCTTACATTGGCAGCTGAAGGGACTTTGTCTCTTGCCAGTGCCCTGGGCTGACCTTTCACCTCTGCATCTTCCCTCTGTAAAGATCTGAAGGCTGTGTGACCAGGGTCCTAAGAAATGGAGAGAGCTTTTGTGTGGGAAAGAAAGAAGAACACAAACATGGTGTGTTCTCAAAAGAATCAAAAGGAAAAAAAACCCACCAAGAATAGGGCTTGGAAACTGGAAACACACACAATACTATGTATTTATGCATGTGCATTTTTATGTACAGTGAGTGTGTGTGTGTGTGCATGCACGCATAAAATATATACATACACCTAAAGGAAAGCATATTCAGTGCTGAACTACAGATTTGCAGATCTGCCTTTGAGTTTAATTCAAACATGAAATAACAAAAAGAGCTAATGTTGTGTCTGCCTTACTTAATGCTGCTTAAGACTAAGAGGAGTAAAGAGAACATGCTTAAAGTATATCACGAAAAAAAAACCACTTGTCTAAAATCAAAAGCTGAAACTGAAATCCAGTCACAGGTTTCTGTATAAATCTCAAGCTGGTAATATTACAAACAGTGGACATTCGGCAAATCTGGATATGTGGGGTTTTTGATGTCCTCTGAGGTTGGAGCATCAAGGACAACACAGTTCAAACCTGAGCTACAAATATCTATTGGTAAGTCAGAATATGATGGTGTTTTACTAGTTTGCTAAGGAACTGCAGCAAAATTTGTTTAGGTATCAATATGGATCCAATGTGGTTGAGATATAGTTAAGATATTGGACTAGATTAAGATATTGGGCTAAAACTACAGAGTCCCAAGACCACAGTTACCCACAACAAAGTGATTCTGGGCCAGTGTGTCACAGACATTGTGTGGCTGTTGTCCAGTGCTACCTAAGTTGTCCTAATCAACCTGAAGAAAAGCAAGATGTTAATCTAAAAATATTTTGAAGACTTAGCCATCATAAAGTAAAGGTAAAGATTTTCCCTGCCCAGTTATGTCCAACTGTAGCGAATGGTGGTCATCACCACTATTTCCTAGCTGAGGGAACCAGCATTGTCCAAAGATGCTCTTGTGTTCAAGTGGCTGGCATGATTATATGCTGAGGTGCACAACACACTGCTACTTTCCCACCAAAGTGGTACCTGTTTATCTACTTGCATTTGCATGCTTTCAAACTGCTAGGTTGGCAAGAGCTGGGGCAAGAATGGGATCTCATCCTGTCACATGGGTGCTTGGGTCTTGAACTGTCAACTTTTTGGTTGACAAGGCCAGCATCTTAACCACTAGGCCACCACGCCTCCATCACAAGGGGTTTATGCATATTTTGAGTATATGACTTTGAAAATGTTTCTTTGGGTTACTATCTGAAATGTCAGAAAAGCTAAAATTTCTGATGATTTCCCATTTACATTTCAAGAATCCTCCCATGCAGGTAGAACTCATTTATGAAATGTAAAATATGAATTCCTTGTTTCTATTCCTCTTTGATCTGTAAAATTCAATAATGATTTTATATTTTGCATTTTGTTTGTTGATGGCCTGGACATCTAAATATCAGCACATGAATGTCCTGGGTTGATATAGCTTTCTATCCTACCTCCAAATGAACAATTAATTCTTCTGAAGTAATGCATTTAAAGATGTAAGCTTGAGAGTTCCTTTGATGGCCACACCATTTCAAGCTGTCTTTAAAACTACCACTCATAGAAATGTATGAAAATAAAAATAAATTTACCAGGTTCTCTCAATGATATGAATAAATAAATAATCCCACCTACTTTCTTCCTTCAACTTCCTCTTCTCTTCCTCTATTTATCATTGTGACCCATCTTTATCTGAGTCACTATCCTTGGGCAAGGACTTCTTATAGGTTGTTTTAGCAATTGGCTTAAATTATATAAATTCATTTACTGAACATTCAACGTTACAATGGCACCGAAAAAAGTGACTCATGACTGTTTTTTCACACTTACAATCATTGTAGCATCCCTATGGTCACATGATCAAAATTCAGATGCTTAGCAACTGGTTCATATTTATGATGGTAGCAGTGTCCTGGAGTCATGTGATCAGCTTTTGTGACCTTCTGTCAAGCAAAGTCAGCATGACTCACTTAACAACCTGCCACTAACTTAAGAAATGCAATGATTCACTTCACAACTGTGGCAAGAAAAGTGGTAAAATGGGGCAAAGCTCACTTAACAAATGTTTCACTTAGCAACGTAAATTTTGGGCTCAGTTGTGGTCGCAACTCAAGGATTACCTGTACTAGAAAGCCTGCTAAAGCATCAATCTTTGAGTTAAGATTGATATCTACTTTATCCACATAGATTTCTAATGAGTCTGGAAGTGATTTGCCATTGACTTCATTGGGGATGTTCTGTCAGCTTTCTATACCCCTTGAATTTCCTGGCCATCCAACTATTTACAAAGTCTGCACTACTATTACTATTAACCTTCTCATCATTCCTTATCACCCATCCCCTCACACTTGTGACTGTATGACTGTAACTTTGTCGCTTGTATCCTTATGATTTAAATATTGACTGTTTCCTAGTATGATTTGATTGCTTATTTGTACCCTATGACTATTATTAAGTGTTGTAGCTTATGATTCTTGACTCTTGACGAATGTATCTTTTCTTTTATGTATACTGAGAGCATTTTCACCAAGACAAATTCCTTGTGTGTCCAATCACACTTGGCCAACAAAGAATTCTATTCTGTTCTATTGCCCATCCAAAAATAACCAGATGCACTTATCTACTTGTCTTTTCAGATCAGACCCAGTCTGCACTGTAAACATATTATATAGGAATGAAAAGTATACAAATCCAGTTCTATGTTGCTATTTTAACTGAACTTGACTTACCTGCCCCTTCGGTAGGAGATATTCAGTGCAAAAATGAGGGTGTTGCAATTGACACACGTGGCCTGCTTTCTCTTCCTTCCCTGCTGATCACCTCATTGAATCAGGAGTCAAACGTTAAGCCATCAGTCTATGAATGGAGGGGGCTGGGTGGTTTTAGCTCTTTACTCTCTTTCTGCATGGATTTCACACTTTCTATCCCATAAGCGGTCCTGCCCTTCACTCCAACACCGAGGAGGGCTCTTTGGCCTTTTTGTGTCATTGGGATTTAATCTGGTTAGGAGATTTGCCGGCCAAAACTGCCCTGTTAACTCTGGTTATTGAATATTTTGACCAGTAAAGAATGCTTTAGAATTGTCGGGTGGGGGGGGTTAGCCCCACTTGGCCTTCCTTCTCCCCCCCTCCCCCCCGCCCCCAAACGTGTCTGCTGCTTCAGCTTCACGTACCTCAACTCTGCTCCAGCTGCATAATTTTTGGTTTAGGACCCAGGGCTTTTTTTTTTTTAAGGAGAAGTGTGGGGGCGGGGAGCGGGGGGGAGAGGGAGTTGAAGAGGACGGAGGCGCCTTGAAAGCTTCCCCGGTTGTCCTCAGCAGCACAAACAGATGCAAATGTCTCTGCAAACGGCAAACATCCCTCAATGAGCTGGAGGGAGACGCGAGCCTTTCAGACCGGGCTGAATAGGTCTTCAAAGCCAGCCTAATTAGAGATACGTAGAAGTAATAGGGCCCACTTGGTATTTCCCGTCCCGATCCCTCCACTCCCTCCCCCCGAAAAGGCTGCTAGGACGAATGAGAGCCGCGGGTCCCGGGGGAGGAGGGAGGCAGAGCCAGGGGGGCAGCTAGATTCGGTTCTTGTGAAGTCATTTGTACTTGGAGGAACTACTCTGGGCGGGGGGCTTGGGGAGGCGCGGAAAGACTGGCGGTCTTCTCTCCATCCCTCGGTATGGGCAGGCAGGTCCGTGAGGGCGGAGGAGGGGGGGCGGGTGGCAGCTCGGAGCGCAGAGGGGAAAAGGGGAACGCTGGGCTCGTGTCACTTGGATCTTTGGAAAGTAAAAGAAAGAAAAGCAGAAGGTATGGGCTGAATACTTGGGGTAAATCAGTAATAGAGCTGAAGGGCATGTGCCCGTAGGGAATATGTTGGCATAAAAGAGCTTTGAGAGGAGCCATTCATGCTGACAAAGGGAGATTTGAATTGCGGGCTGCACAATAGCATGAAAGGATGAGCTCAGGGTGTTCTGAAACAAAGTGGAAATCATACTGCCCTGAACGGCTCTAATAAGCTTTTAACTATTTTACATTATGGCATTACCCCTCCCTTCTCTCTCTATTCCTGCCCCCCAGCCCCATTAAAAAAAATATTGTGAACCAAGTGCCAGGCTCCCTTAAAAATGTGATTTATACTCCCCCCCCACTTCATGGTCACTTTGGAGAAAAATAGACCTGAACTCAAAGGCAGTAATTCAGCTTTTTCAAAAATGAGACAAATGGGTGGGGGAGCAGTGGAAGAGGCAATGCAGGCCTCCCTCCCTGAAAAGCAGACTTATGTGCCCTGCAGTTTCTTGATTTATGAGGCAGCAACCATGTTACTTGACATCATCCATGGCTCCCTGCGCAAGCCTCATGATGTCTGCTTGTCCAACTCTAGTTGAGTGGACTTGTTTATAATAGATGTTAGAAGGAAAAAGTGGATCAACACAGTGCGCAAACTTACATTTTTGCTCTGATTTTGGAGCTCATGTTCACACTTGTCGTTTTCAGGATCTTGGATGTGGTACGCAGTATCTCCCGTCAATGGTGTTACAGGGTTCAAAACATTGATGTTGAGATGCTGCCATTCTTATTCTGTGAGCAATCTTACAGAGGTCTAAATCTTTGATGGAAGGAGACTGAGAGATGGGGGTTATAGTGCAAATGCCCAGAAGAACAAGAAAGGGATTTGAATTGTGTTACTTTTACCAGCAAACTTTATTGATCTGAGCTCGGAGGGTTCAAATTAGGGCACGAGTAAGTGTCAAGATGGTTTTCAAGTGGCAACTTGTTTCTTCCCAGTGCTATGAAGGCAATAAGTTGTTCAGTTGTGTATATGCATAGGTTTGTATTACCCATGCCATTTTACACTTGGCACACATTCCATTGTGAGAAATATATCAAATCAAAATATTTTTTTTATTTTATAGTGAAACTGATAAAATCTAATCTAAAATGTTACATACAGTAAATCAATGGGACTGGTTATGATAATTGAATGGTATGAATATGAAACTGCTGTTTCCATTATGTTTCCATTATGAAGGCATTTGATTTGAAAAACAAGAATAAGTTGTAAGGGGAATCATTCTTCATTTTGTTGTTTATCCACAAGCCAATATACAAATATATCGATTTAGACAATTTAATATGTGAAAAGCCACTTATATTCTAAAACTCTGGACAAAAAATTAATTCAAAAAATTAATTCTGTAGTATGTTCTTTGTGCTTTGTTTTCTTTATATGAAAAAGTATAAAATTTAGAATTTAGAAATTTTGCAACAGATATCTCCTGCTATCACATCTTCTTTTCATTCTTAATTAATTCTCATGTGCTGTTCAAATCAGAAAGTAAAATAAATTTAGAAAGATAATTTTCCCTGACATCCCAAAAAATATGTGCCTTTTTCTCCCGTTTTCAAAGTTACTCTCTTCAAGAGTAAATGTTTATTTAAATTACAACAAAAAATCCTATAATGAGTTTAAAAAGAAGAATCCAGTAGGCTCAAATACCAATGTTGCTAGAAGTTATCTATTAATACTGATAAAAGGCATGTCCATCTATTTCTACTCTGTGACAGGGTATAGAGTTTCTTGGATATACATTTCACTCTTCCTCAAAGTTCTTAGAACCTATCTTGCATATTTGTGTGCATGCACACGGACACACATACACACACACACTGTCTCTGTTGGCTCAGGCTGAATGAGAGCAGCTGCTGCTGCCTAATTTTGATTGACAATTCTCTTTGCCAGGCTGATGCATCCGATACGCCACGGTGAGTCTCTAAGGGTCTGAACAATTGCTCCCCATTTAGTATGTGACACAGAGAGTGCCGCAGGTGACGATGTGTAGCCATTCAGGTAACATGGATCCTCCTTTGCTGCAGCCTCTTAGGGCTAATTAGCTGCCACTTGACTTATCAAGGGGCCATTGTAGCTCTGCGAGTAACACGATGTTTCTTGGGGAAGGGCCATCAAAGTAGAGTACAAACAAGAGGAGAGGAAATTATACTGGGCTACTAAAATTCAGCCAAAGGTTTGTGAGTGTTTCCCTTCCACCTGCCAAATACTTCAGTGAAATAGATAAATGAATAGGCTTCCTAGAAAATGACAGGTAAATTAGAAAGTCAAATCATTCAATGGAGATGTTCGGAGAGGCCTAGAAGCTGCAAAAAGGATAATAAATATACAAACAATACAAACAAAAGCTATTTTCTAATTTCATTGACTATAATCTATTATTGATGAAATGTGTTATATTAAGACCACCATCAACTAGCCAAAAATGTTTTTTTCTAAAGGAGAAAATGTGCAGCTTTCTCCTAGAACACAAAATATCTTTTAATCCAAAAGAAAAACAAAAGTGAAAACAGAACAGTATTTAACAAGCTATGAAGCTATCAAATCTGGCTTACAAAATATAACCAGCTTTAGAATTCAGCACACATCAGATTTAGTGCATAAGCTATGATAGTCTTGAAAGAACAATACTTTGAGAAATGTAGCATTCTTTCTTTTCCTTTCCTATGTGACCCAAATAGATATTAAACTACATTTTAAAGCACTGGGATTCTGCCTCCAGTTAGTCCTCGATTTCTGACTGTCATTGAACCCAGAGTTAGAGTTGTAAATCATTACAGTCATAAGTTGAGACACTCATGTGACCAGAAGTGAATTTCTGGCTTTTTCATAGTGGTCATTAAGCAAATGCCATGGTCGTTAAATGAATGTTGTAGTCATTAAGCAAACCATTCATTTGTACTGTAGCAGGACAGTATTTGGATTGTGACATACCAATCTCTGTGTAATAACTTTTTTGTGAAATTCTCTCTAGACTATCTCTAGAGCAGGCCTGTCAAACTAGCGACCCATGGGCTGGATGCGTCATGTGCAGGCCATGCCAACCCTGGCTCCACAAAAGGAAAAAAACATCACAACATATCACGTGACACGATCGAGTTTGACACCCGTGCTCTAGAGCAGGGATGTCAAACTCGATTTCACTGAGGGCTGCATCAGGATTGTGTTTGACCTTGGAGAGCTGGACAGGGTGGGCATGGCTAGCTCAACGTCACTCATTGAGACTCCGTTTTTGGCTGCAATGGCCTCCTGCAGGCCTCTACAGGCAAAAACTGAGTTCGGGGAGGCTGTTCATGGTCTCCGTGTGCTCTATTTTTGCTGGCAAAGGGCTGCAGGAGGCCATTGCGGCTAAAAATGGAGTCTGGGCAGGCCATGTGCAGCCTCCCCAAGCTCTGTTTTCACGGGCAGGGAGCTGCAGGAGGCAGGAGGCAGTAGCAGCCAAAAATAGAGCCCCGAAGGGTCATATATGGCCCTCCCAGGCTCCATTTTCACTGGCAGAGGCACTGTCGGCTGGTCCTTCACTGTTTCCAGAGTGGCCCCGTGGGCCAGATCTAAGCACCCCACAGGTCGGATCCAGCCCACAGGCCTTGAGTTTGACAACCCTGCTCTAGAGTGTAATAAGTTATTTAAACTTTTAGGGGCTTTTGGAGAATATCTCACATAGCATCATGAAAAAGACACAACAATGTGGAAGAATAATCAACAATACAGAAAAGTATTTTATACCTGAGAAAGGCCTAGTGTATAATTTGTGCAAGAAGCTCCATTCCAAAGAAAACTGACATAATTCAAAGCTAGTATTTTCTTACTTCAGTTGGAGTCCGTGGCCTACCTCTACCCGTTTCAATCCAAGAGCCCTCAAAAGCTCTGATCCAGGGTTCTTTCAAAACAAAATAAGAAAGTATTAAAGGGAACATAAAGTCTGGGAAAGGAAGATAAAGTCTGTTTTTAAATGCAAGGAATCTTTGCTATCAGAACCTCATTGACCATTCTGCTTAGTTGGAATCTTCTAGACAGATATCATTTTTATTTTATCATTAAATCCCTCTTTTAGGGAGGCAGAACTCTGGACTTGAAAGTAACCAAAATCCTTTTCTCTCTCTCCAATGGAAGTACAAAATCCCTTAGCTGTTATTCTCATTTACGTCAAGTATAGAGTTCTGCAACTACTGTTGCGTATAAAATCTAATTCATTAAATCTATGGATATTGCTGAGGTAATATCTTGCTGCTTTGATTATTTGATTTGTTTGCTTTAGCTTAATTTGTAATTCTGGAAAAACAAAAAGTTCATAATTTGAGCTACAGTCAGCATCAGGATTTATTTTAGCATACATTTATTACAGATTATATTAAACAATAAGACAAAATCAAAACATAATAGAAAAACACATTAAAAATATTTGAAAAGTGCAGAATTTCCCTATCAGATGAAATTTCTCCCTTTGTCCCTAGCAAGCATGTTCAACATTAACAACTTATCACTGTCTTTTAAAATACAACCAAATGCCTCTCCATTTCATACTTTCCTCATTTTCTATACCTCTGTTCTGACCCAAACCTTGTTCCAAGGAAACAAACATAAAACAGAGGTAATAGAAGAACCTTTTAATGATTTTTTTATGAATTCCATTCCTTCACAGTTAAAAGGCTGTTTCAAAATAATTATCTCTGATAAGAACGAGCCTTGCCAAGGTGGTGCAAGGCTGCCAAGAACACTAGATAAAGTTACTAAGAAATATTTCAAATACAAAGAATGTCTAAACACCAACAAAGATATTCTGAACCTCCACAAGGCTTGAGTGCAAAAACTTCTTTGCCTCCTGCAAAGAACTCCGGTTTCTCAGCTGTTTTATCTCTTGAGGGAGGGGCCATTATCTTGCAGCCTTACTCCCGAGTCGCCCGTGCTGCTGCAGCTGCTCTTTCCTTCAAGTAGCCCTATGCACATGCGCACTGGGCACAGGCTCCTCAGGGACCTCTTCATCACTGCTGCCAGCCTCCACAATCTCTGAAGGCAGCATTCCACTCCCTGATGATCCTGGCCCGATCCCTGCCTCTCATGCAGGCCCCTCATCTGAGTCCTCACTCTCCGAGACCTCAGCCGTCTGCACCTGCTGCTGGCGAACCACAATAACCCCATATCTAAATCTTCAGTTCTAAAACAGCAAAAATCCAGTAGAAATAAATAAAAATACCAAATAACCTATGTGTGTGCCCCCCTTTTCCATTTAGTCTAAGTCGGGATGTCAGGGGCTCAAAGTCTTGATTTTCTGACTGAATTGAGGCTTCATATCTTTGCTTGCCAAGTACATAGTCAGTATGATTCAGTATTGTCCACTAGGTGATATCAATCTATAGAGGCATCATTTTTTTAGGTAGTTTAAGAATTCTTATGTTATAAACATTGAGTTTTCTTGGTAGAATTCCTGCTATCACCTGTTCCGTTTTGTATACTAAGGTCACATTTTTTCCAGATGTTATTTAACCTTTGATACCTGCAGTGTTCCAGTACTTTATCTAATAATTAGTATTACAGATAGTCCTCAACTTACGACTATACAGGTAGTCCTCGACTTACAGCAGTTTGTTTAGTGACTGTTCAAAGTTGCAATGTCACTAAAAATGACTTATGATCATTTTTCACAGTTATGACCTTTCCAGCATCCACATGATCATGTGATCAAAATTCAGATGCTTGATTAGAAGCAAATATGGCTTACTCTATGGTCCATCTTGAGTGGTTGAGGTACAGTCTTCCAGATGGCCTTGGAATACAACTCCTTTTATCCCTGGTGTTTAACAATGCTAACTGATGAATACTGGAAGTTCAACAATATCCAGAAAGCCATACCTTTTTGTAGGTCTGGGAAGTTAACAGCATTTGAAGCTCACAAAGCGTATCTTAGTTCCAGCTCTTTAGCCCTGTTAACTTCTCATCTTCATCCTGAGTTGTGTTCTTGTTTGGTTCCTGAATAGTAAATTTGAGCCTATGGTTCTGAATAATAGTTCCACAACATCTGAAGAGCCATGGATTTTCCACCCTGTTCTATGTTTTGGGTGCACAGGGCCAGAGGCTTGAAGTTCTAAACATAGTCACAGAATTTGCACAGAGAGGATGAGCTTTGAACGTTTCACCATGTTTGACGTTCGTCGTGTTCTGTCAGCATTCCAAATACTTCGGTTAAATTGAAGCTGGTTTCTGTTCCCATTTATGTTTGTTAAGGTTTGAACCTTGTGAGCAACTTCCTTTATTCCTCCTTTTCTCCTTCACGTGTTGTCTTAGCTCACGCGAGCTTGACTGTTTTTAATGTGCACACTCTCTCTTTTGAGAGCATATGTGAATAATAATTTTCTACATATGCTATTTTGGGATGTATCTTTTTGGAGCATAAATAATAAAGACAACAGCAGGGGGGAAAAATTCAGATGTTCGGCAACTGGTTCATATTTATGACCATTGCTGCAGGGGTGGGATTCAAATTTTTTAACAACCGGTTCTGTGGGCGTGGCTTAGTTGGTAGGCGTGGCTTGGTGATCATGTTATTGGCTGGGCGTGGCCAACTCAATATCACTCACATCGAGGCACGTATCTCCTCGCCTGGGCTCTCATGACTGTGGAGATGCTGCAACAGTCATAAGTGTGAAAAAGGGTCATAGCTCACTTTTTTCAGTGCCATTGTAACTTTGAATGGTCACTCCACACAAGCAAAGTACCAGCAAAGGAGGGGAAAAAACTCCAGAGACGTTCCTGAGACAGGAAGTCTAGTCCTGCCAAGAATATAATAAGGGTTAATGGAGAGGCAGTTTCTGTAAGCAACACCAGAATGTTTCTGTTGCAACCAGCAAGTCCTCACTCAATGTTTCCTTCCTGCCTCACTCAATGTTTCCTTCCTGCCTTCCTTACAGGGTTAGGCCAATAATTTCTTCTAACAACCAGTTTTCCGAACTGCTTAGAATGTTAACAACCAGTTCTAGAAAATAGGTGTGAACTGGTAGAATCTCACCCCTGCATTGCTGTGTCCTAAGGTCATGTGATCCTCTTTTGTGACCTTCTGACAACCAAAATCAATGGGGAAGCCAGAGTCACTCAGCAACCAGGTTAACTTATCAACTGCAGTGATTCATTTAACAACTGAGGCTAGAAAGGTCATAAAATGGGGCAAAATTCACCTAACAAATGTCTCACTTAACAATAGAAATGCTGGGCTCAGTTATAAGTAGAGAACTGCCTGTACTTGAACCCAGAATTATGGTCATAAGTCATGATAGTTATTAAGCCGGTCACCATGTAACCACCACACTGAATTTTACAATCATTTTGCAGTGGTTGTTAAATGAACGCCACAGTTGTTAAGTGAATGAAGCAGTCATTAAACAAATCCACTTCATCCAATGGGTGTTTTGTTGCTGGAAACAGGAAGTAAACACATGAAACTGTCAAAAAATGCCCAAATTGTGATCACGTAACCTTGGGATGCTGCAAATGGCGATAAACATGAGTTGGTTGCCAAATGCCAAAAATACAATTATGTCACTGCAGGTGTGCCATTGGAACTTACGAACTATTGTAAGTACCAGGGGAAGGGCATTTAACTTCAACTGGTTGTTAAGTGAGGACTACCCAGGTGTGGGATGCTACCAGTTCTGCCCAGTTCTATAGAGCCGGTAGCTTTGAAGAGCAGCAGACACCAAACCGGTTCTGTGTTTGTAGCTGTTTGGCCCACTCGCCCGCCCGGGCTCTTAACTGTCCTTTATTTCCTGCTTTTTCAACCTCAGCTGCTTTGCACGGCACAGCTGAGGTTGAAAAAGCAGGAAAAAAGTGGCTTTTCTAATGCTGCGCACCTGTGCGCAGCACTTTTCAGCTGTCCGGGTGGCACAGCCTAAGGTTATTTTACATGCGCATGCAAAACGTAATCACCAAACCAGTAGTAACGCCAGTTGAATCCCACCTCTGGGACTACCTTTATATCTTGGTAAAACCACACTTGGAAGCTTTTATCCAGTGTTGGTCAGAAGAGATGTTGAGACTCTCGAAAGAGTGCAGAAAAAAGCAACAAAGATGACTTGAAGCTAAAACATATGAAGAATTGGGGATGTCTAGTTTAATTTATAAAAGAGCTAGGGGTGACATGATAGTAGTGTTCCAAAAGCTAAGGGACTGCCTCTTCTGTCACAAAGAAGAGGTGGTCAAGATATTCTCCCAAAGCACCTGAAGGCAGGACAAAAAGCAATGATTGGAAACTAATCAAGGAGAGAACCAACCTAGAACTGAGGAACAATTTCCTAAGGAGGAACTAAGGAGCAATTACAACAATTAATCAGTGCTCCAACACTGGAGGTTTGTAAAGAATAGATTGGACAATCATTTGTCTGAAATGGTATAGGGTTTCTTGCTCAAGCAATGGATTGGACTAGAAGACCTCCAAGGTCCCTTCCAATTCTTTATACTGTTGTATTGTTATCTTTTTTGGGGTTAGGGTTAGGGTTGCTAGTTTGACAGGGCAAACATCATAAAACTATTCAAGTGAATCACTGAATACAGATTGAGTTGCCTGGACTCAAATTGAGATCATGTTGTCATTTTTAGGATTGTATCTGGACATTCATTTTGACAGTATTTATTTTTTTAATATAAATTTTATTTGGGGTTTTCACAAAAACATAATACAAATAAAACATCTTTTTTTGAGAATAGCATGTTCCTGGGTTATCACTTCTCCATACAGACACAAACTCAATTTCATATTCATCTTTGTGTTCTATTCCATATCTTATTACTATTTTAACATTTTCTCAATTTTTTAAATTTTTCCCCTCCCTTGGTTTTCTCAACTTTATTTTTAATTATCTCATATCTAAATTCAATTATATATCTTTTTCTAAGTTTCAATGTCTTTCTAATCATTTATACTTTTTTCTGTCCTGTTTCAATTTCATATTATCTTTTCTCATTAAACAAATTTTCCCCTATAGTTACTAATTGGAGTATGACATCTTTATATCTTTTAATTTTATCAATTCAACTCTTATTTAAACTTCAATTTATGCCTTTAAAATTATAACATTCAATATAGTACATAACTTCCAGTCGAATTCTGCTTACATGTATGGTGTTCGGCTTGGTTCGGGTATTTTCTATATATATATATATATATATATATTATATATATATATATATATATATATATATATATATATATATATATATATATATATATATATATATATATATATATATATGTTTTCTTAAGTTTTCATGGCTTACATGTATGGTGTTCGGCTTGGTTCGGGTATTTTCCCACGTCATTGTAGTTGTTCTTTTAAAGTTGTAGCAACGTTTCAGCAGAATCTCATCTGCCATCATCAGGCTTCTGTATTGTGTCCGTCTGTGAGTCAGACTTTTACAGTGGTTTCAGATTTAAATTTGGGGCAGCCTATTGCTGTGCCAGAATGGTTTTTTCTTCATCCTGATTGGTTGGGAGTCTTGGTCTGTGTTTATTGGTCTCGGAGTTTGCTGTGTTCTGCTTGATTGGTGTCTCTAATATCTTCTGTCTGTTTTTGGCTCTTTTTGTATCTTGATTGGCTGGCAGCATTGTGTTGCTTTAATGGAGAGCCTTTAGTGCAGCTTGGCTTCGGGTAAATGGACGGCTATCATTAGTTAGGAAGCTGGGTTTCATCTGGGTGCCTGGTTGGGATGTGTTTGAGCTGGAGGTATCAGGGGGATCTGTTTGTGCCCAGGTGTTTGCCTGGCTTGTGGTGTGGAGATTTTTGTTTGTGAGTGCAGGCTTCCAAATGATTGACAGCCTGGTGGAATCATCTCTTCTGTTCATGCTTTCTGGTCTTTTTCAATCTCTATGGCTTCTCTGATGATTCTGTGATTAGGGTTTTCTATAGTGGCCAGGGTTTTGGTGCCATTGAAGTTGATGCTATGACCTGTGGCTTCCATGTGTTGGACTAGTGAGGAAGTGTGTTCCAGATTTTTGACTTCATTTTTGTGTTCATCCAGGCGGGTGCTTATTCTTCTATTGGTCTGTCCAATGTATGTGGCCGGGCATGATGCACAGGGGACTTCGTATATGCCTTGGTTTTCCAGGTCAATTTTATCTTTGGGGTTGCTAAGGATAAAGATAAAATTGATAAAATATAAAATATATAAAATATATAAAATATATAAATATAACACACTTCCTCACTAGTCCAACACATGGAAGCCACAGGTCATAGCATCAACTTCAATGGCACCAAAACCCTGGCCACTATAGAAAACCCTAATCACAGAATCATCAGAGAAGCCATAGAGATTGAAAAAAGACCAGAAAGCATGAACAGAAGAGATGATTCCACCAGGCTGTCAATCATTTGGAAGCCTGCACTCACAAACAAAAAAATCTCCACACCACAAGCCAGGCAAACACCTGGGCACAAACAGATCCCCCTGATACCTCCAGCTCAAACACACCCCAACCAGGCACCCAGATGAAACCCAGCTTCCTAACTAATGATAGCCGTCCATTTACCCGAAGCCAAGCTGCACTAAAGGCCTCCATTAAAGCAACACAATGCTGCCAGCCAATCAAGATACAAAAAGAGCCAAAAAACAGACAGAAGATATTAGAGACACCAATCAAGCAGAACACAGCAAACTCCGAGACCAATAAACACAGACCAAGACTCCCAACCAATCAGGATGAAGAAAAAACCATTCTGGCACAGCAATAGGCTGCCCCAAATTCAAATCTGAAACTACTGTAAAAGTCTGACTCACAGACGGACACAATACAGAAGCCTGATGATGGCAGATGAGATTCTGCTGAAACGTTGCTACAACTTTAAAAGAACTACAATGACGTGGGAAAATACCCGAACCAAGCCGAACACCATACATGTAAGTACCCGCGAAAACTTAAGAAAACATATATATATATATATATAAATAGTAAATAAAACACTCATTCCATTCCAATTCAATTCTATCATTAATATTGGTTAGAATCTTAATGTTTTAAACAATTCTTTTCAATTGAATATCATACTTCCTTGGGAACGCTTATAAACTTTCCATAATTAATTCGGTTTTTTTCATATTTCTCTTCACATATTTTTATGAATCATATAATAATTAAAATGTTCCCATCCTTTCCTAATTTCATTCTCTCATTCTCTTTATTTCATTTATTTATTAACAAACATTCCACTGCATTACCATAAGTATTTTATCCATCATTTTAATCATACATTGTTTCATATTTTCTAAAATTATTTCTATTTCTAATACAATACTATCTTATGTACCTTTGCAGAATCCCTTTTTCAATTAAATTTTCACCCATTATCTCTAAATAGGCTTGTACTTTCAATCCTTATACATTTTCCCTGTATCTCTATATCTTGTTTCTGTCTTTTATAACTTTTTCCTTTCCTTCTTCCCCCTCTTCTTCTCCCTCTCCTTTTTGCCCCCTTGTCTACTTCTAATTCTCTCTTCTGTAATCCTCTCTTCTGTTGCTTCCTAATATTATAATTATTTTTCAAACTATTCTTTTTGGGGGTTGTTTTTTTCAAATCTTAAACTTTTCACTCTCTTTCTCCCCTTTCCTTTTTTTACCTCACATAAAGTTACTTGATCATTAAAGATGGCTTCTTCTTTGTCCCGACCTTCTTGTTCTACAAGTGTTTCTTGTTGTTTCCCATAATTCCAGATCTCCATTTCTAAAAATTGAAATACGAAGCCAAAAGAACCCTCTTCCTTCTTGTGCATCTTCTTTCTGTTTTTTAAGTTCCATTTTCAGTTCTTCTAAAAATGATGCCATTTTAAACACTTTTAAACAACCACCCAATTGATTTTAGTCATTTAAATCCAATAGCCAACAATCCAAAAATCACCAAATAATCCAAATAATCCAAAGATGTTTCTTCTTGCTTCTTTTTTCCACTTTCTCTTCCTGGGGTTCTATTATTTTGTTACAAAGTTTCAGTTAGAATGTATCTTTTAGGAATCTTGTTAAGGTTTCACTATAAGTTCCTTTTAGTTCCAGGCAGTCTCCTCCATTTTTCCAGATCCTGCCCTTTTATTCTTTCCTTTTTTCTCCTTTCCTGCTTTTAAAGGTTTTTGAGTATCCAAAAGTCTTTATTATCCCTTTGACATTTTATTTTCAGCTTAAATGCCTATTGATGTCAAAGTGGATTTTTGTCAATTTCTTACTTAAATCTCTTAGCTGTCGGTATAAGGAAGGAAAGGGGGAAAAAAGCCAAATCCTTTTCCTTCCCTCTCTCCTTCGCTGCTTCAAAGTCTTCTTTGGGAACAATGTTATTTTTTATAGTTCAAATTCAAGGGTACCTTACATAGTTGCTTTTTCAGTTCAACACGGTCAACCAAAACTTTCTCTTCTTATCTTCTTCCTGCACATTCTTTTCCGGTCGAGTTCCTCTTTGAGGTGGCCATTTCTGACCACCACTGCAACCACCTTCAGGAAAGGGAGTAATGGCTAGCTGAGGAGGAGAGATGCGGCTCTCCTCGACCCTGCTAGCAGTCTCCCCCCTCTTCACCACCTCTATGGGATGGCTTAGCCCCGAATCCAGCCGGTTTGGGGTGCATGATCATGGATTCAGTCCATCGCCATTTTGACAGTATTTCAAAATAATGGCCACATCTTTTTTTTTTCTTTTTGGATGTTCTTGTCCACAGTTGAAAATCTGAAGTAAACCTACACCTTTCTACTAAATTCAATTCACCGAATATCAGGGTTGACAGTTCTGCTTTGACAACATCAAATTTCCCTGACATTCCATGTATCAATGTTTCACATATCTTTCCAGCACAAAACATTTCTTCTGATCACATCAGTAGTTGAACATTTTTTTCAGCTTTAATACAACTATTACTATATTATAATTAATAATGCAGTTATATCTGTACAGTAACAACAACACACAAATACCAGAATTTACCTTTTTTCCCCTCAGTAGCTTACTTTCCAACTTCAGGTCAGGGGTACTTCTCTTATCATACAGACATTGCTTAGTTATGAGTGCCTGTCTTGGCAGAATACTGGGGTGGGTCACCAATTTCTTTTCCCAAAGAGTTATATTCAGTCTTATCCCTCTTCTGCAAACTGCGCAATGATGTCCACAGGATGACGACGGGAGCAGACTAACAAAAGCAGCACCCAGAATCATAATTCAAAACCTAGCCCCTTTTAATATACACTCTGATGTTGTAGACTTTTTCCAAGGTTTGGAGTTTCTGCCCAAGTGCCACAGAGGGTAGGATGACCATTTGGACACTTCTAAGCCTGCCCATCATAGATAACCCTTCTCTGAGTCTGTATTCCTAACAGATGGGAAGCAGCAGGTGAAGCTAGGCAGAATCACATTTGATACCTGTACAATTAGCACAGCCCTCCCCCCTCAAGGCTATGTGCTTTCTCCACTTCTTCCTATATACCAATGACTGCATTTCATACGATCCATCTGTTAAAATGCTGAAGTTTGCAGATGATACAACAGTGATTGGTCTCATTTGAGACAACGATGAATCCGCATACAGACGGGAGGTTGTACAACTAGCCTCATGGTGTAACTGGAACAATTTGGAACTGAACACACTCAAAACTGTAGAAATGGTGGTAGACTTTAGGAGAAACCCTCCCATACTACCATCTCTTACAATACTAGACAATATAGTATCAACAGTAGAGACCTTCACATTCCTAGGTTCTATCATATTACAATGGAAACCTAACATCAAAAATGTCATCAAAAAAGCACAACAAAGAATGTTCTTTCTGTGCCAACTCAGAAAGCTCAAACTGCCCAAGGAGCTGCTGATACAGTTCCACAGAGGAATTATTGAGTCTATCATCTGCACCTCTATAACTGTCTGGTTTGTTCTGCAACCCAACAGGACAGACACAAACTTCAGAAAGTAATTAGGACTGCAGAAAAAACAATTACTACCAACCTGCCTTCTATCGAGGACCTGTGTACTGCACGAGTCAAAAAGAGAGCTATGAAAATATTTACAGACCTCTCACATCCTGGACATAAACTGTTTCAACTCTTACCCTCAAAACGATGCTATAGAGCACACCAGAACAACTAGACACAAGGATAGTTTTTTTCCCAAATGCCATCACTCTGCTAACCAATAATTTCTTCAACACTGTCCAACTATTTACAAAGCCTGAACTACTATTACTATCAATCTTCTCATCACTCCTTATCACCCATCCCCTTACACTTGTGACTGTATGACTGTAACTTTGTCACTTGTATCCTTATGATTTATATTGACTGTTTCCTAGTATGATTTGATTGCTTATTTGTACCCTATGACTATTATTAAGTGTTGTAGCTTATGATTCTTGACTCTTGACGAAAGTATCTTTTCTTTTATGTATACTGAGAGCATTTTCACCAAGACAAATTGCTTGTGTCACACTTGGCCAATAAAAAAGAATTCTAATTCTAATTTATGACTGTATATTTCACACTGTAATTGAGATGTTCAGATCTTTTCATTGCTACAAGGTAAATTAAGTCATTCTTTCTGTTGCATTTACTAATTCCATATTTGTTAATCAGTCAATCAATTTTTACTTGGTCACAGATCAGCAAAATACATATTTGATTAGCCTACCAGCCAGCCAGCCAGCCAATCATTCCCAGTCCTTTACTAAACTGTATGATTCTAAACATGTCACATCATTTTCAAGACCGTACATAAACATATCTTATCCCCTTATCTTCTTTTGTGAGATAAGTATTGGAAAGTGTCAAAAAAGAATATGAAGTAATAAGTGGAGGATGTTAAAGGCAGGTGTTAAGAATTAAGAAAGCCTAATGCTAGCTTTCCATAACTTTTTATCTTTGCACATTATCTTTGGTCCAATTCTTATATTGCCTTTTCTTGTTTAATATTCCCATCTGTTAATGCTCTTTCCTAAAGTAAAATATTATTTCAGGGATTTTTTAAAAGTAACTGCCAAGCTGACAGTTTCTAAAGAAAAGTGGCAGTGTACAGCAGTATTTTTTACTTTCAGTAATGCCTCTATGCCAACATGTTTGCTTAGAAATTAAAAAAGAAAGAAACTGTAGGATGTATTTTTTTTAGTATTAATAGTTTAGGAAACTAGAAAGAGTAAATCTTCAGTTTTCCTTTTACTAAATGAATGTCTTACCATAATAGAAATAGTCCTTAGACTTATATACTACTTCACAGTGCTTTACAACCTTCTCTAAGCAGTTTACAGAGTCAGCATATTGCCTCCAACAATCTGGTTCCTCATTTTATCAACCTCAGAAGGATGGAAGGCTGAGTCAACCTTGGGCTGGTGAGAACTGAACTCCCGAACTGTCAGCAGTCAGTAGAAGTAGCCTGCAGTACTTCATTCTAACCACTGCGCCACCACGGCTCCTAATAGACATTTTGTGACAGACAATCCACAACATACACTCAAGATGTAAGTACTGAACCAAAATGTCATCTGCTTTCAACAAAAGGGAAAAATCAAAGGAAGAAAAGGCTTCTTGGCTACTACTTCCCATCAAAACTCATATGTTTACTCAAGCCTACCTTGGGCCAAGGGATTTGATTCTCCTAACCAAAAGGCTGGAAGATTTTCCAATTCATTTGTTGCCCAACTCCGTTTAGTCCAATGTAACCTGCTTCTGCTCTAGGCTAATGGCAGATGGTTGATTGGCAGCACTGGAGAAGGCACTGCAGATTTTCTAAATAACCATGTGACATTTTTGACCTTATTTTCTTACCGAGGGTTTAGAGGATTAGTTAAAGTAGATTCTTTAAAACTAAACAAGGGTAAACACATTTGACTGTCCTTGGATTTGGATCTCTGTGTAAAACATCTCTCCCCCCCACCCTTCATACCCCTCATTTCATACCAGTGAATTCCTGTTCCTTAATGCTGAATTTCAGTACCTCAATTTGTGAAAGAGAGCCTTTAGGAACCAGGAAAATTGAACTGCAGGACTACGAGTGGGTGGTAAGTGGTGGATTTCCCACATTGCAATCACATATGCCAGCTGAAAATACATCCGATATTTGGTTCACAGAAATCCTTGAGAGATCTGTTAAAATAGAGCAGCTTTATTTTGGGTCTTTATAGTTATTGCTGTCTTTGCTTTATTAATTCCCCCAAATGATTTCTTTTGCATGTCCTATGCCACCAGTGAGAAAAGACTTCATACCAAACTTTGAATTCTCACCTGCTTCTACCTTTATAATCCCCAACCACTATACAAATCAATCTTAATGGGTCATTAGAGCGACTGAGATCTATAATTATAGTATTATCTTTCATGTGCTCACAGGTACTAAGGGAGGCATTCAGAGAAAGTCGACAGTAAATCAAGTTTACAGCAGATTATGAGTCAAGAAGATCCCTCACAGAGATGGTCTTGCTAATTGTTGAAATTCAAGCATTGTTCAAGGTTTAACACCAGCAATAAAGATGCTTTAGTTCTTCAACAAATAGTTTAGTTGGCAGCAGGGAAACTGCAAACGATAGGAAGTATTGAATTTGGTGGATAATAATGGGATCTAGTTGTAGGCTGGCGTCTGTCACAGATGTTCCTTTATACTGCAGTGCAGTATATGAACTATTCAATGTGTGCGGTGCTGCAGCATTGTAAATCTTACTTTCAATTACCTCTGAAAATGTTGATTTTGCATCTGATTTTTGCATACTATTTCAGAAATAGTAATTATTAAGGGTGTGTTCATATATCACTTCCCAGGGGGAAAAAAATCCCAATTTGATTAAGTGCTGTAATGGATTAGGCTGTCAGTTATTAATCTCTTGCTGAAACTTCTCATTATTAAAATTCAAGATCTAATGCACAGATATTAATAAGGAAAGTGAAACAGCAAGCTTTAGTTGCAGAAAATATAACCTCACATTTTACGTTTATTATTAAAGTAATGAATGTAGTTGAATGCATTATTTTATTCTAATAAGTAATCTAATAATAAAACAGCCAATGTGTTTAGTTGGTCTAGGATTGGGGAGATCCAGATCTTAATCTATCCTCAGCCACATAAGCTCATTGGGTGACTGAATCAGTCACTTCTTCTCATCCCAATCAACCTCCCAGGGTTGTTACTGCGTGAGGAAAAATGGGGGGAATAAACACTATGTGCATTTGTTTATTAATATATTTAAATTTTTATGGCTGTCCCTCTAGCCAACTATTCTGAGTGGCAAATAAAAGCACACTCTGAAACTGTTAAAACATATCATTCAGACATATCATTTGAAAAAGAACTGGCAGTTGAAAGTTTAAAAATAGGTAGCATAATATCAATCCACCGAACCTCATGCCTGGCAGACCTCTAGATCTTCATTGATTTCTGGAAAGCCAGCAAGGCTGAGGCCAACCTGATCTCAGGTGATAAGATGTTCTGGAGGGCAGGTGCAGGAGCAGAAAATGAAGACTTCTTGGACCGTGTCAAATGTATTATTTAATCAACAGGACCTGGATGCCCCTTCTGCCAGATATAAAAAGATGGGTTGAAATTACTGAGGAAAGGCAATCTTTCAACTATCCTGGTTCATGCTAAGAAGGGCTATTAAGGTAATAACTGGTATCTTGAATAGCATCCAGAAGTCTACTGAGAGCAAGTATAACTCACCATAGCAAAAGCTTAAAATGGCTGTATCGAGAAATGCTCATAATTGCCTTCACCAATGCATCATGGACAGTTAGTCAAGGGCAGCCTTGAAGAACATGTAGAACTCATTGCAACGGTTCATTCAGGAGGGCACTTAAGCAAGAAAACTCTGTGATGAAAGATATAAAGCAAATAAATTTATGGATATTCCAAGGCATCTGCTTTGAAAGAAGCCTCACTTCTTGGCCTCTGGCCTCTGTATAAGAAATGAACTAGAACTACACAATCTGGGATGGGTCATTGCATGGGTAGTTTTTTTTTTAAAATCATAGAATTGGAAGGAGCCTTTAGACTATTGCTGAGACTATGTTCAGAGCAGAAATACATCAGTGTGAGGTTGTTTGACACCTTGTTGAATATCCAGTGAAGAGAACCCACCATCTCTTTGGGCCATAGGTTTACTGTGAGACTTAGAGAAGGATAGTAGATTCCCCCCACCCAACAGTTCATCAAAATATGTATTTAGTCTTCCCAACCATCAAAGGAGGGGTAGGTTGTTATTTTGTTCCCTGTTTTCAGCCCTTTTTCTCCTTCCAGATGTGTTACTTGGTTATTGGAGTAGAAGACTGAAAGCAGTCCTTAATGGGTCTAAATAAGCAGTGGGAAGGGAAGTAAGCAGTGGGATGCCACAAGGTTCTGTCTTAGGCCCAGTACTCTTCAATACCTTCATTAACAACTTAGACAAGGGAATAGAAGGGGAACTTATCAAATTTGCAGATGATACTAAGCTGGCAGGAATAGCTAACACCAAAGAAGATAGGCTCAAGATCCAGATGGATCTTGACACACTAGAACACTGGGCCGTATCTAACAAAATGAAATTCAATGTAGAGAAAAGTAAAGTCCTACACTTAGGCAAGAAAAACCAAAAGTACACATATAGACTGGGTGAAACCAGGCTCAATAGCTGTAACTGTGAGGGATCTTTGAGTCTTAGTGGACAATCAGCTAAATATGAGCCAGCAGTGTGCAGCAGCTGCCAAAAAAGCTAGTGCAATCCTAAATTGCTTTAACAGAGGGATACAATCAAGATCAAGTGAGGTACTAATGCCACTCTATACAGCCTTGGTAAGACCACACCTAGAGTACTGCATCCAGTTTTGGTCACCACATTATAAAAAAGATGTTGAGACTCTGGAAAAAGTGCAAAGAAGAGCAACCAGGATGATTAGGGGACTAGAGGCTAAAACATATGAAGAATGGTTATAGGAACTGGGCATGGCTAGTCTAGTGAAGAGAAGGACCAGGGGAGACATGATAGCAGTGTTCCAATATTTGAGGGGCTGCCACAGAGAGGAAGGGTCAAGCTATTTTCTAAAGCGCCCATAGGCCAGACAAGGAATAATGGATGGAAACTGAACAAGGAGAGATTTAACCTGGAAACAAGGAGAAACTTTCTGACAGTGAGAACAATCAACCAATGGAACAGCTTGCCCTCGGAAGTTGTGGGAGCGCCATCACTTGAGACCTTCAAGAAGAGATTGGACTGCCATTTGTCAGAAATGGTGTAGGGTCTCCTGCTTGGGAGGGGGGTTGGACTAGATGACCTACAAGGTCCCTTCCAATTCTGATGGTCTGTTATCTGTTAAGTCAGGCTATCAGTTTTTGATTTTTCAAGATTTCTCTCTAGCTGAAAAGTGTAACAGTAGTCTTTTCACTCTAGTTGTAAATTTTCTAAATTGCACAGATGACATCACTTTCTTTTCTGCACAAGAGAGATGGGATGATAAAGTTGATTGTGTCAATTTTGGGCAGAGGGAAATGCTCATTAATTTTTGTGCCTAGGGAGAGAAGAGTTACAAGTTTAGTCTCATTGTTTTGAGCCAGAGCATGGCGGTGGTTGCGTTATGTCCTTAGTGTTGCTGCCAGCTGCATGCTTAAGAAAGCATATGCACTCTTCTTGAAACAGGATGTGAGTATGGCTTTGGGATGGGTTTCCTGGTGCGTCTCCTAAGGGCTTAAGGAAAAGAAAACCAGTGTTGTATCCGAGACACGTGCACCTACAGCAGGATTGGAAGGACCTCTTGCTGGAGTCCAAATAGAGGATTTATCCTCCACTATAGAAATGACATAAGCTCTAAAGCAAAAGGCTGGACTGATTCCCTTTTAGGAACCTTCCTGCATAATGGGAGCTGCAAATCCTTCTTGCACACCCTATGTCGGCTATTAAGGAGAGCGAGTAGGACAATTCCAATGGAGAAAACATAGAAGAGGTAAAGTGAAAACAATTTTCAAGCCCATAAGTTTATTTCTCCAGGTTTCAATGTGGGGGTTAATCCATTCTTATATCTTTCCCCAAAGACTAGCCATTCTTTTCTTTGTCTGCTGGGCTTCAGATCACAACCTGACAGTCTTTTCACCCACAGTGTGACATACATACAAAGGCAAAGCAATTGAGCTTCTGCTCAGTGGGTGAACAATCTCCCAAGCAAAACCAATCGTGCACAGCAGAAAGTATGTGCTGAGCAAGTGTGTTAACAGGGCTCAAAGACACTGTTTTTCTTGACTTTATTAATTTATTGGGCTTATCTGCTGCTGCAATCCAGAAAGACTCTAACTAGCTGGCATGCCTTTCCTACAGTAAAAACATTAAAATAAAACACACAGACCCCTTAAAAACCTACAAAAAGTAGTAATAACACAAATGTATTCAGAGACAAACAAAGGCCACCCAAAATGAAGACATCTAAACAAAAAACAGGTTGGGGCTTCTGATTTACATTAGATTCCCTCTCTCTCTCTCTTTTTTTTTTTAAATTAGGGTTTGACAGCAGTCCTAAATCACAACAGGATTGTTGGGGGGGTGTGGGGATGGGGTGGGGTGGAATGCAGATCTAGCCTGATTTCAAGTAGCAAATTATCCCAAAGAAGAAATTGTGTGTCTGTGTACAGCACAAAAGACTGACTTCCTTGGGGCAAGGGCATGATAGGACTTTCATTACTTTTCAGTGAGGGAAGTAGTCCCAGATGCTGTAAGTACATATGGCTGGTCATACTAGCACATTCTTACACACTCTTTTGAAATATGAATATTTTACATAATCTTTGCATGTTGATTTATTATAGTCCCCTTTCCTGGGAAATCCAATGTATATGTGTAATGCACATTGCGTACATCAGAAAACAGAAATCTCAGCAGTTGTAACTAGTGAAAGATTAGATCTGCTTCACAATCCTTATTCCAACAAGTTTGGAACTTTTCTAAAATGAATTTTCTAAAATGTCCATGTTGAAATACAGAAGGAATACCAGCAATTTCCTTGAAAATAGGGATTCTCTATTTTAGTGACCATACCTAGAACACTATAGAACTTAAGAATTCTGTAATTGTTTGATTTTAGATTAATCCAATTTGGAGTTGTTTCTATTGACATCCCTAGGGCAAGCTAAGTAAATTTTGATTCAGATTTAATGAGCTTCCAGGAGCTATTATTTCTTAAATAATGTTTACTACTATGTCTACATCAAAATGCTTTGGAGATGCCATCCCTTGATAGCTCATGAATTAAACCTATTCCTATAGTTGTTCCTGCTCTACCAGTTGATATGCAAGGGCAAATACAATGACATACTTCTGCCATGTATAACTTAGTCACAAGCTAAATTTTGACTAAAAGAAGGTACAAAAGGAGACAAGGGCCTAAAGAATGAGACAAAACTAATAAAAGATCACAGTGAACAATTCCCCTTGCTATTATGGCCCAGACATAACTGATTTGGCTTAAGAAGACATATATTTATATCGTGGATCATTCCTAAATGTGAATGGTTGGCAGTTCTCACTTTAATGTTTCCTAGAGTTGTAGTGTAGTGTTTCAATACTTTTGATGCATGTTGCAGAAGTATACAATGTTGGCTGTTAAAATGTAAGAGTGTATGTGATAAAACTAGGAATACCTCTCTTAACACTTTCATCAAGACTTTGTAATAATAAAAAAAGAACAAACATTTGGAAGCCATGTCAAATGGGGATGTTTGTTGTTTAACTATTCAGACTCAAGCCATTTTTTAAAATGTAGAAAGGATTAAAAGCTTGAAATCTTTAAGAAAGCTTTAGTGTTGCTTCTAAAAGGGCAAAAATATAAAGCCCCAATGCTCTAGGCATCCACCTGTCACTTTCCTCTTTCTACATAATTGTCAGTTTTTATTGATCCTTTTAATCCCTTTTTCTTTGAAAATCTGTTGCCAGCTGATATTTCTTGCACCAAAAGAAACTCTCCCTTTCTCTTTTTAAAGTGTGCATCCCCACAGGTAGTCTCATGCTGAGAGCTAAACTGAGGCTAACACTTTTAATTTGCTTTCTTGTGAGCATTAATGGCCTCTACTCGGGTTTAAAGTTTAGGTGATGCAGGAGAATTCTGTAAAGTTAAGACTGATTTACAGGTAAGTGCTTTTTAATTTTTATCTTGCTTTTAGGCCACTGTGCAATTTCCCAGTTCATTAATAGAATGCATCTCCTCTTTTTTTCTAAACAGAAACACATTTTAGGAACGTAATATATAATACTTATACCTATTATCTTGTAATTGACAAATCAAAATAAATAAATAAAAAACGTAGAAGCTGTGGGTGGGGAGAGAAAGAAAATAATAATGAAGAGGCACAGAAGTTACAAATGTTAAAGATGTTTATTTACATCCAACCTTTTTTTTTTTTAAAAAGTACAGCATCTGATTTTAAGATAATGTATATCATAAGAATAAAGCTCTTTATTTACAAAAATACAATTTCCCTAGGAATGAAAGTTTTTGAATAAATTAAACCAACATTGGAGCCGGTGGGTGAATGCCCCATCTCTGGTTCTACTCAAGTACAAGACAGTAGTGAAAGTCAAGAGCCACAACAGATAACTTGAGTTTCTGGTTTGCCTTCTTTCAGGACTGATGATCATCTTGGGGGTTCAGAGCTCTGCCTGGGAGAGGCAAAACTGCATCCCGAGCTTTAGGAGTCTATTGGGCATTTGGCACGCTAAGTCACTAGCAGGAGGTCCATGCACCCAGCTGAATCCACCTTCTCTAAGCCCTTTCATTGCATTGTCAGGGCGTTCAAACCAAATTTTCATGCTCATTTTTCTTCATTAGAGTGCTACAAATTGTAAAATTGACTTTTCACCTTGTCTGTAGCAGCAAATCTGTCCTTCGCGCGCGCCCCCCTCCCCGTTTTCTTCTTCTTCTTCCCTAAATCACATGGATGCCCCCAAGAGCTCAGGACTGAAAAGGAAAGAAACAAAGTGGGATTTGTGAAATGTAGAAAAGTGCAAAAGGAAAAGTGGTAGAAGAAAATCTTTAAAAAGAGAGGAGGGAGAGAAATAAAGCTATGCTCTGGGCTAAAGCCTGCTTTTATAGCAGTGGGGAAAGGTTTGTTCAAAAGGCTAGGTTATAGGCCAGCCTAAACACTGCTTTATCACAGCCTCCCTATCTTGATGTACAATAGATGCACACCCTCCCAGTGTTGTTCACCCTTGACTTTTAGAATGGAAAAATACAGGGCTTTGATATTTGAGAAATCAAGGTAAAATTCCACCAGCCTGCTTGTTATATCTAGAAAAAAAACCCAGCTGGATCAAGTCCCCAGAATAAGCACTGGCTGCTTGGGAAATTTTGCTTGTGGGAGGCGAGTACTCTTGGTCACAAGTTGCCTTCCGCCTTCTAATGATATTGCACAAAACAAGCAGTATTCTGCAGCAAGTCTTTGGGCAGGCTGCGGAAGGTGAAGAGACCATCACCAGACCCATAACAATAGTCTTCAGAGGTGGCTGGGCTGCTGGGGCTTGAAGTGCAGGCAGAGAGAGAAGAGGTGGCAGGAGATGCTGTGGAAATCCAGGATCCAGCATCACTGCCAGGGCTGGGTGGATCACTGGAGCCCAAGAAACTGGGCAGCACCATCTCTTTGGGGGTTTTCTGAAGGCACTGATCCGCCAGCCGCAGAGTTTCCGAAAGGGCCCAGATGTAGTTGTAGGCAAAGCGCAGGGTCTCAATCTTAGTCAACTTAGTGTCATCTGGAAAGGTGGGCAGGACACTCCGGAGCTCATCCAGGGCTGCGTTGAGATTGTGCATTCGATTCCGTTCCCTGTCGTTGGCTTTGACCCGCCTGGTCTTTTTGATGGTGTGAAGGACAGCTTCGTTCTTGACCTTGGTACGGCCCCTACGCCTCTTCCCCCGCTCTTTCTCTTCTTCGCACCTCTGGGAGCCAGGCTCTGGGGAGGCAAGGTGTTTGGGAAAGGCCAGGGAAGGGATCTGTAGGCCCCCAAGGCTCCCTTCATCATCCGTGATACAAAAGGACACGTCACTGCTGTTGTCAAGGTCAGAGTAGCTGGTCTCCAAAGCAGAGGACATCCTGTGAGAAGAAGAAGGTGGGGTGAGTTAAGGCTGCATACTCAGAAAATGTGATGATACAGCTCCCATCACCCACATCCAGAAGGCCCATCACCCACATCCAGAGATTTGGAAGCTACCAGGTTGGTGAAGAAGGAAGATTTTAGCCAAAGGTGAAAAATGGAAGGAACTGAAAAATGAGGTACAGTGGAAAGGGGGAAACACTTTTCAAGAGAAAGGGTGAATAGTCCTTAAAATAAGTTTCCAAGGCAAACAAACTGGGCGGAAGTTGAACAAACTTTCCAAAAACGAAGTCCGGAATTTAAACTTAGAATCAAACAAGAGGGTTTTTTTTTTTCTTTTGCGCTGGGGTCGTCCCCTCTCAAGAACGAGTGGAAATCCAAGAGTATTTTTTTTTAGTGCGTAAGACAACCGAATTGCAGCCCCTCCTATCTAAGCGCCCTAATTTATCTCAGAAGCCGGCCAGCAATAACAGCTCCGTCTGCGCTTTTTTTTTTTTTTGCTTCATACTCACTTCAAGCGCTCTCAGGGCGGCGGTCCACGCATACGACGCACGCCGGCCGGCTGGCTCGCCCGCCTGCCCGCCCAAGTTCCAAACGTTAATTTGGAAACCCGGATTTCTGCTGAAAGCGAAAGGAGAGGACACGCGACAGCCCTCCCGTTTGTCGGAGGGAATCTCTCTGCCGCTATCAGGTCGCGCGAGCAGCGAATTTGGCACACGACTGGCCTCAGATATCTTATATACCCTTGTAAAACAATAGATCTCGCCCTTCGCCGCCCCCCCCTCTCCTCTCCTTCTTTTTTGCGCGACCCCCCCTCCTCCTCCCCCCCTCCCCCCCTCCCCCCAAGCGAGCTCTGGCGGCATGAATGAATCAAGGCATCAGGTCTGCCCCGTGCTGCACTTTCCTTCGTTTGCATAATTTATGTGCCGAGGATTCCGTTCTCTCCCGGGAGTGTGCCTATAATTACGGCGACCCAATGGCGAGCGCGCACGGCCGGCGAGCCACGTGAGCTATCACTAGGCTAAGTCTCCTCCTTTGAGCTTCATTAGTCTATTAAAAGGGGAAGCAGGGGGGTAGGCCAGGGAGGAACAAAGTGATTAGCCTTTGGGCCGGAGGCACAAGCCCCCCCCCCCCAAAGGAGCCCTGGCGAGTCGGACCCTCCCGCTCGGAAGAGAGCATAACCGCCGGCCATTCAACCTTGCGCCAAACGGGCATTGGGGGGTGGAGGCGAGGGCGCCCGCTTGGCTTTTTTCGGGTCTCCCCCCTTTTTTGTCTTTGGTTTGATTTTATTGTTCTTCTTTTTTGGGGAGGGCAGGGCTTTTTTTTCTGAGCCTCGGTGAATGAAGCACGACGTGATGGGGGCTGAAGGCATCAGGAAATAACAAAAGCGACGTCGCCGGCTGGGGGAACTCGACCCCCTGCCCGTTGAATAGAATGAGGAATAAATAATCGCGATCATAATAGTGTCAAAGGGGGCATCGAGTTCCTGTCATTCTCTTCTACCTGCCGCGTTAGATGCGGTGTGTGTGTGTGTGTGTCTGTGAGGGGGGATTTCTAATTAGCGGCTCTGAAATGTGGTGCGCTTTAAACACCCCCCCCCCCCAAAAAAAAAGTTTGGCCAGAAATTTCCCTTGACTTGCCTTTAACAAACTTTCAAGAATAACCGGGAGGGCTCTTCATTTTGCACGGAAAAAAAGAAAAATACATTACCGCGGCTTTATTTTCGGTTGAGACTATAGAGCTTACTTTTTGCAGAGTTCAAAACTCTAGAATAAAACAAACAAGCGCGCCTTCTTTTCTAGCTACTCTCCTTGCCTATGGAGAAAAAAATAATAATGATGTGGATTTATCCTCTTTTGGGATTCCATCCACTTTCTTTATTTTGCGGTCTGCATATATGGGTCGGTGGTGTGTTTTCGCGTTATCAAGTCAGAGGTGCTTGGGATTGAAACATGGCGAAGTAATCGGTTTTAAGTTGTTGTAAGTCAACGTAAGAGGTTAAAAAGCGTTTTGTCCAAGTTAGTTTGGGATAGTAATACTGTAGTTTCACTCACTGCCAAGTTCTACATCTATTTGGAAAGCAGGCAATATGACTTTGCTTGATTAAATGTAGGCAATAACGCAATTATTTTATGAAAGTATTTCTTTTGCATGGTGAAGTGTCTCAGTATTTTTTTTTAAAGTTAGGGAATAAAAGAAACAGCACACCTGATTCCTAGTGATTCAGTCAACATTTCTTTTATAATTTATTTAGTTGTTGGATTTTTTTGTCTTGCAATGCTTAGTGGCTTGGAATGATAAGCAATCATATAATAAAATTAACCACCACCTATAGAATGTAACCAAAAAAATAACAAAGTTAGAGAAAAAGTAGGAGATGGCATAGAAAAGCATCACTAAAATGCTGTCAGGAAAAGTTCAGTTTTTAACAGCCCTTTTAAAACCATCAAAAGTTTTGTAGGATTTAGTTTGATTTGGTTTGACAACAACACAAGCAATTTGCTATTACTTTCTGATTTTTTTCAATTTCCTAGATTGGATTCCTAGGTGCCTCATTGAGTACTAATTAGATTTTGTTTGTTTTTTTGTGTTATTTTTTTGAGGTTAGATAAGGACAGCTGGATGCTACTATCTGTGATGGGGGAGTTCTGGAATAATCAAAATGAAATGAAGGATACCATTGTAAATACAGTTACACAGATGTAGATTACACCTGTGAATGATGTGTTCAGTTAGGTGGAATGCAAACCTACCTTGAACAAATGCACTAAGGGTGTAAATTCTAGCAGAGTGACCCTTCCTTAATCAAAGTCCTTTGCTCTGAAATGCTGTATCATTTGAAATGATGGCACCATTAAGCCAACCTTTATAGGCTACACTGGAAAATTAAAACAAAATCTAACACAAGCATTTTGGAAGAAGTAAAGGGAAACCACTTTCATATTATTGTCAGAATACAGTATGGATGTGTTCAGAAGCTTGACTCAAAGGACTTTTGAGTACTTTTTTTCTTAGGTCTGCACAAGATGGGTGTTACATCCTATCCTCCCCACCTTCAGTTCAATCATGTCCGATTCTCAGAGTCTGCTTGGGCAAGTCTTGGCAAGCTTTTTCAGAAGTGCCCAGTAGTAAATCTTCCTACATTTAATATTCTGAAATTGAGGCCAATTACCGTTGTTGTTTCCTTACAGGATTCCAGTCAAGTGGGCTTTCCTCCAGATTCTTCCTTACATTTCCTCCTGCTCCCAGCTTCCTTTGTCCATGCTGTCTTTAATATATAGCCTTTGAACACATCTTGACTTTGTTTAATAGGCTTCTTTTTCTTGGTGGAAAAGATCCTGGCAGAACCATCAGTAGAGAAGTAGAATATGAAAGTGTTTTAACACTTTAGGTGTTATAAAATGCATGTATTATAAAAGACTTAAGGTTTTCTAATCCCTCTAATTTGTAATTAAGGTTTTGTCTTTTAAAGAAATAATGCAAATATAATTTTACAACAACAACAACAACGACAATAATGATGATGATGATGATGGGTGGGATCATAAGCGTGAAAAAGTGGTCGAAAATGAGCATGCAAAACTACTGTGGGACTTCCGAATGCAGACTGACAAAGTTTTGGAACACAATACCCCGGATATCATGATTGTGGAGAAGAAAAAAGTGTGGATCGTCAACATTGCCATACCTGGTGACAGCAGAATCGACAAGAAACAACTTGAAAAAGTCACCAGATATCAGAACTTGAGAATCGAACTGCAGAGACTCTGGCATAAACCAGTGCAGGTGGTTCCAGTGGTACTCGGCACACCGGGTGCTGTGCCTAAAGACCTAGACAAGCACTTAAAAACAATTGGCACTGACAAAATCACCATTGGTCAGCTGCAGAAGGCCACCTTACTGGGAGCTGCTCGCATAATCCGCTGATACATCACACAGTCCTAAATACTTGGGAAGTGTTTGAGTAGTGATTTGTGATACGAAACCCAGCATGGTTATCTCGTCTGCTGTGTATACTGTCATTTTTGTGTAGAATAATAATAATAATAATAATAATAATAATAATAATAATAATAATAATAATAATAATAATAATAATAATAACAATGTATATTAATGTCTTTTTCCCTGATACATTCGCTATAGACCAAGGAAATGAAGATTCAAGTTTTCATACCACCATGGAACTGGCTGATGTTTTCAGGCTTACCCCCATTTCAGCCAAAACTGCCCTCAGGATTGTTGTCTTCCTGTGTGCCAGCTTGAGTTGCCTCAGAAACATTGTGAGAGAAATGTGATCAATTAATCAGTCAGTCAATCAATGACTCAGTCAAGTTTTTATGAGGAGACCACTATTTTCATTTTATAAATGGGGGAATCCTATAATGTAAGTTTCTGGACTTCTACTTTCAGTTTATGTCCATTTATTCCCTCCCCATTAGAAATGGGCACTGTCACATTTTTATTAACATTTGAAGTAGAAAAGTAACTTGCACAGCTTTTCATGCTGAGGGTCAACTAGTTCAAAATGATTCTAATCTATTTTTTTTTCTAATCAACTATTATCCATAGTTGTATGTATATTTATTTGCAAGCACAGCTTTTAGGTGTATTTGTAGTTTATATTTTGGACATTAATTTAAATAGATTTTTGTTTTCATCCAGTCAGATCTGAAATAGAAAAATAAAAAGCACAAATTTATTGCCTGGTATTAAGGACACCATCTTCAGATTTTATTTTATTTTTGGCCAAAGTATACCATGCATACAATTTATTTGGAGCATCTATTTAGTGAATTCTTATGAATTGTCCCTACACTGAAAGAATTAAAATGGATTCATTAGCAAACATAAAGAAGTGCTAAATGAATAATTCAGTTGGGCTCAATAGCAGTCTACTTATTTTGTGAATAAATTGTTTAGCCAGTGAAGATCATTCTACTTAGGCTTCTTGGGCTTCTGTCCATGGAAATCAATTGCAGAAAATTCATTGATTTTTCAAAAATCAGGATTAGACAATTGACTGGAAAACATTTTAAAGAGAATAGCTTGGATTTCTGTTTCTCTGAATTATTTTCATTGTAACAAAATTATTTTTATTTACTGTCATTTTTGATAAGTATTGGTACAGATAATATACAAATAAGAGCGGCCTAGACTGACTTATTTTAAAGTAAGCTTTGTTAAGGAGTAAAGCTAAGTATTTTCATTTTTTTAAAAAGAAATAATTAAGTTTTGATGCCCAGATATTTTGGTAACATCCTAATCCTGATAATTGAAAAACTCCAGAAGCCTTTTTGTGTGAAACAATTACAGGTAATCCTTATTTAATGATTGTCTTGTTTAGCGAACATTTGCTGTTACGATAGTAACCCTCACATTTACAATCTTCACAGGCCTGTAGAGCAAAGGTAAGATCATAAGCACAGTTTCAATTTCATTTAGTGAACACTTTGCTTAACAACAGAGTTGACTGGTCCTGATTGTAATTGCTAATCAAGGACTATCTGTTTTGGATTTTTTTAAAAAATTGATTGCCTTGGCCAAAGGGTTTAAACTAATATACAATCAGTTCTGTTGTTTAACTGGATTGCAGAAAATACAATGGTATATATTTAAAGTGTCCTTCAGAAGGTATTAATAAGTTATCACATAAATAATTTTCATTCTTTTCCCCCCTCTCCCCCCACATCCTCTCTGTCATCTGTCTATCACATTCCCTGCTTCATACTGCTCAAGATTTAATTTGATATAAAATTGTCGAGAATGTCCTACCCCAAATTCATGTAGGGATGTGCTCATATGCAGCATAATGAATATTTACACAGAAATAAATTTTTGGAGGAAATTAGTTTTTAACTGTTAAAAAGGGATGAGTAGAAGAAATTAAAGTAGATAATTTCTTGGGGGTGGGGGGCTTCCATTCAGTAATTTTGCTTTTTATTTTGTATGAGGATTAGTGGATTGGGATTATTTGGATGGGAAATATTTTCTTAAGAATCTTATGCTTTCATAACTCATAATTAAGAGCAGAGTACATAATACTTTCCTCCTTTTTTCAGTCAGCTGACCAGGCTCATATTTCAAACAATTCTGACAATCAGGTCTTTTCAATTCATGCATTTTTAAAATTGTTCTGTATTCCCATTCCAACCCCCACAGATTTTGGAAGTACTTCTAAAACACATTAGCGACTTCAGGAAGTCTTTTTAATCATTGTATAGTGGGATTCATTTCAAAATACTCAATGGCCAAAATAATATGCAGAAGAATCTAGTTCTAAACACAGAGAAGGTACATGAGGAAATGATCAAATGGGCATTAGTTAAATAAAAATGTTGCTCAAGAGATTTTTTATAACAATTTTAAACCTTTCTCCACTTCTTGATAGTGCATTTTAAGAAGCTGTTCCTTCATATTGTTGGATATCTTCTTATATGCTATTTTCCAATTCCACTGGGAATTGTCCAAGTGAACCAGAATTTTCAGGGTCTTTTTGCAGAAAGCACAGCAGAATCATTGTACAATTCATTGGCTGCATGACCACATAGAGAGATAGAGATTCTTGGGTAGGATCATTCAGACAGCTAAAGATTGTTTGATACAGTTCACCCAACTTTCTGGCTAAATTCCCCATATAAGGTATGTTCTTGAAGTCCAGACTGCACATAATATATGTGTACATTACTACGTATGAAGAACTAATCACTTTTTGGATTCTTTCCTTGCTACCTGAATTTGCCATTCGGTTTGTACTGTATCATTTTCTGTATCATTTGAGTGAACTGGTGAAATGTCCATATCAACTTAAGCAGTTCTAAGTAAATAGGTGGCTATATTTCCAACAGTTCAGCCCCTAACTACATGAGCAATCAGTCTGCAGTAGACTTGAAACTTCCACTACAGTCTGCTAACATCTCAAAATGGGTTGCTTTATTTCCATTGAAACGCTATCATCTTCTTAAAAAGATGCTCATATGATAAGTCTCCTGAGATGGACACCACCCATAAATCAGGCCAGAGTTCTTCCATATTTAAGCACAAAAATGATTTTTCAAATTAATTTTCAACGAAATGACGGATACATAAATTCAAAGTCAATTTCATTGAGGAAATTTTTATTCCGGATAATACATAGTGTTTGAATGCACTTGAAATGTTATGCTAGTCTCTGGAAGTGGTTCATAAAAATAGACTTAACCTTTCCTTCTCTTAATCATTTATATGCACAATGTTAAATAATAATTGAAGCCAAATTTACAACAAAACTATCATCTAGTCTCCTGCATTTTGTCTTAACTGCATTAAGAAATCAGAAACGAGGTAACAATAGCTCACTATATCCTTTATTTTATTTTATACACATTTTAGACTTTAACTAAATTATGGTTGCCTATGAACACAATGTATTTTTCTTGCAGCAATTAAAATGTTTTAATGAGACAACCATAAAATCAACCATTAATTATTTTGTTTCAAACACTTCTGTGTCCTTTTGAGGCAGGTCTATTTAGAAATAGTTTAGAGAGTAGCCTGCAGTTTTATTCTTTCACTGGTATTATATACAAGAGTGGAGAAGTCATTTATAAATAATTACACAATGTTTTGGGTCTTTGGGCTTGTATAATATATCAAAGCGATTAGTACATGCATTGTTCCATTGTAAATGGGGTCCCCCCACTTTTGCTTCCTTTCAGTTTCACTTGCCTTGTATTCTAACCAAACCTTTTCCTTGAAATCCTTTGTCAGTCATTCTTTTAGCGTGTTACAGTGCTGGGTCATTGTTCTTATTCAAACACTCACAGCATGTGTAAAGAAAGCCACCGCTGTCGCATCTTAAGTTTTTACCATAACTTCTTGATGATTTTTCTCCTACTGTTTTTCCAAGGATGTTTTTTGTGGTGTGGAGAGATAAAGAATAATGATAATATCTCCACATTGTTGCTTCTTTGATATATCTGATAGAGAGAAAGTTAGAATGTTCAAAGTCTCTTTTCCTTGGTGGCACCTTTTGTTTTGAAGAACAGAAAAGTGGAGAACTCTGCAGCAAGTGATAACCATTGGCTGGGTTTTGTCCCCTGTAACAATATTCCCATTCCACCATGAATTTTATGGTTATCAAAGTGTGTGTTAAGAAGAGAGGGAAGTTAATGGGGGATACCAGGGCATTTAACTTATTTCTTTTATGGGCGGCCTAAACAATACATTTTCAACCCAAACAATATCTGAGCCAGAATAGCAGTTTCAATGTCAGTCATGCTCTCAGCAGTTGAAAATAAATGATCTTAAGACAGGACAGTGTAAAAGTATCTCAACCCCCCCACCACCACCGCCACTCCAATTCCCAAATGACAGATGAGGCCATTTTAAAAGTGACTTTAAAGATAGAATTAGTGGCATTTGTAGGTCCAGCTCTATTTTAGTCACCTCATAAAACTGCCATAATGCAGTGTCTAGAAATTCAAAAATAGTATAGGCCACAAAGCAAGAACAACAATGGAAGCAACAACAACACCACACACATACACACAATTGCATTGTGTTGAAGAAGTCCCTGGTCCAGGAATGCAAAGAGCTAGCCAAGAGGATGCTCCAAGGAGAATGTCTTATGGGATTAAGCCTGAGATAGGATTGCAATTCAATGCCACGTGAGAGAGGGAAAGAAAAAAGGACTACTTTGTTTTGTTTTTTTAAAGTTTCAACAGCGCTAATCCATGTTATCCAAGAGAATTAGGCCAGAGAAAATTGAGGGGGAAATGGAAGAGAACGAGAATAAAAACGTGATAAAGTGAATAGACATTTATTGATGCTTGGTTTCTTTTCTGTAAGTTGTAGAGTTTTAAGAAAGACCAAGTTTCAACTATTGGTTTACTTGCTAGAAATAATTATGAAATAAGACAAAAATAAGAAAGAAAACGGATGGAAGGAAAGGAAGGAAGGAAGGAAGGAAGGGCTATAAAATAAGGCCAAAACAGGATTGCTTCAAAAGAAAGAGAAGAAAGAGAGAAGAAAAAGGAACCATGGTACTGAGCGTTCCCCCTTCCCCCCACAAACAGCAAGATAATCAATAAACGTCCTTAGATCTTCTCATATGTAATATTTTCCCCAAACCTTCCTTTTGGAGAGAACATATTCAGCTGAAACTTTTAAATGAGAATTTATGCTCAGAAGAAAAGCAGCCTCTGTATAGTAAATAAGACTGTGAAGTGGACATTTAAGGAGGAGTAGGGTATTTGGGGATCTGCATAACTTTACTTCATCTTAATATCAGAATTTCTTGGGTAGCATTTAGCAATCTGTCAAGGCCTCAAACCTGTTTACATATGAACAGTTTCCCAGCAGATGAATGCCCTCGGCTTTCGTGCTCCCTTCTTCCTCTTGGCTCTCCCCCCCACTTCCCTCAGAAGGGAAGGATTTGCTGCCATTTGCATAGCAGGTGCTTGATTCTTCATTCTTCGTTAAAGAAGTTTTAATATGGGATAAATTGGCAGGAATTAGGGGAGTCTGGAAACAAGGCAAGGGACCATAGAGGCTTTACTCAGCCGCTCTGAAAGAAAACCAAGTTTGGAACAGATAACCGAAGGAAGAATAATTATTGAAAAACACATTCCACACTTTCTATTGGCCTTGATTAAAAGCAAACTTACTTTCTTCTTCTAGCCTATTAAAAATCAAGTTTGCACTTTGTAAAGCCAGAATCCTAAAGAAGACAGGCGTATGATTTACTATCCAAAAGATCTCTGAGTCAGAGAAATACTGGTTGGAGAGTTTTAAATGTTAATTCCTGGTATAATCCCTTCATTTGTAAAAGTACTGCACCCACAAGAGATCTTTCTTATTTATTTGTTTGTTTGTTTGTTTGTTTGAGAAGTCTTGTCATGCACAGGAGAAGAAAGGAGAAGAGAGGAGAGGAAGTTCTAAAATGAAAAATAATGTTTTATTTCAGTGCTGTTATAATTTACTAGAAGTGGCATCCAAAAAGGGTAGTCAGAAAAGTTAAGATGGCAGCCCAGACTGCAGATCAAAGTGATGACCTCTTTCTATATGCAACATACAATGCATGGAATGTGGCTTCAATCATGTAATCATAGTCTTTTTTGGATTTTGCCCCCCCCTCCCCCCCCCATGCCCCTACTTTCAAAGTCTGGTCTGGGATAATTGTCATCCATCTTGATAGGAGAATATGCTAGGAGGAAATGCTGAGATTAGGTAATGAATGCCACTGTAAATGTTTAAGTAATTTCCTGAAAAATTCAATTGGGGTTTGCTTCCTATAATTTAATCCCATTATTTCATGTTCTGCATAGAGAACAAGTTTCAACTGAGTAAAATCCTGTCAGCTATTTGAAAGGACAATTATATTGCCATCTAAATGCAGGTAGTCCTCGAATTACAACTTTACTTACAATTGAGTTACAATTGAGCCCAATATTTATGCTGCTAAGTAAAACATTTGTTAAGTGAGTTTTGCTCCATTTTATGGTTTTTCTTACCACAGTTGTTAAGTGATTTTTTGCATTTGTTAAGTTAGTAATATAGCTGTTAAGTGAATCTGGATTCTCCATTGACTTTGCTTGTCAGAAGGTCCCAAAAGAGAATGACATGCAACCGTCATAATTATGAACCAGTTGCCAAGCATCTGAATTTTAATCATGTGACCAACGGTCGTAAGTATGCAAAATGGTCATATGTCACTTTTTTAGTGCTGTTGTGACTTTTAATGGTCACTAAATGAACTGTTGTAAGTCGAGGTCTAACTGTACTTCCTTGTGAATTCTTTGAGTCAGTTCCATTGAGTCTGAATGTTTTAAATACTTGGTGCTTCAAACTGGACACAGCCTTCAATACATTCTGATGTAGTGGAATATATTGCTCTCAGTTCCTCTGATTTGGATATGGAATGTCTGTTCATGTCTAAAAATCCTAAGTCATTACTCTGCCACCCCAAATATTTATCCATTCTACACCTATGAATAATTTCTACTTCCTAAATAATGAACTTGGCATCTGTTTCTGTCAAATTTAGAATAGAATAGAATTCTTTATTGACCAAGGTATACAAGGAATTTGTCTTGGTGCAAATGCTCTCAGTGTACATAAAAGAAAAGATACATTCGTCAAGGGTCAAGAATCATAAGATATAACACTTAATAGTCATAGGGTACAGTAAGCAATCAAATCATACTAGGAAACAGTAAAAATCGTTAGGATACAAGCAACAAAGTTATAGTCATATAGTCATAAGTGGGAAGAAATGGTGAAAGGAAGGATGGGAGAATTAATAGTAATAGTAATGCAGACTTAGTAAATAGTTGGGACAGTGTTGAGGGAATTATTTGTTTAGCAGTTCGGGGAAAAAATGTCCTTGTGACTAGTTGTTCTGGTGTGCAGTGCTCTATAGCATCGTTTTGAGGGAAGGAGTTGAAACAGTTTATGTCCAGGATGTGAGGGGTCTGTAAATATTTTCACAACCCTCTTTTTGACTCGTGCAGTATACAGGTCCTCGATTGAAGGCAGGTTGGTAGTAATTTTTTTTTCTGCAGTCCTAATTACTCTCTAGAGTCTGTGTCTGTCTTGTTGGGTTGCAGAACCAAACCAGACAGTTATAGAGGTGCAAATGACAGACTCAATAATTCCTCTGTATTTCATACAATTATTTCCAAATTGTTTATCTAACATAGCAGGATCAATTTTATTTCTCTTTTAATGTTTCAGCTGCTTTGCCCAATTATATATCATCTCCCAATTTGATAAAGCATTCCTTCTACTTTTTCACAGACTGTAGGTAATGAAAATTATTGGCATCATGTTTGAACATTGTGCCTGTCCCCCACTTTCACTTTATATCTCAATTTATAGGTAGTCCTTCACTTACAACATTTGTTCAATGAGCATTTGAAGTTACAGTAGCCCTGAAAAAAAAGTCTTATGACCATTTTTCACAGTTATGACTGTTACAGCATCCCCTTGGTCATGTGATCAAAATTTGGATACTTGGCAAATGTTTCATATTTATTACAAGATCCTGACTTCATGAGATCCCCTTTTGTGATTTTCTATCAAGCAAAGTCAATGGGGAAGACAGGTTCACTTAACAACCCTGTTACTACCTTAAGAACTGCAGTAATTCACTTAACCTCTGTGGCAAGAAAGGTCATGAAGTGGGGCAAAACTCACTTCACAAATGCCTTGCTTAGCACAGCAATTCTGAGTTCATTTGTAGTCATAAGTTGAGGACCATCTATTCTATAGTGTGTGTGGATTCCAACAATATATGACCATCACACCTCAAAGTTTCTGCTGCTACTTTTTTTTTGTCGAATATCAAATCACTTACCTTTTTGAATCTTCCATGTTATGTAATGTGTATTTGTGTATGTTTAATGGAAACAGAGAGTGCCCTGCAAAAATGAAGGTAAAAACCATGGCTTATGGAACTGTTAATATATTTTTGTTATTTAGTGAATATTAATTCAGTTTTTTCTCAATTAGGGTAATGGGACCTACTATAGCTTAAACCAAACATTCAAGGGGAAGACAGCTGCCAGTTTTTTAGCTGGTGTTGGCCTTCATATACCATCAAATTCTTCCCTAGAACCATGATATTGTAATGTGTTGGTGTGGTACATGTGTGGATTCAAGCATGTGTGGATTTTGTAGCACTAGCAATAGACTTATATATCTCTTCATAGTGCCTTATAGCCCTCTCTAAGTGTTTACAGAGACAGCATATTATCCCCAACAACTTGGTTCCTTATTTTATCAAGCTGGGAAGGATGGAAGGCTGAGTTAGCCTTGAGCCGATCACAATCAAAGTCCTGGCAGTGAGCAATGAGTAAGCCTGCAATACTGCATTCTAACCACTTGTGCCACCATGGCTCCTCTTGTAATTGACATATGTAAATTGTCTTAATGTGCACATTTTCCAAGTGCTGTCCAAGATTTTTTGTATGGCATATAGTGTGCCAATTAACTACTGGGACCTGATTTATGCTATAATCTTTCAACTTCAGTTTTCAGATCTTAATACTTTGTGATCTTCTCCAATTCTCTGTCTTCTCTTCCAATATCTTCTGGTAGTGCCCCATCAATTATCCACACTTTCTTCTTTTCAATTACAGTCAAACCTTTTATAATTATTATTATGGTTGGTTGCAAGTCAGCCAGATATTTAGACTGGACTTGACATTTTTATCCTCCTATCTAGTCCTTCCCAAGGATCTGGGATAAACAGATGTTGTTTGATGGACTTAAATTTACATCATGGGATGTAGCCTGTTTCAAGTAAAACTGCCTTTTGCAATTGACTGTTGGTGATTTTGTCAATGCCAATAATGTTTAAGTGGCACTCTAGATGTTTTGTGATTGCACCCAAGTGCCTATTACTACTGATATTTATTATTATTTTTTTAAAAAAACAAGTTTTATTAATTTTCAAAACACACAAGTCATCATTATCCATTACATGTTTAAACCTTTTTCCATTATAAATTTAACAAGTCAGATAAACTATAATTCTGTTTTAAACCATTTCCATATAAACATACAAAAACCTCTTATCCAATTTCCCTTTATTTCTCTTTACTCTTATTCAATTTTATTATTATTATTTCATCTACTTCTTTCTGACTTAGTTACCATTATTCTCATTCTATATTTCTACAAGGTTTTATTAATTCTCCCCCCAAAAAAACAACATATACACACAACACACAAAACATAAAAAAGATCTTTTTGGAAAGTAACTTGGACCCAGGTATCTCTCTTTTCATGGACTTCAATTATATTCAGGCTCATCTTACATATCATTACTTATTTTATTTACCATTCTAAGTCTTCTATATTAACTTCTCCACATTAACTTTCACTCTTCTTGATTCTATCTTAATTAATCATCTTAATTTGAGTCATTATATTTATATCTTTTGTCCATTCTCTATTGTACCTTTGTCTCATTCCTTTTAAAAAGAAAGAAATTTCTCCTGAAATCACTAATCAGAGTATGATGCCTTTCTATCTCCCCACTAAATTAATCAAATTAATCTTTAAAATACCCAATCCGATTTTGCTTGGTACATTCTAACTGAATAATACATCTAAAACAATTAAATACATAGTTAAGCAATAGATTTAAATATTAAAAACAAAATACTATAATGAAAGTTTTATAATAACATCAATACCATAATCTTAATAAACTCTTTAATTAAAGTTTAATATTCTAAATCTCCCTCATATTATATTTTCAAACCAATCATTATTAACATTCCAACATTTTAATCTCTTATCAACTCTCAAGCCATTTAAATTTTCTATTTCTGATACAATACTACAATATCATCTTATGTACCTTGCAAAATCTCTTTGAAGAAATTATACTTATCCTTTATCCCTAAAAAAATTTCTTTTTTCTCATTTAATTTCAAAACTTTGTAGCTTTTCTCCACCTTTTCCCTTTCTTTCTTCCCCAACAAACCTTTCTAGCCCCCTTCTTCTAGCCTCTGCCTTACTGGCTTCCCTTCTCTGTCGTATTCCTCTTCCCTTTTGTTTACCATCCTTATATTGATTTTGCACCTTGTTTTTCCCTTTCTTAAATGTTTTTTTTAAATCTTAAGTCCTTTATTTCTCTTCTTTTCCTCTTCCTTCCCTCTTGGTCGAGTTCTGAGATTTATTAAAGATGGCTTCCTCTCTTTGTTCTTCTTCTGCTGTCTTCATCTGTTGCAATGTTTGTTGATAGTTAATAAGCGCCATTTCTAAAAAAAAGGAAGGCTTCTTTCAAACCAGCTTTACCATTTTGTTTTGCTTGCTCATAATCTTTTCTCAGTTCCTCGATAGAAGAAGCCATTATAAATCTTTTCTTTTCTTTTCTCTTACAACAGCCAGAATATTCCAAAGGAAAAATAAGACAATCCCAAAGTTCTCAGTCAGTCCAAACCAAGACAGAGTTCCCACTCTCTCCTCCTGGGGTAGTATCAATTAAAGAAAAAGAAAGTCCAAATCTGTTTCTTAAAATCTTATTGCAATATATTTTAGTCTTTCAATCCTTAAGGCATCTCCTCCAACAAGGTCTTAGCATACAAATATTTTTTTTTTAGTCCTCTCTTTTCCCACTCACCGCTTAGAGCCAGTTTTCACCTAAAAAAAATAGGTTTCTTAATGTTCACTTTTTATTCCGTAAAAAAGAGGGTAAGCTATCCTTTCAGCACCATTAAACTGCCGCTTTTTCCTCTTCTCGAAGGTATCATTCAGAAAGTCATACTTTTCAGGAATTTTGTTAAATATGTCTTAGAGTCCTAGGAACCAAGAAAGACTTTCTCCTCTCAAGCACTTTCTCCACTTCCTCCTGCGCATTCTTACCCGGCTGCCAGCTTCTTTGTGGCGGCCATTACGGACCGCCGCTGCACAGTCCTGGGAAAAGGGGTTCTGCCGGCCGGGGAGGGGTGTGCAACACCCCAAACCCTTCTCCGGATCCCCTACCTTCAGCTGCCCCTGCAGGGCAGCCTAGCTCATACCCGTGTGGGTCGGAGCCCCAAAAACGACTAGCGCGGCAGGGATCGCGCAGCTTCGCAAATCCCTGCCGCTCGCGAAGCTGACAAACCGGAAACTCTCCTGATATTTATTATTATGTGTGAATAACTTACAGTTAAATCCACAATCTAAGACTGGTGAAAACTGAATTCAAGTCCTAAGCATGCACATCTAAAAACTGTTTTTCCTTCTTCTCCTTCTCCTTCTCCTTCTCCTCCTTCTCCTCCTTCTCCTTCTCCTTCTCCTTCTCCTTCTCCTCCTCCTCCTCCTCCTCCTCCTCCTCCTCCTCCTCCTCCTCCTCCTCCTCCTCCTCCTCCTCCACAGTTGAAGAGCTAGATTTTTCTATTTATTCTAAGAGAAATTTTGACTAATCTATCATTGGGCATTGAGATTGAAATAAGCCAGTTTGTAAGCAGCAAGTGTTCAAATCATTCATTCCAGAAATGTAAATAAACATTGGAATAATATGAATGAATAGGAGTTCTCTCTCTGAATATACTGCAGTTAAAAGCAGTGGTGGGTTTTAAAGTAGTTTACCACTGGTTCGGTTGGCGTGGCTTGGTGGGTGCGCTTTGTGCAAGTGCACACACTTTGCGCATGCGCACCAGACTTGCACTTTGTGCCCGCACAGAGGCTTTCCTAATCACCTCCTGCACTCCTGCAAATCTCCCTGTAGCTTCAGCAGCTGATGTGCAGCAATCTGCTGTGCCGCACAAAGCAACCGCGCTTCAAAAGCAGGGAATAAAGATCAGTATGGGAGCCAGGGCAGGCAGGTGGGCCCAACAACAGCTCATCAGTGAGAACTGGTTTGGTCTCTGCTGATCTTCAGTGCTACCGGTACATCAAAACCCGGATGAACCAGTCGAATAGCAACACTGGTCAAAAGTATTAATAATCAAATTGTGAGGATTTTCTTTTGGAGTTGTGTGTGTGTGTGTGTTTTCCCTATAAAATCCCTATTCAGTCCTGGGTACTTTAAGTCTCAATTAATTCATGAGGTAGTCTAATTCACAGCTGTGCCACAGACTAATGCTTCCAATAAGATGTGGATTAAATTCCCATTAAACTAAGACTAGTGCATTGCAAGGCAACAGGATTGCTGTTGAAATCCTTTTTTAATTTAAGTTATTGTGAATTTGGCAGTCTGGATAGATTGTGACAAGGCTGGTAATCTGGATTCTTGAATAATCAAGAATTTAAGAGTTCCATGAATTTTCCAATTAGCAGAGATTGCAAGGTGACAGTTTCTAGATAAATAAATTGTAAAAAAAAAAAGACAATTGGAGGAAAAGAATAGAGTTTAATTAGAGATAGCTCAAACTGGGTGCAGTCTTAACATTGGCTTAACATATTCACATTCTGGGAAATATGTTACAGAATTAGCTATTCTGTTATATTTTTATGAATGTGCTGTTAAACATGACTCTATAACTGTATATCTTTGCAGTGTCCTCTAATCAAAAGATAATTAAAATTGACAAAGATGTCATCAGATTTTATACTGCTCTGTACTGGTAAATAGCACATAAAAATCAGGTGTCTTTTGATTTTGCTTTCTATAACTGCACTTTTAAGATTGCTTTATGGGTTGCAAGATGGGATCTTGAGCTGTTATTCTCAAAATAATTCCTTCAAAAAACCACCTGTGACAAGACCTAGAGATTTATAGAGAAGATATTAGTGTCAAATGGGCAATTGAGTTTTACTGACATTAATGGCAGGGTCTCCAAATTGCAACGTTGCTCATTCTTGTTCCTCAACAATGCCAAACATGGATTTTATACAGAATAAGCATCAGAATGGATGATTAACAAATATATTTGTCCTGCTAAACTCTTGCAAGGTGGGTAAAGTTTTCATACTTACACTGTCACTGTAATATATTCATATGTTTATAGAGATAGTGCATAAGCGCACCGACGTGCCTACCGTCCCTGTCCTATTGTTTCTCTTATTCTTTTATTTTTCTTATATGTACCCATTTCATATATTCACAACTATGTATACACTTGTACTTATTATCTTGTAAACAATTGACAAATCAAATAAATAAATAAAAAATAAAAACTTCAGACAAAAGGAGCCCTCAGTTTCTCGGTGTTAAATGATACCAGATCTGTGTAGTAACAGTGTGTTTGCAGATCTAAATTGTGTATGAGGCTTGGAACATTCCCAATTCAGGCAGCGTGGATCTTTTCCTCTATACTTATTTTTTTTTTAATCTTCAGCTGAACCATATGGTATGGAGAGTAAGAATCAGGAATGGACAAACAATGGGGAAATTGAGAAGGAGAGGTCAGTGGTGCTGAGCGGGTGGGGCTTTAGGCCCCCCTTCCAGTCTAATGAAGCCGTTGTCTGGGGGTAATGAGGCACACGCCTCAAACCCTCTGCTTGGTGCGAGCGTCTCTCTCCCCAGGACGTGATTTGTCATACAATCCGAAACTTTGGGAAAAAGGGACCCGCCTTCTCAAGATGGAGATGAGCCATATGTCCACTTGCTTTGCATTTGAGAAGGAGAGGGGGAGAGAGATTCTTGAAAAGGTTCAGTTTCTGGCAAAGCTTCAGGCATTATCTCCATTATCTACTCCAATTTCATGTGTACCTTATTGGTGTTAAATATCAACTCCTACTGGTATATACATCAGAAAATGTTTTGTATCTTTATATATTTACTGCATATGATCTTTCATATGGACATGTGATTTTTTTTTTTTAATAGTCACAGATTGTGTTCTTTGGCATCAAGGCTGTTGGAATGCCATTTCATATCTTGCCACCAGAGACGAGTCTGTTCTGCTCATATGTGATCTAAAAGTATATTAAATTTCTGTGTTGGAAGCATTCTATGTTATAAAGAAAAAAAAGTAATTAAATCCCACTGATTTCAGTATATTTGATCAAGACTGAATGCATTTTTGTATTTAATGCATTTTTCTGCATATTTTGTATATCTGATTTTTTTATTTATTTATTTGATTTGATTTGTCAATCACTTACAAGATAATAGGTATAAGTATAAACATGAATAAGAAAATAGAAACAGGAAATAGGTACGAATAAATGGGGACAATAGGACAGGGACAGTAGGCACAATTGTGCACTCATGCACACCCTTTACAGACCTCTTAGGAATGGAGTGAGGTCAATAGTGGATAGCTTGAGGTTAAAGGAGTGGTGGTTAGTGGATTAACAACAAAGTCAGGTAGTGCTTTCCAGGCATTGACTACTTTGTTGTTGAAGTCGTACTTTCTGCAATCAAGTTTGGAGCGGTTTACATTGAGTTTGTATCTGTTGTGTTCTCTTGTATTGTTGCGGTTGAAGCTGAAGTAGTCATTGACTTGTAGGACATTGTAGCAGATACTTTTGTGTACTATGCTTAAGTCCAAACATAGGTGGTGTAATTCAAGGTTGTCCAAGCCCAAAATTTTTAATGGTGATATAGAGTATTTTGTTGTGAGCAGAGGAGTGTAGTACACTTCTCGTGAAATACTTCTGGACTTGCTCAATTGTATTAATGTCCGATATACAGTGCGGATTCCAGACTGATGAGCTGTATTCAAGTATTAGTCTAGCAAAAGTTTTGTATGACCTACACTGGAACATAAACCAGAAGCATTGTTAGTATGCTCTAGCAAAACAAAACAAAACAAAAACAACTTCCTTGTATTGAAATACAATTGCTACAAAAGATCCATCTGTTTATCTGAAAAATTGTGGCAGAAAAAAAGATAATACTAAACATGAATTAATCATTTTTAGGTAGCCCTATATTGAAGCATCCTTATGGAAGTTATACAGAAAAACAAAGTGCAACTAATGCATCAATAGAAGCAAAATCTACCACCTTTTCCTATATCTGCATCTTTGCTTGCATTCAGTTGGACAACATGTGTCAAAAACAATCCTTCTATTGCCTCTGGGGTATTTAAAGAGAAGGAGGCTCCATTAGATATAGGTGAATAATAGCAAGCTGTTGTTTGCGTGTTGCTTACTCAGAGGAAGCATTCCACATCCTTCCTTGGCAAGGAAAAAGAGGGAAACTCTTCTCTAGGGCTCCTGGTGCTGTCCAGGGTCTAATGCTAAATTTTCACTAACTGAGCTTCTCTGACATATGCCCAGCCTAAAAGAAAAGAACTGGAAATGATAGTGCCTTCAAGCAGTTTCCCCCCCCAAACAGACCAAACTTTTGTGGACTACTTGACCAAGGGCTGAAGTGACTAGAAAGCAGCAAGCATTTCTATGATGTAGCATTATAAAGGTGAGCGGAAGAGGTGATTGCTTCATTCTGGAGATATCACCATGATAATAAGATAGAAATCGAAGTACCCACTGTGGTTTGGTTCACACAAGTGCATTTCTGAACTAGTTCTTTGCCTCTGCTTTTTTCCATTTATCAGTTCAGATAAATTTGTTTGTGGTCTTGGATGAAATGGAAAGAAAGGTTTAAGTGTTCAATCGTATGTTTTTTCAAAACATAGTGACTGTTAAGGGCGCAATAAAATTCTCAGGTATCTATTTCTTTGTTTAAATTTATATGGTATTTCAGTCTCAAACAACTCTAAATAGGTAACACTTTGAAAGAGATAAAACAATAAGTTTAACAGAACATCACAATAAAATTATCTTATGCTACCACAGGAAAACACATTCCATAAATCAATAACTTTGCTGAAAGTGGGACTCCAATCCTATTAGCCTACAAAGGCCTTCTGGGATTTAGGTCTTTCCTAAATTACAATGAGATTGGTGTCAGTCTAATCCCAGGAGAATATTGTTCCAAAATAAGATGGACAATAATGAAAAATGCCCACCCTCATGGTTTCTGATAGCAATACCATCTTGGAGTAGGGACCCAAAGGGAACCAGCCAGGGTAGAATTCAACATTTTTAACAATCAGTTCTGTGGGTGTGGCTTAGGTGGTGGGCGTGACTTGGTGGTCATGTGACTGGGTGGACGTGGCTTGGTGGTCATGTTATTGGCTGGGTGTGGCCAACTCAATATCACTCACATCGAAGCATGCATCTCCTCGCCTGGCCTCTCATGACTGTGGGGATGCTGCAACAGTAAGTGTGAAAAACGGTCATAAGTCACTTTTTTCAGTGCCATTGTAACTTTAAATGGTCACTCAGCACAAGTAAAGTATCAGCAAAGGAGGGGGAAAAAACTCCAGAGAGGTTCCTGAGACAGGAACTCTAGTCCTGCCAAGAATGTAATAAGGGTTAACGGAGAGGCAGTTTCTGTAAACAACACCAGAATGTTTCCTTCCTGCCTTCCTTACAGGATTAGGCCAGTAATTTCTTCTCCGAACTGCTTAGAATGTTAACAATTAGTTCTAGCAAATAGGTGCGAACTGGTAGAATCCCACCCCTGGAACCAGCCCTGTCTTCCAGATCTTTGGTTGTTTCATGGATATTCATGAAATGATTAAAGCCTCTTTAGCTATGTTTGGATGTTCTATTTCCAGTTGTCTGTGCAAAAACTGGTGTATCCAAGCTACTAATTCTGAAAAGCTAATGCTACAGTACTTTCTTCCTTTTCTATGAAAAGATTGCAGGAAGTAGTAAGGTTCCTTCCCACTCCCTCAATCTCTGCAGGAAATTGTGAGAAGTCCTCTAATGCCATTTTTAGTTTCCCTTCTACAGTGAAGGCCTTTCCCCATATTCTCCTTTTCTGCCTTCCTCCCTGGAAGATGTTAAATAGAGAGAACTTTGTCAGTGGCTGCAAACAAAAGAAATAAAGTGGACGATTTGAGATGATGAAGGAGGAAGTCTTAGGCTGTAAAAACTAAATTAACAAATCAACTATTACTGTTATATTCCTGGCTATAACAGAAGGGCTTCTTGAAGAAGTAGAAAGAAGTGGGGGAAAAACTTTACATATTGCAGAAGTGGGAAGAAAACTTTGAATATTTCATCAGTATTCTTTAAAATAAGATGCAAATATTGTTTCCTGGCTGCTGTTATTTTTCCTAGCAGACTTCCTCTTTAATTGTAGCATTTATCCATTTTGATTCATCTCAAAGCAAGATGATACCAGAGGAACTGAAGGCTAAAGATTACACAGAAAAACAACTCTGAAAATTTTGGTTTGATAGTACTGGCATGGTCCCCAAAGCATCTAATACTTAGATCTCTTGTAGAGGGGGCCTGAAGAGATGGAACTTGCGTTTTCTTTCCAAATTGACATTTCCCATGTATTCTGTTTATGTAAAGGCAGAATAAGGGAAAACCAGATTGGTTTTTATAATGCCTTCCAAGTCATTAGGATGGAAGATGTAATCCTTAGATAATTTCTGATTAGTTGGCTAGACCCACTACATTGTAGATGAAACATTGTCTTTCATTAGCCAAATAGTTTCCTTAAAGAAGCTGGATCTCTCTTATCTTCCTACTTGTGGTTAAGATAGTGCTTAGGAGACAAGAAAAAGGAAATGGAGGAGGAGCAGGGAGAAGAACAAAAATAAGAAGGACCTGCCTATGAACAGCCAAAAACAAGGCCCAGAAGATCTCCTGTCAAGCTCTCTGCAATGAACATGTGCTAAAACAAAAAGTCTTCTTCAAAGAGACAATAATAAGTTTTTGGAGGCTAAATATATTTTCCTGATATTTTTCTTTTTCCAATAGCATCCTTTTTATATTTGTAGATTTGGGCTTACCAATTTTGTAATGGAAGTGTTCCCTAAACCTCTGCATGGAAGGCTGAATAAAAATGTAGCCACTCCTCATGCTTCACAATAGGCACAAGACTTGTTAAGTTCCGTCTTCCCAGGAATTGGACAGCATGAAACTTTCCTTTCTTTTCCCCCTAGACTAGATCTAAGGGAGAAGTTCTGGACAGAAGGGCTAAAGACTCCTTAGCTGAACAGACATGTTGCTGTAAAAAGATTTTATTATAATTATCTTTTATTAGGGAAAGCTTGGAAGGAGGGACTTGCCTGGATGTTTTTAAAATTATTCCCCTTCCCTGTTTCTAACAACATTCCAGAAGAAGCAATGGCAAACACTTTTGTGTTGTTTGTAAGACAACTCCAAGGATATTCACCAGTTACCTCCAAGAGTTAGGAAGGAAGGAAAAGAGGGAGAGAGGGAGAAATGGAAGGAAGGAAGGAAGGAAGGAAGGAAGGAAGGAAGGAAGGAAGGAAGGAAGGAAGGAAGGAAGGAAGGAAGGAAGGAAGGAAGGAAGGAAGGAAGGAAGGAAGGAAGGAAGGAAGGAAGGAAAAGTTTATGTTTTATCCACAGTGATTCCAAGATCTTAGTCACCATCAGTCCAAGCCAAATCTCTATAAATGAAGCTGGAAATCTTATGCTTATTGAGGCAATGTTTATCTCCATAATAAATAACTATTTGTGCAATCACAAAATGGATGCTGTAGGAGAGCTCATTATAACCTAATTAAATTGTGGAGTGTGTGCCTAGTCACAAAGCACCCATTTCACAAGAAAGTCATTGATGTGATGAAGGCTAGATGACTTGTTCAAGAAATAGAATATAAGGGAGAGGACAAAACAGAAGCCTACTGTGATGACCCGGGAAGTGGCACAAAGGCAATACAGTCAAATAATAAGCAGGAGTCCCTTTATTAGCTGCAACTTTGCCCCTGATGTCCTGGTTACCTTCTGGTCTGGAGAAAAACTCTCTCAGGAACAGCCTTTGGCTGCAGATATTCAAGTCCAAAACGTTGTCAGCAAAAACTTTAATTATAAGTCCAATCAAGGCAAGATGAGGTAATTAATCCAGCAGGGCAAGAGAAGGAATTCCAGATGTGAAGAAACGACAGTAAATCAACCCAGTTGAGAGGATTCCAGGAACACAGATAACCACAGTCACCACAAGATAGAGTGGTCAATGTCTGGAATACTCTACCCGACTCTGTAGTTTCTTCCCCAAACCCCAAAAACTTTAACCTTAGACTGTCTACTATTGACCTCACCCCTTTCCTAAGAGGTCTGTAGGGGGCGTGCATAAGCGCACCAACGTGCCTACCGTCCCTGTCCTATTGTTTCTCTTATTCTTTTATTTTTCTTATATGTACCCATTTCATGTATTCACAACTATGTATACACTTATACTTATTATCTTGTAAACAATTGGCAAATCAAATAAATAAGTAAATAAGATAAACTCACGTTTGTTCCCAGAAGATGCCACACTCTTTTAAACTCTCTTCCCAGGTGTGCCTAATGAAGGGAATCAGGGCCCTTTCCTCCCCCATAAGCCATGCAACCTATGTTGCTCTCTTCTCCATTCCTCCCTGCATGCCCTAGGATGAAGAGGGGTGGGTCTGGGTCTTCCTCTGAACTCCCTCTGCCTTGTTCTACCTCTCCGCTGCTCTGCCCAGATGAACTTTGCCCTTCCCCAGTTTCTTCTACAGCCAATGGAGCCACATTCCCACTCCCTGTCAGCTGTTTGTCTTCCTCCGCAGATTCAGACTCCGACAGGGACATGACACCTACTTTGATTATTACTCTCAATCAGAGAGCCCATCAATTGTCTCTTACATCTCACAGTCCCACATGGGGAAGATTCAGAGAAACAACTGTTCTTTAGGCTTGATTTCAAAAAATGTCCCTGGATTCACCTGTGGTCCAGAATTACTTTTTAGGATACCGGTGGCAAGCATCTGGAATGCAACACTTCACTTTGAAACACTGAAAAAAAATGGTAAATCAGGAGGGCCCAGGAAAGGTGCCTGTGGGTGTTTGGGCTTTCTCAGGATTTTTAAACTACACTATTTTCTGTGTATTACAAATTACATTCATAAGAAAAGAACTCTAGTGATTTGGCACGAGGGCTTACATTGCTTTTGACTTGCAAAAGTTTCTACAGCTAGCTATTTTCATGCTCTTGAAAGCCATATGTGATGCCCAGCTGGATTCATATCCTTAAAAGAGCCTTCCTCATTAGACAGTAGTTTGTACTGTCAACGGCAAAACCAATGCATTTAAGAGGTCTGTAGTCCAACACATTTGAGGGTATCAGATTGGTCAAGTCTGGCATAATCAAAATTGCTACTAAAGGAGCAGAATTCAAGCACTTTACTCATAACAATAACTCATAATAATAACTCATAGTAATTTACTCTCCAGCGAATAGAAATGTTAGATCTATGATACAGCAGGACAAGCACATTCTTTTGCAATCTTAAGCTAACACATTTATTTATTTATTTATTTATTTATTTATATTATTTTTATTGAATTTTTCTTTTTACATATCTCTATCAATATTAAACATACTGTGACAATTTTTTATACAACTACATTCCATATTCTAATATAATCTATAAATTCTAATTCTATACCTTCTACATCTATATTATACATTTCTTTTCTTATTTCTATTCTTTACCCAGTCGTACCATTTCTCCCATATTGCATAATATTCAGAATTTTCTTTTCCTTTTAATTCTATACTCAACTTATCCATTTCTGCAAACTCAATTTTTTTTTGTAATCACTAGGCCTTCGGATGGTATATATTCTTTCTTCCAACATTGTGCAAAGGTGATCCTGGCTGCTGTTATTATATGTAGCACCAAATATTTGTCCTTTTGTTATATTTTCCTTTGATTACCCCTAGAAGAAACAGTTCCAGGGTAAATTCCATTTGATCTCCAATTAATTCCTGTATCCATTTTTGTAATTTCTTCCAATATTTTTTTCATTTCAGGACATAGCCAACACGTATAATAGAAGGTACCTTATTTTTGTCCACATTTCCAACGTTTTGAATCTAAATTTGGGTAAATCTTAGCCAGTCTTGTGGGCAACAAATGCCAGAGGTAAAACATTTTATATTGATTTTCTTTATAAACTGCTGATTTTGTTATCTTATAACTTATATTCCAGATTTTTCCCCACTCCTCTAGCTCAATACTGCGGCCAAAAATTTTGGCCCATGCTATCATCGATCCCTTAACTATCTCCTCTGCTCTGTCAAATTCTAATAAATAATTATATATTTTGGATAACAATTTCTCATCTGGACCTGTTAAAAGTTTATCTAGTTTTTGTGGCTCGATGTCAGTTCCAGATTCCTCACTATCTTTTTTGTATCTTGACTGTAATTGCAAGTAGGGCCACCCATCAATAGTTATTCCCCGATCTTGCAATTCCTGCCTATTTTTTAAAATTTCCCTTGATTGTCTAGAATTTCCTTATATCTGGCCATCTTGTCTACCTCCATTGTGTTGGGGTGGATTATAGCTTCCATGGTGGAAAGCCAACTTGGGATTTTCAAATAATGTTTTTTTTTTATCCCTCTCTATGTTTGCATCAAAGAATCCCTTGTTTTGTGTCTATAAAATTATAGGTATAACTTATTTTCCTTATCCCACAGGAAAGAGTGCCACTCCTTTTGTAGATCATGCCCCTCAAGCAGCTAACACATTTATTATGACATAAATAAGACACCACATCAACAGAGTCATAGACTTTAATTCTCATTTGATAGATACTTGTCACTATCTAACAAATACAGGGATCGAACCTTGCATCAAATCAAGATTTCATCCCTGGTCCCACCTCTCTTCAGATATGAGCAAGGTGAGATCCTCAGACAATGGATCTCACCTTGCTCATGGCCCTTGTGATTTGTACCAGAGACTGGAAAAGTCCACTTAAATGAGATAGGAGATTACAATGAATTAGGCAGATCCTGCAGAGATTCAATCTCCCCAATGCTAGCATGTTTATATGCTTTATGCTTTGCCAGTTGACAACAATACAAGGAGCTCCTTCCAACTGGACAATGTCTTAATCACTTGATCAAAACAAGGGTGTTTGTTACCTACTGATTCATTCATATTGCGCTTTTGTCAGCATTTCTATGTAGTCAAAGATTGTGTAGTTACTGTGCTTGAGCTGTGTTCTCACTACTATGGAATTATTGATGATGAAAATGTCAGTAAATTTTCATCATCAGTAAAACACCTGTTAGATCCAGTATGCTGCTATTTCAAAGCAGTTTTATGTGCTTTAATTGTAATGATATGGGCACAATTCAGCATCTCCATTTCTCTACTTGGCAGAGGACAGTGCCATCTGTTGGTCTTCCAATAGCTTGCAATTTAATAATAAAGTCAGCCTAATTTAAGTTTGGCCTTTGACGTTTTCAGAAATCCTGTGAGAATTTGTTTTGACATTTTGAAATCAGAGGTGGTGTTCAGCAGGTTCTGACCAGTTCTGGAGAACCAGTAGTGGAAATTTTGAGTAGTTTGGAGAACCAGCAAATACCACCCCTGACTGGAGATTTTACAGTATCCTTCCCCTGCCACGCCCACCAAGCCACGCCCACAGAACCAGTAGTAGAAAAATTTGAATCCCACCACTGTTTGAAATGATCTTCTGCCATGTTCTTTAACTACTTGGCCAATGCAGAATATTTAAAATATTACTTAAAAAAAAACCCCTACCATTTTGTAGACTTTTTGAGTGACAGAATTTTGTCTCATTTTCAAAAAAAAAAAGTACATAGGTTCTGAAGAATCTATGTATAGATTCCACCTATGATGGATTTTATTAACAATGAGACAAGAAAGTGCCATTTCTTGCACCACAGATTTCTTGCATGAGAAGCAAGCAGCACAAAGCCTCGTAAAAGAACAGCTCAAACTGATAAAAGGCTACAAAAATAAAAAATAAAATATCAACTCAGAAGCATTTTGCTTGTAGTTGCTAGCATCACTGAATGTTCACCCTATACAGGTAGTCCTCAACTTATAACAGTTCATTTAGTGAAAAAAGTGACTCATGAACAATTTTTCACACTTACGACCATTGCAGCATCCCCGTGGTCACGTGATTTACATTTGGATGCTTGACAACTGTCTCACATCTATGTGGGTTGCAGTGTCCCAGAGTCATGTGATCATCTTTTGCAACCTTCTGACAAGTAAGGTCAATGGGGAAACCAGATTCACTTAACAACACTGTTACTAATTTAAGAACTATAGTGATTCACTTAACAAATGTGGTGAGAAAAGTTGTACAATGGCACAAAATTCACTTAACAAATTTCTCACTTACCAACGTAAATGTTGGGTTCAATTGAGATTGTAAATTGAGACTACCTGTATTCTATTGGTCATTGTGTGTGAAAGAGCCCCTCCTGCTGCACTCTGTATCCACAGATAACACCTCCCCCTCCCATTCCAGTAGATGGGGAGGAAGACTCTGAGGTAAAAGCAGTGTTAGACACAGAGTGAAGCAGGTTGAGTACTGAGTACACAGGAAAGGATATGAAGACTCAGACACATGATGGGTGGCAGAAACAGATATTCATTGCCACCATTGGCACACCATTTTCACAACCCATATCCCAACAAGCCCCATCCTAGGAAGCTACCAAACTTGCCAGAATCAAGTGTCAACCAAAACAAGCAACAGAAACTCTTCCATGGGATGGAGGGAGCTTTGTAGATACCAAGAGATAGACCAAGTGGGGGGGAAATGATTCAGCTCCTTCCACATCGGGCATAAAAAAAAGTGAGAGGGATTGGTCAGCAGATTCCTGAGAGAGTGGCAGCTATCACCTCAACTGGAGCAGATGAATGACAGGAAGTCTTATGTGCTCCTGGGGAGTTGCTGAGAGAACACAGCCATATTTTGTTCTTACAATCCACAATCTACTGGGAAAGCAAAGGTGGCTATGAAGGGAATTATGTAATGGAATGTGTTGATGACCTCAAGGAACAAGATATGCCTAGGAAACAATCAGACAAGAGAGGCAAGAGCTTCCAATGGCTTAACAGTCAGTAAAAGGACCTGCCCTAATAGATCAAGCAAGTGGAGATGGGAAGTTTGTACTTTCAGACTCGCAAGATTCTGTTAAGGTAGAATTACAATAATGTTGAATCCGTTCATCTTGTCGTGTTTCCCAGTTTATCTGGGAGGGCTGACACCAGTTTAACACAAAGTTAAATAGGAGAAGGAAAGCATCAAAATCTGATGCAACCAACAAGTGAAGGGCTATGTATGTTATCTCTCCTCTCTCATCAACACCAACAGGAACCAAGGAAGGGGGCAAACCATTGTAACAGTATATCTCACTGCCAAGCCCCGCAGCCAGTTCAGAAGGCCAATGGTATTGAAAGCCACAAGGATAGATACACCATCTGTCACAAGGATCTGTCAAAGGTCACCCACGAGCATGACCAATGCTATTTCCCTACTCTACCCAATCTGAAACCTGACTGACCAGGTTTCTAAATAATTCATTTCCTCTAAGATCCCTTGCAACAGCTATTAAACCACCTTCTCCTCAACCTTCCCCCAAAAGGAAAAATTAGAAACTGGACAGTAGTTTTCCAGAATAAAGGGGTCTATATATAATGTATTGAAATAGACAAAGAATGAGGTGAAAAATTGTCATCTCGTTGTTTGATTGGTGATATTTATAAAACAATAGATATTGTGGAGTGATCTCTTGATAATAAATCTCTCAAATTATAAAAAAAAATATACAAAGTTTGAGAACTATACTCCATAACATTGCTCCCATTCATATAATTTATGAGGAAAGAAATTATTTTTTGAAGACAGTAAAAAACTCTGTGTTTTTATTATGAATAAGCGCTGAACTGTCTGTGAAGATCCTTGATGGCACCAATTCAGTCAAAGTGAGTTCATATGTGGGGATTCTGTTTTGCTTTGTGAAGTCATAGAAAATCCACTCCAGAACAGCCTGATAAACCTCAGGATTTGGCTAAATCCATTGCAGGATGGTCTTTCCCATCCCCTATGCCCATCAAATATAGTCTGACTGACTTTCATTCTGTGTGTATTCTATTTGTGTATTTGCTTAAATAAAATAAAAAAGTGTGTTGATAGAAAAGAGAGAAATATACTTTGTACATCCACAGCCCAAACTTTATAATATTCTATTTTTGTAGCTTTAATGCCAGCAATCAAATTATTTGCCACCATAAAAGGCCAGTGGCAAAATGAATTTTCTGTAAATTCTGCACACACTTTAACAGATTGGATAGATCACAGCTGAAATGAAACAATCACTGACAGAACTCAGTATGATGTCAAGCAGAGAGCAACCAGATCTACTGCTAGGATCCATCTGGAAACAAACTGAGTTATTTTCTAAAATGACATGGGAAGTCAATAAAATACGAAGGTGTCTCTCTCAGGCTCTGACAGTGGCAGTTTGGCACCTGGTAGGTTAGTAAGATTTGAAAATATAAATCTTAAAATGGCCTAGAATCATACTGTTACAGGAATTGCATGTAATAGTAACCTCAGGTAGGACATGCCCTCATCTCTGCTCTGTGGAGAAAGAGACATTTATGGACATACTTTAGGTTCTGTCAGCAAGAGTGTTGCTGCTGAGGACTAGAAGACTGTCTTTTTCTGTAGTGGCCCTTGCTCTATAAAACACCCTCTTCTAGGGGTGGGATTCAAATTTTTAACAACCAGTTCTGTGGGTGTGGCTTAGGTAGTGGGTGTGGCTTTGTGTTCATGTGACAGGGTGGACGTGGCTTGGTGGTCATGTTATTGTCTGGGTGTGGCCAACTCAACATCACTCACATCGAGGCATGCATCTCCTCGCCTGGCCTCATGACTGTGGGGATGCTGCAACAGTTGTAAGTGTGGAAAACGTTCATAAGTCACTTTTTTCAGTGCCATTGTAACTTTGAATGGTCACTCCACACAAGCAAAGTACTAGCAAAGGAGGGGAAATAACTCCAGAGAAGTTCCTGAGACAGGAAGTCTAGTCCTGCCAAGGGATGTAATAAGGGATAACGCAGAAGCAGTTTCTGTAAGCAACACCAGAATGTTTCCTTCCTGCCTTCCTTACAGGATTAGGCCAGTAATTTCTTCTAACAACCGGTTCTCCAAACTGCTTAGAATGTTAACAACTGGTTCTAGCGAATAGGTGTGAACTGGTAGAATCCCACCCCTGCCCTCTCCTTGAAGATTAGAATGGCCCTAACCTTGGTAGGTTTCTGAAACACTCTGAAATCCTGGCTATGTTCCTGTGCCTGAATGTATCAAGGGCTTTGTATCCTGGCTGTATTGCTAACTAGTCAAGAATCTCGGTTGTTATGTATATTTATTTTGGATGTTTTTATTGTTTTAAAATGTTTTTATTGTTTAATAGTAATATATATTTTGAATTTTAGGCTCGCCAGAGTCATTGGCTGAGATAGGTGGCTATAGAAATTGAATAAATAATTAAGTAAATAAATTTTGTCCATTTCATTAGAATTTGCACACGTTAGTCACTAGATGGCAATCTTTACTACTTAAGTGCAAACTATTTTGGCCTTTTTGCTTTCAGAAATGGCAAGTAATCTCTTCTGCAAAAGAATTGGAGTTTGTTATTATCCATTAGCAGGATGCATATGTTAATATTCTACATATACTCTGGCAGAAGAAAATGCTTTATAATAATAAAAAAACCTCTCTCTTTTTATGACCCTGTAATTCCTTAATTCAAGGTAGAGTTGGGCTGGATAGATGGAGCTGAGCATTTATTGGTGGATGCCCTTCCATCACATGGAGTCCACAACAAATATTTTTCCTTTGTGCCCTAGGAGAGAAACATATACTACTACCTAGGATTGAACTCTCAACTTTCCGACTGGTCTTCACTCCCATGCCACTCAAAGTCTCCTCTCATGTAGACATTTATTTCTGAGCAAACATACATGGTCTTATGCTCTAAAAATATAAGCGATTGGGCCTGCTTTTTGTTAGGCTTGCATAAACAACACGACCACAACATCAAATCACAATTTCAGACATTCCCTTTAGCGGTTGGCTACCAATACATTTTCAAGTACAATTGAATATTACAACCATCCTCCAAGAAGCCCTGTATCCGTGATGGCAAACATATGGCACGTGTGCCACGGGTGGCATGCAGAGCCATTTGTGCGGGCATGCAAGCCCCAGCCTAACTTACCACACTGCACATGCGCGAGCCTCCCAGCTGATTTTTGGCCCGTTTGAGGCCTTTCTCGGCCTCCCAGAGGCTTGAGGGAAGCCTCTGCAGCCTTTGGAGGCCGAAAAACAGGCCCAAAATTAGCTGGGACACACGCACATGCCCAGTGCAGGTAAGGGAGGATCACGCACGCATGCGCAGGGGGTGGGGCCCCCATGCGCATTGCCTTCTAGGTGCTGGTATGTAAGCATGCCTGCATGAGTGCACATGCAATTTTCGGCACAGAAGCACAAAAAGGTAAGCCACCACTGCCCTATGTGGCTCAGCCTAGGTCCGTGATGGTGAACCTATGGCACGCATGCCGGAAGTGGCATGCAGAGCCACTTCTGCCAGTATGCGAGAGGTCGCCCAGAAGAGCCCCACTGTGCATGGGTGTGTGCCCCCTGCCAGCCAGCTGATTGCTGGGTATTTGCTGCGCATGCACAGGGGGAGATGCACGTGTGGAAGACGCATATGCATGCACAGAGCCATGCAGCATGTGGGGGGGGGGCACACGCACATGTGCAGAGGCTGTGGTATGAGGGGGGTTGCATGTGCAGAGGCACACGGTGTGCACGCAGGGGATCGCATGCGTATGCATAGGGGCGGGGGAACTTGTGTGCACATTGTATCATGGGTGCAGGCATGTGAGTGCACACCATGTGCGCATGCACGTGCACCTTTGGCACGCAGCGTGGAAAAGGTTAGCCATCACTGGCCTAGGTTATCTTTAACATCATCCATCCCACATAAACGCTAATCTTTCAGCCTGAGGACAAAACTATGCCTGTTGAAGATCTTTAGTGATCAAGAATGTGATGGGAAGGGGCCCAGGCATTCCCTGTGGAGATTCCCCTTCTCTGTGTCACTTTGCTCCCTGAAGTAAGGATTGCACCAGGGACTCCAGAACTTCTTAAAGATTTGGCTGTTCCAGAAGGCAGTTGGTGGCTTCAGTTTTGTTAGCATCCCTAGTGCCTGGAATCGTATACACTGATGGATCAAACCTCAGAATATTGCAAGGTTTTTCCTTCTAAAGATGGAAAAGATGGTTAGCCTAAGGCTGGGGGAAAACTGCAGAGAAAAGAGTATCTGGGTTATAGATGACCTTTTGTTTGATGACATCTGAATTTTCACATAAAATAGCTGTCCTAAAAAGACTTCTATTGCCACCCACTTTGCTGCCTTTTAGATACCAAAGGCAAACTATGTTGTTTTCTCCAGAGAAGAATAGTGTATCTTTGTGCTTGACTTGAAGTCTGAGGTTTCATTGAAAACCCTGACTTTGCATGCCTTTGCTACTCAAATATCGGAACCTTGATTTCTGAAATTTAACTGTCTTTAGTATCTGGATTTTTGCCTGGTTTCAACCTGTTGGCTTTTGACTCCTATTTACATATTTAAGTTTCTTGCTTTGGAGCTTGAGACCTTGGACAGATATAAATTTAATTTTTTAATAGGTACAATGTATTGATAAGATACATTGTCACGCTTGAACAAAGGCATTGCACTTTAGATACAAACTCAAGATTAAGTATTGTGTTCAATTAACTTTTCATTGGGGTTATGCAACTTGTAGCTAAAGGACAGGAATGCAAGTGTACCAACCCAAAAAAGAAAAAAAATGGTTTTGGCCTTCAAAAGATGCTGCTCAGTGACAACTTTTAAAGTGAAGAATGGGCAATATTAAGCATTTAACATAGTATTAGTAAACATTAGTGAGAAGTATGACCATATTTAATGGCAATTTTTTAATTTTATTTTTCTGGCAGCCTCATTTGTAATTCTATCAGAAGCGCAATCTTTTGTCCCATCAACAGTTGCACACCTAATGGCTTTACATTATGAATATATGATATTATCCAGTGCTGAATTGGAATCAAACCACTGTTCAACTAGTATAGTATAGCAGCATGTAAAACTTTTCTACTATATCATACATTGTTGAACAAGAGTATCCCAAGAGAAAACAAACCAACATTATATTGCTAGGGATCTTCATTCTTCTTCCACTGAAGAAGAAAAAAATGAACTATTATTATTTTATTTCATCTCATCAGTGTATAAATTGGATCCATCTTCCAGACTTGGAATAGTTACTAGATAGTTCAAACAACATTGCAATTGCCATAAGAAGCACTTTGGTGGTACTTGTCAGATTTATGGTTATAGAATTTCAGTCTTTTGCATGGACCTGTTATTGACCTGGGAGATATTCTCATTTCTTGGCAACACCTCACAGAAAATTTATGTGATTCTATTCCTTTACACACCTTATTCTTTTTCTAGAGCACTTAAGCTTCTTTTAAGGTACAGTTTTAAAACATTAGATTCTGTCTGATAGAATGTAATGTAAAGATGAGCTGTTTTGGATTAATTTACAAATTCCTGGTAATTCTTAGTTTTTTGACTAAAAATTCTTATCATTTTGGCTTTGTCACTTTTCTGCTTTGACTTTAATACTAGTTGGTAACATGCCGTACTGTATATGATTATCTTTATATCTATTCCAATTTAGTGCTATATTGTAAGAGTAATAGTAGGAGGCTTTTCCTTTTTGTTTCAATTCCCATTTTTTATATTTTGTAAATCTTTAATTTATTTCCTCCCTCCAACTTCCTTTACTTTTCTCCCTTTTCAATCAGTAAGTAATTTTAAAAATAAATAAGAGTGCAGGCTCAACATACAAATGCTTGTGTTACCAGTAGATGTCCTTCTAAACTTCTGATTTTCTTGGAAAACTTTAGAAACGTTATAGCTACTTATTTGATGCTGCTTACTTCTGTCTATTACAGATAAGAAAGCAGTTTCTATCTCTAACTGGGCTATCAGACCAGGATGACCAGCAAAGAATTGGAATTTTTTCTACATGTTTGCGTTATCTAGTAGTTATCCAGTTCTGGTAACCTAATCTTATGTCAAAGAGAAGTGAGTTGAAATACTTATTTGTCTACAACAGTGTCATCAAACTTTCTGTCATCTCTCTCTCTCTCTCTCTCTCTCTCTCTCTCTCTCTCTCTCTCTCCCCCTTTCTCCCTTTCTCTCTCCCACCTATATTTTCTTTCATTTTCTGCCAGTGTTCAGTTTTTGATTTTGTGTGAGTTGTGTGTTTGTGTGTGTGTGTGTGTGTGTGTTTGTTGATGTAACTATTTGAAAAGGAAAAAAAAAAAAAGAACTGGGAGAGTGAATATTAATAAAAGCAACAGAGGCTCATTAGGCAGCTAGGAATGTGTTGGGGGGAGATTTCACTAAGAGGAGGTGGTGTGGGGTTTTAATTAAACCAGAAATTCAGTAGAACAAAATTTCCAGAGAAGAATAACCTAGGAATCCAAAGAAGTTTTGAGCTGTGATGGTGAAGAAAAACAATGGCATTTTGGAATGAGATTTAATTCATGTTGAAGAGTTGATCGCCGTGTAGATAGTTTTACTCCCTTATTTTTTTCACCCCGTTCAGACAGGATGGAAGTGAAATTAAACCATGGAGATGATTAAAATATTTTTAACAGGTTTCAGTAGGGGACAACAAGAGAGATTGCTTTTAAATGCAGGATGTGGCTAATGGGTTGTCCGACTATCCATCCAACTATCCATCCTTCTTTGACTTCACTTTTTTTAGACATTTCCCATGCAAACTACAACACTTTGAACATGTCCCACATTCATTTAATCACAATTGTTTGGGCTCCCCTCCTTCTTACATCTGTAAATCCGGCCTGTTGAGGTTACTATCCCTGGCATTTCAAAACAAAAAGAAAGACAAAGAAAGACAAACAGACCCCCATGTATGAGACCCTGTATATAATAAATGTAAACAATCTTTCTTCTAGATTTCTACTGAGTGGTGAGGCCCAGGTATGATACAGGTATGTTTGCCTCTGTTTAAGCACAGAGATAGAGGTGGACTTCTTGGTGAATTGTAGACAAGTTGACTGATACAGGAATCATCTTTGAAGATCCTCATGTGAAAAGTAGCTACATTAAGGAAACAAAATGTTTTGGGAACTGATTCCACACCATTTTTAAAAAACATTGCATTGTTGATGTTATATTTGTTCTATGGCACATCAGAGCAGGCAGCAATACCCAGTCAATGCCAGTTGATCTTGAAAAAGCAACGCATGACTGAACCTGGTTAATACTGAAAAGGAGATGATCAGAAATCTTGGAATTAAACACTGGATGCAAGAGAACAACAACAATAACAAATCTTAGAAGAAGGGAATGGTAAACAGTGTCTATAGTTCTTCCAATACTTCAATCTCTATTACACTAGGAGTTAAGTTCAACTTGCAAGAGACTTTACTGTTCTTTTGCATGAATAGTCCTGTTGACCTATGTTTAATTCAGTTGAGCATCAAATGATAGCCTATATCACATTAGAAGATAAACCATTAAGAATACTGTCAAAATAGGTATGAAAATAGAATTAGCATTTATCCCTGTTGCCTATCTGAACATACTGTACAATACTATATATGACATTTCTGTTGCATTTCTTTGGCAATATTTAATCTCTAGGAAGGGTGCACAAAATACTGTAGCCTTTTTAAAGTATAATTTGACAAAATGACTATGTTTTATTGGTTTGGTTGAAGTTTGGTTTTCTTCAAGTTAACGGTAATTAGACTTGCTATTCTGGTCTTTGTTATGTCTGCCTTTTGTTGACTCTGTAAATGAGATTTAGATTAGGTTTTTATTTACAGAGATTTGAGAAAAAGCAAAGCCGTCTACATTCCTGTCCTATACTGCACATGGAAACTGGCTGTAATTTCAATTTAAGAGATGCTAATACAGTATTACAGCTTCACCTAAGAGTGTTTTCAAGGAAACTGTTGTGCTTTAAAGGATTGTACAATTTTTCCTTGGAGGAACAATTCATTGAACCCAAATGTACAGAAAGTAGGCTAATTTAGAATCCATATATTAAGCATTCCTGTGTTCTGAAAGCCAATTGAATTATGTTAAAATGGGGGGAATGTCCTTGCCTTGTCTTCTAAAAGCAGAGATGGGTAATGAAACATCTGTTTAAAAAAACAACCAAGCTCAGGGAGCACCAAGGACTTCATAGTGAAAGAAGTGATTTACAACCACTTTTTTTTCAGTATGGACTCCTTGGTGCTTTGATTGTTTGGTCCTCACACTTATGGCTATTGCAACATCTCCATGATCAAAATTTGGGCACCTGGCAACTGGCATACATTTACAACAATTGCAGAATCCTAAGATCACGTGATCGTCATTTGTGAACTTCCCAATTAGCTTCTGACAAGCAAAGTCAATGGGGTGGGGGACTGGATTCACTTAAATGACCACAAGATTTGCTTAACAGCTGCAGCAAAAACATTATAAAAATAGACACAACTCACTTAATGAGTCCATGTTTAGCAACGGAAGCCCTGGTCCCAATTTTGGTTGTAAGTTGAGGAGTACCTTAACAAGACAAATGTTGTATGGGTACTCCTACACTAATGGACTGCCATTTGTCAGAAATGGTGTAGGGTCTCCCGCTTGGGTGGGGGGTTGGACTAGATGACCTACAAGGTCCCTTCCAACTCTGATTATCTGAGCTTATCTGAGCTAGAAAGGACCTGAGCTAATGTGGGGTGTTTAGGCATTGGTTAACTCCCTTAATTCTTTCCCCTTTATTTCTGACATTTCTAGCTTTTTCCTTGGCCAGATGCCAAAACAAAACAGCCAAGGCATCTGGGTTGGGCATCTATTGCCTGTTTAGGGATGAGAGAGAATTACTTTAGGTTTGAGTACTGGATGTGGTTTTTAAGGACTAACCCTCAATGAGCAGTTTTTATAATCCAATTTTAATGTTTTTTTTTCCTGAATCCTCAAGCCAGATATGGCTCATTTTCAAATTCTTTCTTTTGCCAGAATCTACCTCCACATCAAATTTGATCCCACACTCTTCAGTCTCCAGAGCATTAGCATGCTGATGGGCAGATGGCCAGAGTCCTCTAGCCCTGTACATAGCCTCTTTCCAACATTATGCCGGGTCAGGAAGAACAAAAACTCTTGAACCTTATTACAATCAGCCAAATATGCTTCTTGCTATTTGCTTCTGTGTGAGCGGTATAATAAAAGCAATGAGCCAGAGGCAAAAGGATTGGTTGAGGGAACTGAAGCAATACAGTGATGATTGTACTCTAAGGAAATACAGTGATGCTTGTTGAGAGTGATGATTATATTATTCCTTAACAACATGACAAGACTTGGCCTGCAAAACCCCAGAAACTAACTATATAACAGCAGAACTCTCTGCTGCCATCTAGTGGTTGCCTGAATTTTTGCAGCACAAATCAGCCTTATGTTCTGCCAAACAAGGCCTGCTATTGGTTATTTGTCAATCCGTTGGCTTCCTGTTTATTCTTCTTGTAAGTGAAGACAGTACATTTCTTTAGAGGTCTGGACAATACAACAGTTACTGAATGACAGTACTTAGTGACCGTTCAAAGTTATGGAAGACTCAGTCCCCCAAAAGCAACTTATGACCCAGTTGCAAAGTTACACCGCCTACAGCACCCCTGTGGTCATTCGCTGTTATGACCGACCATAAAGACTCTGCAGTGTGATCCCCTCCCCTGCTTATTTCCCTGCCACTCTGCCCTTCCGAATTCCCACAGGCACTGGGTCTGCTTTGTCACCCCACTGGGTTTCACAAGTTCCTCCCCACCCCATGTCACAATTGCACACTTAGTTTTTGAAGATCTCCAGAGATCAGGAGGTTGGGATGGGGAAGGAAGACAGGCCAATCCATTGCTGGGCCAGAAGCGGCTGTATTTTTCCAAATGAAAAATAATGCTGGTGAAGCTAAGGTTAGTGTTAGTGAGGAAAGAAAAACTGAGAGGGTTCCCCCCACACTCACTAACTAATGCTAGCGTTCGCTCCACAAGGATTTAGCTTCACTAGAGCTAGCTGCATTAATGTTTGTGAGGAAAAAACCTCTCGGTTTTCCTTGCTAACGTTAAGAGAGGCTAATGCTGGTGGAGCTAAGGTTAGAGATAGCAAATGAGAGATTTTCTTTCCCTCGCTAATGCTAGCCATTTAGTTTTGCCATTTATTTTTCACTCAGAGAAAAGATGGCCACTTATGGGATTGTACCATGTGGCCCAGCAATGAAGCAACCTGTCCTCCTTCCCTACCTCAAACTCCTGAGCTTTGGAAATCTTCGAAAAGTAACTATGTGATTGTGGCAGGGGATGGGTAGGAAGGAGGCCTAAGCGGCTGTGTGGACACCAAGGGACAGGAAACAGAGCATGGGGTATCTCGGGGCTAGGGGGAGGCAAAAATCAGGTGGGCTAGTGCCTATATTAGGCCCCCAAGGTATCTGCCACCTCGAGGCACCCCGTGTTCCACTTAATGACCACATATTTAATGAATGCTTTGTGGAGAGCAGGAATTTAATACACGTGTATTAAATGAGGTGGTTCACTTAACGGGCATCCCAACCATCAACTATAATGGGCTCCATTACATCCATAACTCACGGACTATCTATAAGGACCCCTAATGAGGAGAGGCTCTTGGTGAAGTAAGTGGTCAGATTGATATTCATTGATAGAATAATAGAGTCCAGCCTAGTACTTCTTTGATCTTATCCTGATCCCAAACTTTCTTGGCAGTAAAGTAATCTGTCACAAATACTTGCAGGTCCTAAGGTATTCCAAATCCATTTTTATCTTCTTAGTGCCTTACTGGTGTCTTCTACCTGTCCTCCCAACTGCGTTTACTCTGTTCAGTTCTCCCCTTACCCTTAATTTATAAGCATTTGTGTATATGGCAGAGCAAAGCTAATATCACCCAATAGGTTTATTTCTTCCCATATGCTTCAGAATAGAGAGGAGGGCAGAACAAGTGTTCTGTTGAATAGTGTGACATTGGACACATGGATCCTTTGTGCTACAAGTGTGTGTACTTTTGCCTCACCGTACTACTATTGGAGAGGAAACTCCACACGAACCGTACATTATCCCCTTGATGTTGTGAAATGATGTATTTACAACATCTGGAATTAAAAAAAGAGACGATTTTATTAAGCTCCTTTGTGCAACTAGATAAACTTTGCAAAAGGGGGAACAAGGCAATGAAATAGAAGTAACAGTTAAAAAAAATCTGAATCCATCTTTGGGATTGATGGCATTCTTTTTTAATGTCTGAACAGTTTTTTAAAAAATATGGGTAAGTGCGCTTAAATGCAAGATACTTCCCTGTGAATATGGGACTTTCTCCAAATTCTAGTGGCCTTAATAACAGGAGATTGACCTTTAACAGCCTAATCCAGAAATTGTTTATTAGAGTCCCAAATGTTGAATCCAATGAAAATTAGCCACCAGCCTTTAAAATGTATTTTATTCCTTGCGTTCCGTTTGTCATAGAAAGAAATATGAAATCTGCATGCAATTCCCTAAATATTTCAAACATTTAAATAGTGTATGATAACTTAGCAGTACAATACATTATACAGAAAGATAATATAGGGAAATCTCCTATAGTATATTTACAATTGAAAAGATAGTTTTGTTACTTGTATTTTTTATAAAGAGGAATGTACTGCTTACCAGTGAAACGATTACATTCGAAATGACAGATTGTTGCTTTATGACTAAAACTTAAATGTCCATTCCCTTATCAGAAACTTAATCCCTTCCCAATAATAAGGTACATTTTTGGATAATTCTAAGCTACAAATCTAACAAATCATACACAAGAAACCTGAAGATATCACAACGCAAAATTGCAAACTTCAAAAGAACTTCAGGTAAGAAAAGTTTCTTTTCCATATTAACTGCTTTAGAAATATTTTTATCCACCAAAAGAGTATGAGTAATATATTTTATATTATCCCACCTTCAGGGATTAGAAAACAAACAGCTTTTATCAATTTTGTAATGAGAAACCTTATTTCCAAATTTTACAGCAGTAGATATCAATGTACAGAATGATCCCTAGTTTAGCCCCTCTCATTCCATAGAAAAGGATACACCAGAAATGTTTATTGTGGACTAAAAACTTGCCCTCGCCATGCTAAAAAAGAGTGACTGTTCTAGATTTTGTTTTTGAGAAATTAAGATTAATTTTATGAGCTTATAAAGCCCAATATCCAGTCATAGGAACAAAACAGTTATGAAATTAAGATTATACAAATACATTTTAAATGAATATTAAGTTTCATGATATTTTTCACTAGAAAGGAGGCATGTATAGGATCTAATATAGAAAGACACTTATGAAATCTGGTGGCTTTTTTGCAGCTATAAAATGTAAAAAGTGATCCTTGGTAACAAGAAAAGTGCTTTATAATTAACATAGATGTTGAGTTGTGTCTTGTGAGAAGTCATCTTTGTTGTCCATCTTTCTTCTGCCCATCAATTAATCAATCACACTTCTACTAGACATCACTCTCTTACTCTTCATAAACTCTGAAAACACAAAAGTAAGAAATTAGCTTGACCAAACAGTGAAACAACCCTATAAGCTATTCAGTAAATTAAAATTCAAAGCACTGATCCATCAGCCTTCTTGGGCAGATGAGATCTAACTTGTGTCAACTCATAAAACATTTTGTATACACGTTTTATAGTTGTCAACAGAAAGAAGGGGGGGTTCAAAGAGCATGCAGCAGTGTGGAATCGAAAGTACATTCCATTCATATTTTCTTCAGAGACTGATCAGATGACTGAAGCTTCTGCCCCGTGAAAATCCAATTGGAGAGCATAACTGATGACTTTTGGATATGGACGTGTTTCGTTGGATGATACACCCAGAGGGGTGGGGGGAAAAGCAGGATCAAGGGTGACCGTGAATTACGTATCTCAGAGTCGGCTACGCCCAGGCTAATGCCGGCATGTTAACTTCTAATCCTTTGAAGTTTTGGGAGTGTGGCTTGAGGCTCATGATTTAATTGGAGTAACTACCAGAGTCCTGACAATCCTGTGTCCATGAGCTTGCAGGAGGTGTAGGCGCAGGGATCAATTCTCTCATGCTATTAGTCTTTACTCACAATTGGGGCAACTTCAATTGCACCATGACTGGGTTGATGATCTTTACCATGGGGAATGGTCCCATGAACTTCGGCCTATGTTCTCTTTCTAAGTCTTATGCTACTTAATCAACTTGCTGGAAGTATTAAAACAGAATTTGTATGGCCATTGGCCAGGGATGCTATAGAAGTAAATTTGTGCATTGGGTGAAGTATTGGACCAATTGGTGAAAAGTGATATATGATGATTCTGTGAACAGCAATATCAGTTCTCATTATTGTCTCCAACTATTACTGTTCAGTAGTTAGTGCTATTCAGTGGCATATTGCCTCTTGAAGTGGTGGTTAACAAAATTAGCTTTTTATATATGTTTAAGACAATGCTAATATTTTGTGTTATGTCAATGTTAGCTTAATTATGAGTTTTGTAATGTTGCTGTGGTTTGTCATTGCATATCTAAACTGTTTTGAAAGATATATGTAAACAGCTGGACAACAGCACATTAGGAAATACAGAATGGGAGATTCAATATAGGAAGAGATTTAGAAGCTGCTTCAAGAAGCTTGTGTTTTGAAATTAAACTCTTCAAGTTCAATAGCAGTTGATTAAGCTTAGAAGCCTGCTTGTTTATATACAATTGCTGTGATTTATAGCTTTTATTTTAATAATATACTATATATACTGAGAATGGGCAAAAACTGTTTAATAAAACAAAAATGTAAATATTTTACAAAGTATAGCTGTCAATCCAAGTTCAGTGTTTTGACTGAGAACTCCTTCATACATTATTGTATTAATTCATAGTGAAATGTCTCTTAGATTTGTTTGCTCTGTTCCCACAACATCCTTAACCCAGCCTATCACTCACACAGCCATATCTCTTGGCAGTTCTATATTGAGAATGTCACATCCTCACCACTTTTTCTAAGGAAGGCCTGGAGAGTATGGGCAAGGCTGGATGATATCACCTGCCATTCCCTGTTTGTCATGTAGGCAGCAATAGGTATGGTTTAGTCAGAGGCATCTGCAAGGTTAGATATTTTTGTTCAAATGACCAAACCAGTGTTGCATGAATATGAGGCAAGCTCTACTCTCTTTATATGCATGTATGGCATCACAACATCATAAAGGGACAGAGCTCAAGTTAGGATGGTTGAAATGTTTGTATGGCTAGCCCTTGGCTGTGAGTGAGTGTTGTAAGGATTATTGCTTTTTCAGCTGTTCCTTCTTTACACTTCTCTATTTGGAGGAGAAGATATGCAAAACAGGCCAATATTCTAATATTTCTCACAACAGAATGGCTAGAATTTCTTGTTCATTTGTGTTTCATGGGGACACAAGCTCCAGGGGTAAATTAACCAAGTCAACCATTCCTATTTGATGTTCCCATACATATTGGCCACTATATTCTATAGTGAATATAGAAAATAGGACACTATATTCAGGGGTGGGATTCTAGCGGTTGTTAGAAGAAATTACTGGCCTAATCCTGTAAGGAAGGCAGGAAGGAAATATTCTGGTGATGCTTACAGAAACTGCCTCTCCGTTAACCCTTATTACATTCTTGGCAGGACTAGACTTCCTGTCTCAGGAACTTCTCTGGAGTTTTTTTCCCCTCCTTTGTTGGTACTTTGCTTGTGTTGCGTGACCATTCAAAGTTACAATGGCACTGAAAAAAGTGACATGACCATTTTTCACACTGCAACAACTGTTGCAGCATCTCCACAGTCATGAGAGGCCAGGCAAGGAGATGTGTGCCTCGATGTGAGTGATATTGAGTTGGCCACGCCCAGCCAATAACATGACCACCAAGCCACACTCACCAACTTAGCCACGCCCACAGAACCGGTTGTTAAGAAATTTGAATTCCACCCCGACTATATTCTATGACCCATTTCAAGTAAGCTATCTGGCACAACACACATTTATCCCTGTTACATATTAACCGAATCTTACAAATCTGAAAGTACAATTTTCCTGTAGAACACTTAGGGTCTCTTCTGAGCCTCTTGTTCCACCCATTATGCGGGATATGCTGCTCCTTATCTGACCAGCATCTCTTTGCCCTGTCTCCCAAGGTCTTTCTCATTATAGATACCAATAATCCATGGCACACCTGATAGAATCCAGCACTGACTATGTAACTACTAGTTTTGGTCCAAAAAAGACACACCAAAAATGCTACTAAAGGCTAAGAATTTGCTATTCATAACCATGGTTAAAAAGGTGAAATAACAAATGTGAGCTTATTTACTTTATTAGTGGGACTAAATTGTAACAAGAAGCAAATTTGTTACAACACCACTCAATTTTTACTTGGATTTTTTTTTACCTCCTAGCGTTGCATTTATCTGTTTACATAACCAGCAAAATCATAATTAAAATCATCAATTATTTTTAGATATAACACTTGCAGATCTTTAAAACCTTCAGAAGTTTCTAATATACAATTTAAACATTAAGTGCTTGGCTCTGCCTAATGTCTGCTAATAAAAACCCTCCTTTCTTATGGGAAGCAGGAGTATGTTTTCCAAAGAGTACTTTCAGTGTTTTGATTGTATTTTGAGCTTTTATCAAAGGGGAACTAGGTAGGCAATCAGGCCCTTTGTTCCTAGAAGTTCATCTGCTTCTGCTGTTTCACCTCAGGGCAGGTGTGCCAAAGCTCATTGAACCAGAATGCTGAAGGAAATGGCTATTTACCCAAGTCTCTATTCATCTTTTATACAGAAAAGCAATCTTCTGGCCTTTTCACCTGGGAAACAGGCATTTAATTTGTTCTCTAACCACAAGGGTTTTTGTTGTGTGATCCTGGGGATATTCACCTAGGAAGAGGTTTTTGAAGGATACTTATGTTACATTGGATAACTGGACAAAGATTTATAGTACTGGTGCACAATTGCTAAGCCAGAGATGCAGTAAAAAGATGGTAATGAAATATTTGAATTTTTTAATATTTTTTTTATCCCACTTTTATTATTTTTGTCATAAATAACTCAAGGTGTGAACACACTTAATACTCCTCTTATTTTCCCCACAACAACCCCGTGAGAGGAATTAGGCTGAAAGAGAGGGACTGGCCCAAAGTTACCCAACCGGCTTTCATGCCTAAAACAGGATTAGAAGTCACCGTTCTAATCTAATCTAATTCACAATTCTATATTATGACATGATTCTAGATGCAACATGCCATACTTCTACAAGTAGAACTTTTGGTTTTTCAAAAAATCAGAAGTCTAATGTTAAAAGATTGTTCTTGCAGTTATAACTGTTTGTCCTGCAGTAGCTGAATGGAAGGACAGATCTTTACATAGTCATGTATACTAGAAAACAGATCTTCTTCTCATGTTCAGGGATATAGTTGCAATTATTTTTTTATTTGAGGCATATAGACTGAATATTCCAAACATCTTATTCCTTGCCAAAACTGAACCTGTAACAAATCTTGGTCCATATCAGTCAGAACTTTCTTTTCATTTTGGACAAATGTTATACTTAAAAAAAAAACCCATCTGTCCCAGTTCTGTGACTTTTCCAGATATTATAACAACATTCTGTGCCTACGCTTTTAATTAGAATGGCAACATTAAACTGATACATTAAGCAAATTAAAGAATATCCCTTTTTAAAATTTCCATTTCTCTACTTCCCTCTATGTGACCTAACTAAAAAAGATAATTTCAGACTTCTAAATATTCACCTGATAATGTTTCACATGAGCAACTAATTTCCCCCTTCCGAGTTAGAGAGGAGATTTCTTGCGGAAGTACCTTTCTTGAGGGCATTTATAAAATCACTTAATTCAGAGACTATATATGCCTATTAATATCAACTTTGTGACTCTAACAAAATGGCTTCTCTCAGGATTCCAAATGTGATCCAGGTCTGGAGATTTTAACTACGTTACCCCTAGCAGAATTATGCCAATTAATCCAAAGAGCTCTTGATAAAGTAGGGGAAGCATCCCTCCAAACCTGCCATTGGGAGCACTGCAGCAATTTGTTTGTAACAGAATTATAGAGTTCAGGTTGACCCAGAAGACATTTCAGCTTTTACTTTCATGGTATCTTTAGATAGTAACACAATGCTCTGCCAAAATCAATACCCATCAGATCAGTGGTGGGATTCAAATTTTTTTTACTACCAGTTCTGTGGGCGTGGCTTGGTGGGCATGGCTTGGTGGGCGTGGCAGGGGAAGGATACTGTAAAATCCCCATTCCCTCCCCACCCCACCCCTTTCCAGCTCCATTCTCCTGTGCAGAGCAACAAAAGAAGACCCAGCCGATCAGCTGGGACTCCGGAGGCAAAGAATAGATGGGGGCGGGGCCAGTCAGAGGTGGTATTTTCCGGTTCTCCGAACTACTCAGAATTTCCGTTACCGGTTCTCCAGAACTGGTCAGAACCTGCTGAATACCACCTCTGCATCAGATGTGTTTGGTCAACTACCGCACTTCTGGGAAGAAATGGGTGGCAAGTTTGAAAACAATAGCCCAGCACATCTGAAATTACTAGGTTACAAAAAGACTTTTAAAATATTTGATTAGGTGAAAGCTCTGTTTATATATGAAGAAATTCCAGATATAGGTGGATCTTTCCTGAAGCATGTTGTTTAACTTCAATTCATTCTGAGCTTTGTGCAAAATATAATCTGTAAGCAAAATTCTTAAATCAAAATTGATTTTAGTATTAGGCAAATTCAGGGTTGTAGCTAAAATTTGGAACTCAGTTTTATTAAAGGATTTTAGCAAAGCATAAGCAGAGGATCTTTTTCAATCCACTACACAAGCATAATAAGAAAGATAATTCAAAGGGTAAGACATCAGTTTTCCAAAGGTTTTTATTTTTATTTTTTTTTAAAAGTCTCCCTAGGACTGTCTCCTCCTCAGGAAAAAAAATGGGACTCCATTTGTGTAATGGGTAGGATAAAAATTAAAACTGTGTGGAGCTCCTTTTTCTCTTATTTTCTTTAATCTTTGGTTTATTCCTCCCCCGCATCCACTGCAAGAATCTTGTGAAACAGAATTGTGTGGCAGAAGTAGAAATGCAGAATGCATTGCATTTACAACAGCTTTTGAAAAATAATAAACATTGCTTCCTGCTCATTCCCTACACACTTTGACCACCTATCACACATACAAACACGAATACACACACACATACACATATTAGCAGGAAAAGACCAGCATAATTTATGGTTCATATTGCATGCATAAAACGTGACTAAAATATTAGTCATCATCCTTATATTAATACTTTGTCATAAACTGCTTGCTGGATTTGATTGATAATTAAAATCTGGAGTAGCCTGTTAGTCAGTAAGAAGGTAGGCAGGCAATGTTTAACACACTGGCTCCAGGCTTAAGCAGAAGGTTTTTGTTTGTGTGGGTATGCTTTCGAGTCAGTTTTGACTCCAGGCAACTACAGGAGTAGACCCTCAGTTTTCTTGGCAAGGTTTTTCAGATGTGGTTTGCCATTGCTTCCTTCCTAGGGCTGAGAGAGGTGGAGGGAAGGGTGATGGGCCTAAAATCATCCAACTGGTTTTGGACCTAAGGCAGCGCTAGAACTCATGGTCTCCCACAGTTTCTAGCCTAGACATAGTTGACTTTCAAAGGAGAACTTACTTCAGCAGAAATATAAACACATTCATCTGTCATTTAATGTATTACACTTTTTTTCAGTTGCATAACTTTTTTTCAAGTTACATTGAACCTGTATCTAAGAGTGACACCTAGCATGCTTGTCACTGTAACATTGACTCAAACATGTGTCAGAGACAACATTTTTTCTAAATGAGCGAATTTGGTTATCAAGAAAGCCCTCCTGTTATAATAAGGCTAGATAGTTATCCTCACCTGCATATAATCAATTACCCACCTTTCTTTTTCTTTCCATATTGTATACCACTTAAGTAATCTTTTTGTACTTGGGAGTTTAGGATGCAAGCAGTATTGATGGCCACCTCGGAATCGTGATTTCATTGTGACTCTGAAATAAAAACCAATTTGTGAGTACAGTTTGGAGTGGCTCCTACAATTTTAACAAAAAGATTTGTTAACACTATAATTAGTTTCTCATTCTTCAGGTGAAGAAGCTTCTCGGATGAGGAATGAAACTTCTTCAGAAAAACCAGAAAGTTTAGTCGCCTCTTGAAAAAAGCATCTTTGGGACAACCATAATTAGTTAACTATCTTTTTCTGCTACAAGCATTGGGCAAACTGTCTTTCCAGATGTTGCTAATCTACATTTCTCAAAACATCCTTTATTACTGAGCATGGCTGGGCCTGTTGGGATATATTGGGAGTATTGGGATATCTGGAAAGTCATAGTAGATCATTACTTTCTTCAGAGCTATTTTGTGTAATGGCTGTATTTCTCTCTATTATTATATTTCTCTAATTGTGTTTTTCTCTCAACACCTGAAACCTTTATTGCATTGTTGCATGCAATTTTGGTATTAGGCAGAACCTTCCACTTTAAGTACCGGTAAGTCACAGTTCATCTGTGGTGGCGCAGTGGTTAGAGTGCAGTACTGCAGGCTACTTCTGCTTACTATCGGTTGCCTGCAACTTGACAGTTCAAATCCCACTAGGCTCAAGGTTGACTCAGCCTTCCATCCTTCCGAGGTGGATAAAATGAAGACCCAAAATTGCTGGGGGCAATATGCTGACTCTGTAAACCACTTAGAGAGGGCTGTAAAACACTATGAAGCTGTATATAAGTCTAAGTGCTATTGTTATTGCTATTCATGCACTGGTAAACAGACTGCAGTGCTGTTAATGCTGTTAAAATTCTGTTCGAGAATTGTAGTTGGGAGAATAGAATATCTGGATGTGCTTGGTCCATCTTTCTGGCAATCAAGTTCTTAACTAGACAAAGAGTTAAATGGTAGAGAAAAGAACAAATCTCTAAAGCAGCATGGATCACCACTGTCAAGATTCAGATGCTAGGTGGATCTATTTTTATATCCCACAAGCTCTTCTATGCATTACATTCATTTTTGGTGCACATAAATAACATTTCCCATATTTAGAGGCCAGAAATGGAAATTTTTATGTATGTATCTTTCTGTTCTATATAACGAGCCTTCATAAGAACCAGAAGATTTTTCAGTACTCTGCTGCTCTCCACTCCCAGCATAACTTTAAAGTGATAAAAGCTTAATGTAGCATTCCTGATCTTTGCCGTGGCAACCACCTCGACAATATTGTTCAGCTCTAGTTCTTGTGTTTTTTTCTGTCACAGCAAAGGCCTGCTTATTTTCTCATGGATTTTTTTGGTGCACTGTGGCCTCATTTCCCTTGGCCTCCTTTCTTCTAGAAGTTTGTGTAAAATTCCATGTTAGAACATAACCATACCAAACAATCATTTTGTTAAAAACTTTAATGAATCCCCAGCGCTTTGTGTGACTCTTTATGTCTCTCTCTCTCTCTCTCTCTCTCTCTCTCTCTCTCTCTCTCTCTCTCTCTCTCTCTCTGTGTGTGTGTGTGTGTTGTATGTGTGTGTGTGTGTTGTGTGTGTGTGTGTGTGTGTATATATATATATATATATATATATATATATATATATATATATATATATATATATATATATATATATATATATAGTATGTTTTCTTAAGTTTTCACGGGTATCTATATGTATGGTATTCAGCTTTGTTCAGGTATTTTCCCAAGTCATTATAGTTGTGCTTTTAAAGTTGTAGCAACGTTTTGGCATAATCTCATCTGCCATCATCAGGCTTCTGTATAGACAAACACTATACAGAAGCCTGATGATGGCAGATGAGATTCTGCCGAAACGTTGCTACAACTTTAAAAGCACAACTACAATGACGTGGGAAAATACCCGAACAAAGCTGAATGCCATACATGTAAGTACCCGTGAAAACTTAAGAATACACACACACACACACACACACACACACACACACATAGATGTTTTCGTAGATTTTCACGGGTACAGGTATGTAGGTCTAGGTTTGTTCCAGTCTTTCCCCGTGTAAATTTAATCTTAAATGGGAAAAGACCCGAACACACCTAGACCTACATACATATACACATACATACATACATACATACATATACACAGACAGAATGTTTCAGTTGTGCTTCTTATTCATGAGTGATAGTAACATAGTTCATACTGCATATCATATAAAGGCATCTTGTTTGGTTAGGCTTAGGGAGCAGTATTATGTCTTTCTTTGTAGGTTATAATCTTTGGTTTATAGATTAGCAGGGTGCCTGAAATTAGTAATCATCATTATTCAATGAACTAAAATTAATCAATCTATAGATGGATTGGTTTCACATATCACACTAGTGTCTTTAGGACAGACATATCTTAACTTGAAGAATCCCGACAGAGTCAATTTTACAATATTTTTCTCTCTGATTGTGATTTAATTACTTGTTATAGGAAATTTATTTATTTATTTATTTACATACCTGATTTCTTTTCTAAATGAAAATTCAAGGTAAAAAGGGAGGGAAAACTGAGAAGCATTGCCAAGCTCTAAGACATCATTAATATGTAGTGTAACTTTTATATTTAAACATTTTCCTAAAAGATTATTAAAAAAAGTTTACAAATTAAATTCATAAGATAAAATGTACACTCTATACAATGACATTGAATTAACATATAAAAGCATGAACATTTTCAATTCTGAAGTCCTGTTGAATTTAGTTTGAGATTGCAACCTTATTCCTATTCAAAACAATTATTTTTAGACAAGGTTTACATTGCAACAGAGAAGAAGAAACTGGAAACAGAAAGAAAGGGCAAATGTCCCAGTCTGGTAGGCAACTAAGTTTTAGGATGATCTAATAAAATTAAAAAAAAAACAACCTCAAGTGTTTTTGTCTTGTGAAAAATAGAAAAAATAGAAGGGATGTCAAGACTGCATGCTCAGAGGCTTACTATGAGAGGATTTTTTTGTTTTGTTTTTGCTGTTTTTAGCAAAGAATGAAAATGTTCTCTAATGGGCATTTCAGTTATATTCCTACCTCAGAACTTCTGCTTTTCCCTTCGACTGCCAGATCTGGCCGAGCTTCTAAAAATTCTGGCATTCAAGCTCCCTCATACCCATCCTAAAAAAGCTTGTGATTGTTTTTCTGCTGGCCACTTCTGCTGGCATTTTGTTTGTGAGAGCACACTGTTGTTTGGTTTTCCCATCAGGCAGCCCAGACTCGAGTCCTTGGCAGCCAATGCTCAGGCAGGAAAGCCTCGCACTGCTTTTGTTATGCTGATGCACGTTTCTGAACCCTTTGTCAGCTTCAGGTCACTGATGTAATGGAGACATAACTGTCTATGCAAGTGGACTGGGAAAGAGCTACCTCCATACCTTCTGGAAGTTTGAACATTTCTCAGGACCTGTCAGAAAAAGGAGGTCACTGGCACACTGGACCACAGAAGCAGTTGGAACAGGCCTTTCCTGATTTTCACATGAAAGCTGATATTTGGGGACTACGGAGCGGGGAGCAAGAGAGGAGGACACCTCCCTTCCTGTCACTATCTTCTGAGTTTATTTCCCATAAAAGGTAGTTCCCCCCTTCCCCCCCAATCCCGGATGGCCAAACCATCCCTTTCCTGATCCAAAATTTCACACTAAGCTCTTGAGGATTCCATACTAACAAATGCCAACAAATCGCTGTTCTAAGGGAGCCAATTTTTTCTTTCTTTCTGAGAATTTCTAAAGACAACTTTCTCTTGTTGGAAGGGAAATTGCATGACCCTTGTGAAGCAGAGTTGGTAGGACACATATTTTTGCACTGGCCCAATTTATCAACATTTTATACAACTTCTTCTATAATATAATTCTGTTATAATTCTGCCAGTTTTGGGGTGATTCCATTGTTGTGTATTAGCAACTAATTCAGCTTATGCAGATAGTTCATTTTAATATTGCTTCAAGATTATGACCATGGATGCATTGAATGGATGCATTACATTTTTATGGCTGGTCTTCAATTATAATATTGCATTTATCATATATTTACTATTTTATTATACCGATGTCTGGATCACTGATTCTCAGTTCTCTTGCCCAGAAAGGCTGGGTATACAATCTCAGGGTAAGGTAGTTCTAAAATTCTGCTCTTCTCACCTATCCCATATCCATTAGCTCTTAGTTGATCATCACCCCTGTATTGCAGGTTTGAACAGTTATGCATAGAAAAATCCCTGTTTTTGGTTTTCTCTCAGTAAACACAGAATATTTAATATAGTCCACCAAAAAAAAAATCCCTAAACTGCTACTCTTAGGAGGGTTGTAATTCCCAGCCTATTCCTGGTGGCTGGGAATTTGGGAAAGAAAAATTGCAACGCTTTTGGGGTGGGACAGGTTAAGGAAAGGCTATATATAGAATCAAGTTCAAAGAGAGCATACCCTGAATTCTAGAACTTTGGTAAAAGGAATTGTGGAACAACATGCTAGATTCAGCCTAAAGTTACAGGGTTAATATTATTCCCAGAAGCCCATGCAATTGGATTAAATTTCATCTGTATGCAAAGATATTTTTTTGTTCGGAAAAGATTCTCTGCCCATTTAGCTTGTTTTATTGACCTCCACCCCTGCCATAACTTTATTTTAACTTAGTCTTTTTTATTCAGGTGAATAAAATTTATGCTCCAGCTACATTTTGTATTGTTGGGTTTCATGGATGTAATGCATTACATAGTTTCAACTACAATTTTTGGCAGATATTGCATATTTTAAACAAATAATATATCAGAAAATCTTGAATCTGCTATTTTTGAAATTTACTGAGAAATTATGAATTGAAGGGATTTACTTCCAAATAACTATATATATATAAAATATATAAATATATAAAATATATAATTTGATGGTTATGAACTATCTTAAATATTTACGATAAACTTATTTAACTGCCGTATACCAGACTGAGTACAGAGCTGTGAAAGAAATTATAGTGATTCAGAACAGAGTGGAAGAAATTGCTTTGGCAAGGCACATTCTTCCCAGCTACAAGAATTTTTTATGGTATATTAAACAATTTGATATTACTTGAAAAGAAGAAACAATACATTAACAATCCACTGCAATTATTTTTAATTTTTTGATTTTGCAAAAATCTCTGTAGATATGCATTGTCCTAAGATCTGAACATTTTAACTTATGTCTCCGGTCACGCTGGTTAGCAGTGTGCAGAAGTGCTTCACATTCAGAGCACAGAGGTAAAGGGGTTTGATGCACACAGCACATGAATAATCCAGATAACACCCACCTCTGAACTTTGAACTGTGATGAAGTGTACGTGTGTATATGCCAGTTCCAAAATTAGTTTTAGGAATGATTCTAATAGATTATAATAAAACAGAGTGAGAGCCAATTTATTAAAAAAATGAACATCTGTTTAATCCCTATTTTGGTCCTGGTAAGAGTGGGTGGGCACATTATAGAAAATGCATGTGAAGTGAAGAACAATGCAGACAAGTTAAATAAGTGTCAGAAATACTAAAAGCACCATTTTAAATAACTTTAATGAATACAGGAGCTCAGCTTATTTCAGTTTGATCCTGCTATAGGAGTCAGTTAATAAACAGGCTACAAATTAGTCTATTTCTTTGAATGTTTACATACTGAGTGTCTTATGAAATGTTTACTTATTATTGTAAGTTAGTTGTATTGGTATTGAATTCATCCATTTTCCCACCCCTCAACAAATTAGAAAATATCTGTATGTCTAACCAGAGGGATTCAGAAAGGAAAAATTCAGTGAAAAAAATCTTAAGACTCTTTTTCATGTTTGTCTTTCTTCAGACTTCAGTATTTTTTTAAGTCTTAAAGATTAATAAATTTAAAACCACATGTAATATATGGGTTTTCCTGAGAAAAATTTGGAGTTATCAATCTGAAAAAAATCAGAAATCACCAGTAATTAAATCAAGCAAAGAAATTCAACTGGTTCAGAAGACAAACTAAAAGGAAACATCAGAGAGTGTTGTTTGGAGTTTTCAAACAATAGCAATGCAGAATAAAATTTCTCTTTGCCTACAAATCATTGTTTTCTGGACAAACTTGTTCTCTTCCTGCTACAGCATAAAAAAATGACAGTGTAGGGGAAAAAATCTTAAGAAGTGGAAAAGTGTTTGCTTTTGCCACCATTCCAACACAATAGTGAGGTAAACTGTGCCTTTTGATTCATACGCCACTCATTTCAATGAGGAGACACAACAGAGTGATAAAAGTGATCAGGCAGTGACTCTTTTTAATATCTTTACTGTGGAGACTGTTTTTACATGGTAGTATCCAGTATGGAAAAAGATATCATACTGGCTACTTCTTTTCCTCAAAGGGTGATGGTGCAGGTGAATCTTAATTCTAACAACAGAGCCTTTTTCCCAACTTCTGCTGACTTTTTCTGAAATAATACCTGTGGTTTCCTGAGTTATATCACTGTGATGCACATCTAAAATAAAAGAAGCCACCGGCTATTTGGCATTATATACTTTATCTAGTAAACATTTTGGGGTGGGGGGGAGTCTACTACTGAAACATATCACAAGAAAGATATTATGGGATCTGAAAGCAGCTATTACTACTTTCCTCCATCTCTCATATTTGATTTACCACTTGGAAGAAAAGGCAATATTGCTGAAGGGTTCTGTTTCTTGCATCGGTTGACACAGAAGAGAGTGAGCTCTGATGTCCTACAACTATCCCTTTTTTAAAAAAGTAGGACCAGTACATTTATATTTGTTACTTAAGTGGGTTTCAGAGCCTATACAAAAAGTTCTACGTCTTTTTTTTTTTTAAGGAAGATTTCATTAGCATGTTTTTGATATGGCAGTCAAAGGGGTGAGAAGTGAGTATTATATAAAGCAGGCATGATTAACAATGACTTGGCAAGTAATGCTATTTAGCATAAATCCCCAAAGAGGTAAAGGCGATTTGGGCTACTGAAATCAGCAGCTCTACTCAGCTAAAATAGATTCCTTATATAAAGTCCAAATGTTTAGCAGCAGTACATCTCACTGAGCTTAATGGAATCGAAATAAATGTATTCAGTATTACATTACAGTTAAAGGGATTTCGTCACTTAAGAGAATAGGATTGAAATAGCTGCACTGTCCTGCAGCATTTTATAATAAATATTTTGGGTTAATTGCTTCTGTAAAGATTAAGATTCAGAATATGGAAACTATGCCCACACATACACGAATAAATACAGGTACATAAACAACTGAAAAGATTTATTGCATTTCTAACCTCATATTATAAATTTGTAGTTTACACTTAATTAACAATGTTTTCTAAATGTAAGAGAAAAAATAAGTTTCCAGATATTTTGCTACACTGAATATGATATGCTTCTGTAATAAACATTTTATTATTTTTATCATTTTAACATTTGCAGAAAAGCAGACTTAGATTTAGATATAACACTGTTTAAAAAAACTTACATGATCATTCGTTCCTTGCAATATGGATATTTTGGCCGCTCTTCAAGTTTTTGAATATCAGAGAATCTTATTTTCGGACCCTTTCTTAAACATTTGCATTTTGATCCTATAAGACAAAAAGTATGTGTCCATTTGTGTATGGACTAAATTCAAATATTATTTTAAAATCTACAGAAACATTTGTTTTGCTTATAGTTTCACTTTAAAAAAACAAGTGCTGTATTTGTAAACATTTTTATATCAAGGCTTCAATCCAACATATGCTTAAGCAGTTTACATTCAGTTGAAGTAGACAGAAAATGTGTAAATGTCTCTATTTATATACATAAATTAGATCCATTAGATCTAGTAGGGCTAACTCCCAAGTAGACCCACTGGACTACAACCTTTGTGTATAACAAGCCATGTGATAACCTCATCTTATTAATTCTGCACCTGCTGTGTTGAAATTTAATGTCAACTAAAAGCTTAAGGAAAATAAACAGTATGACTTTCATGGGTATTAATTTCTTTCCTTTTTGATAAATACTAAAAGAGTATGCCAAAAGCATTCCAAATTCATCATTTTACACTCTAGAAACTGCAAATAAAATAATTTTAGTACTAAGTACTAAGCTGGGCCAAAGAGAAATCTAACAACAAACAATTCAAGCCTTCCAACAAAACCAAAATGTTAAAAATTCTTGATACCTTCATCTGTTTTGAGTTCTGTTCATTTTTTCCATTGTGCAAAACTATGAAAGAGTTCACCATTCAAAACTGGTCATTCCAAGAAGTAAACTTTGGCTGAAAAATTAAATGTCAATCAGGGCTACCTGACATGGCTTTTCAAGGGAGCTTTCCTGATATTTCTCATTTTTGCAAAGCTATATTCTGCGGTCTCTTGTCATTTTTCTTTTTCTAAGCCTTTCCAAGGACCACAGTTGTATTTCAATCTGCTCTTACGGTGAGTGATGAGAGGGGAAAAAACGTCAGAGCGAGAGAGATGGTGGTTAGTGAGGAACCTGTAACTTACCTTCTACGCTGGTAAAGCAGATTACAAGGACCAATAAGAGGAGAACTGCGGTCAAAAGCTTCATAGTAAGACCTGAAGAGCCTAGAAATGGGTTCACTTAGGTCTCACGGGGTCAACCTGTTTTCTTTTTGCCCCCCGGGATTGTTCAGATAGTGGGGGGTCAGTTGGCCTTTGAGGGGAGCCAGGCCAAAGGACGAATCGTGACTGACTCGTCCGGCTTTGCTCTCCTGGTTTCTGTTGTGTCTCTTCCTGCACGTCCCGCCAGTTTCAGCTCCTCTCTGCCTGAGCACGGAGGCTTTCCTCCTCTTTTAAAACAGCTCCTGCTGCCCTTTTCCTCTGACTCATTAATATGCAGATAGACTCAGTTACTTTCAACAATTTCGCAATTCCCCCCTCCAAAGGGAGGGACTTACAGCGAGCAAAAATAGCTGATTCTGCTTGAGGCAGCGAAGTATCTTCGTGGGTCTCACAATGTAAGGAGAGAATATGAAGGTGAAAAAGAAGTCTTCCTCTGTCCCCCCCCGCACCCTTTCCCCAAAGAAACCTGGGGTGAAACCTGCCATAAAACCCCTTTTAGCTGAAACTCTTGGGAAACTCACTGGCTCTCGGCTCAATGCACCTCACAAGGCTCAATTTGAGGATAACATTGGAGGAAAGGATAGCATGAACCTCACACAGAGCTGGAGAGAATGCAAAGTACAAGTGATCCTAACCGGATAGGATTTAAATGTGAATTGAACCTCCCAGGATTGAGCACAGAATAACATTTATGCTTTGGTTGTTAGGAAATAGTTTAAAGTTTTGCAGGCATACCTGCTTTCTTTCAGAGAGGATAGTGAGTTAGTTGGCATTTCTCCTTTTCAGGAGAGCAGCTCTGGGCCTTGCATTTTCTGCCACACCCTGAAATCTAAGCATATTGTGTTGCATATTCTGTGATGCTCTATCACTGTATAATGACCATCACTATAACTGGGGCAGCTACAACACTTATCAGACTTGGCTGATGTCAATCTAGCTGAATGATCTAACCTCTCCTGGTGGAAGATCGCCAGAAAATCTCAGAGCTGGACTGGGAAGTTGAAAAAACAACCTAGAAAGAAGGCAGTGGAAAAGCCATTTCCATTCTTGTGCCAAGAATCAACTCTTCAGTAATCAAGCTCGATTTGATAGAGTCATGTTGAATTAGATGAACAAATGGATTTGGTCAGGCTATTTTTCTGTTTTCTTTATGCTAACATGACACTAATTTCAGTGGTTATTAGAAATGAAATTCTACCGGCAAGCCATCCCTATGAAACATCTCCCTATGTGGTTGTAAACACTTTATCATGTCATTGGGGGGGGAAATTGAAATTGTATGTTTCTCTAGCCTTTCACATCTAGATGATGTCATTTTTCTAGGAAGCACACTGAAGATAATGTCTGCTGCTTGGAGTTGGACCAAACCATAGGACTATATGAAGGGGGCAAGAAAGTTTGCTGCCTCACATTAAAAGTCAGAGGTCTGTTACTGATGATCACTTATATTCTTTGCCAGGATAGCCTCGGTGGCACAGTGGTTAGAGTGGTGTACTGCAGGCTGCTTCTGTTGACTATTGGCTGCCTGCAATTTGGCAGCTGAAATCCCTCCAGGCTCAAGGTTGACTCAGCTTTCCATCCTTCTGAGGTGAGTAAAATGAGGACCCAGATTATTGGGGGCAATAGCTGACTCCGTAAAACCACTCAGAGAGGGCTGCAAAGCATATAAAGTGGTATATAAGTCTAAGTGCTATTGCTATTTCAAATTGTGTTCCTTAAGAGTTTGATAGAGTTCCACAAGAATATGATGGGGTTCCCTGAGAGATTCAGGACAAAATTAAAAAAAAAGAATTCATGGAGATAATTTTCTATCACTAGAGATTTATCTTTTGATCAGGAATTCCATTTTTTTTCACTAACAGGTTCACTAGCTTAAAAAAGTTGGAAAATTGTGTACTATAGTGAAAGTATAACTTCCCCAGTTCTAGTTTTGGCTTCTTGAAATTTCAGTACCAAAGGGACATCAGAATCTGGTTGATTCTGGAAGTAGCTGCTATTTGAAATCCTACAAATCAAATTCCTTATTGTGATCTGTTGAAATTGCATCTTTCTGCTATGAATTGTGGTGCTCCAACTGAACAGGAACCTACTTTCAAAGTAAAAGTAAGACGGAGGAAAAAATACAGGTGCTTAACAATTCCATCTTTATTCTTTGTATTTGGTTGGTTTTTGTATAATTTTTGTTTTATGTTTTTAACTTTTTGTGGCTTGAATAGGTGCTCTGGACATTTTAGTGGCATAACTGCAACCCATTGAGAATCTCTGGATTGCCTCAGGTGAAAAAAAAAGAATGAAAAAATGGGCTTATTTTCTAAAGATGAAAGGGGCATTTAGGCCACTAAGTCCAACCTCTTCATCATGTAGAAATGAAAATTAAGAAATTGCAAACATCTGGCTATCTAGCCCCCACTTAAATTGAGTGAAAGGAAGGCCAACATTTTTTATTTTTTTTAGTATTTGCTTCCACTGTCATAAACTATTATTATTATTTGGAAGTTTTCCTAGCTTTCCATTGGAATCTGCCTGAATTAAGCCCATTATGTATTCTTTAATAACAGAAAACAGGTCTTGAGCGTCTTCTGCATGACATTCTTTCACAGGTTATATCTGCAGAATGCTTTCATATTCCCTATTATTCATATTTTCTAAATATATCCAGTTTCTTCAATCTGTTGTCATAGACTTGCATTTTAACTTGCTAATCATCCTTCTTGCTGCATTTTTCCAAACCACTTCGCATTTCTCTGAATTGTTCAAAAAGGGTGGCATCGAGTAGTATGTGGCCAAAGTTGAATAAACTCGAATAATTACTTACTGCAATTTGGAAATGGTACATCTGTTGATTCAACCCACAATTGGATTTGTCTTTTTTTTTTTTTTTTTGCATGCAGAACACCCTGCTGGCTCAAATTCAGGCTGTAATCAATAACTATCCCAAGACCTTTTTCACAAATATCACTACCAAACCAGATATTCCCCATTCTGTACATGTGTCTTTGATTATTATTATTTCCTAAGGGAAGAACTTTTCATCTAACTCTGTTAAATTTCATTTAATTACTTTCAGCCACTCTCTCCAATCTAAAATGGCATTTTTTCTCCCAGCCATCTGCAATTCTCATTTCCTCAATCTTCTTATTCAAGTCATTAATAAAAATATTAAAGAGTAGGAAATCTAAGCCTGAATTTTGAGACATACCAGGTGATATTTCTATCCAGTTCCATAAGAAGCCTTTGATGAGCACTTTTTTGAGTACAATTATCTAGAAAGCCTTTGATGAGCACTTTTTTGAGTACAATTATCTACAATTATCTGAGTATCGTTCATCATCGTTCACTTAAGTGGCTTATTGATCAAGATATCATAATGAAATTGTCATCTACCAAGACACAATCAGGGGTAGTGCAAAGTAAAAGTTCACGTGGTATAGAATAGTTAAGAGATGCCTTTTTCTAGTTACATAAGCCATGCCTGTGTATGAATTCAATTTCCCTTGTTTGTAGTGAATATGAGCACAGAGCATGCAAAAAGAATAATTTTGATAAATCAACATTCATGAATTAATTATTCGGCAAAAGGAAACCAGAAAAATGGACTGTCCTTCTTAATTAATTACATGACTATGAGAGCTTTCCTTTCAGAATCCAATATTGTTTCCAATGTCTGAAGCTGGCAATTTAAGGAGTACATGCATACCACACGCACAAAGAATATACTGAATGATGTATCCATCCCCCCCTTCCCCAGCATGTTTCCCACTCATGTGAGACGTGCTGCTGACATGCTTGGAACATCTTGAATATCCTTGAGGCTTATTAATGCAAATCTCTGTGTTTCCTTCTTTCCCAAGACGTGCTTCTTCTGTACCTTCAAGTGCTTGTGTCTGTATCCGTATGCATGTGTGCCTTTCTCTCTGTGTGTGCGCTTCTTGCAGAAAATAAGCACTCTCAGGTCAAAGGTCACGGCAGCAAACATGCAAATGAAATGCATCCCGGACTGATTTGACAAAGCTCACCTAGTGACCATCAAATTATTATCTTGTTTTTTTAGTACATAGTTTAGAGGGGGGAAAACAAATTAAGAACGTGAAAAATTCAGACTAAGTCCTGCAAGCTTCCAAAGCAGCAGCTGGGTTAGGAAAGAAGTAAGGAAACAATCATGTTTTACTTCTCAAGCTTAGCATATGAATTTAGAGATTACAACAGACAAATCTGTTTGTGGTTTATTTTTTTGCTTTTAGTTGGAATTAATGTGTTACAAATCATCAACTATTATTTATTCAATCTGATGAATGTTATGCAGAAACAGAATAGATGAACCACTATGCTCCCTTGCTTGTGCCATCCAGAAATGGTGAACATGGAAAGGAAAAGCAGAACAGCCTAAGCAGGAGCTACCAAAGGGTCAAGGAGACTTATCTGCACAAATATATAGCCTTAAGTTCATGGGATGGGTGCTTAGCCTGTCTCAAAAAATAAAATCACAGAATAGGATCGTGACAACTAGTCCAGATTCTGTGAAGCAGTAAGTCTTCTTAGGTACTCTACTTAGAGAGTGAACATAAACATCTGAGAGAGGAAGTGTGGAGGCCGGGTTGATCTCTGGAACCAAACAATATTCAGGTCTTTTGAACTCACTTATATCCAGGTTGATTATTGGGATTCAGATAATGCTGCTTGCATAATGGATATGAGCACTGTGGATAATTGGCATCCATGGGGTGGTATTGTATTTGCATCATCATATGTACACCCAGAGCTCTTTTGGTGAAAGTCAGGTATGAATGGACAGACAGGATAAGGTGCTCACTGTGGCTGTGGATGAAGGAAGTTAATTGCATCCTTTACATGCCCAAAACAAGTCATCCAACGCTCTCTAGGTCATCCTATTTCTAAGGGACAGGATTTGAAATAATCTTGGGTTATTGCTGTCACTGTCTGGGTTGTAAACTAAATAGCTAGACAACAGGAAACAGGCTCTTTTATGATGGGTAGGTAAGTAAAGGGAGGCACTGATTTGGGGAAGAGATATGAAGATTTCCTGGGAGATATGCTATACTTCAATTAGTGCTAAAGGTTATAGTTTAATTAGGTTATAGTTTAATTAGCCCTAAAGGCAATGGGAGAGGAGACAGAATGGAGAAAAATAAGTTATTTGGGGAGAGAAAAGAAAGACAGCAAGCTAGCTCAGCACTGCAGATTCCAACTTGGGGTGAAATAAGGAGGAAGAGAATAAGAAAAAGAAGGAAGAGATATGGAACTAGCAGGAGTCCTCCTGGCATAAATACTACTTGTGGACAAGATGGAAGGCAATCCGGCTTTATACAAGGAACACTAAAGAAACAATTGGCACTGGTTAGGAGATATGACCTAAGAAAGATGCTCCAAAAAGAGAGAAAGAGAGAGGAAGAAAAACCAGGTTAAAGACCCACATCGACAAATGAGTACAGAAGATACTGAGAGATAATTCAATTTGAAGGAAGTTGGGAAAAGAAGTTTGGTTATTTGACTATTCATATAATTGCACACTATGACGTTTCTATTGAACTTCATGGGTAAACTGTTCATGGGTCTGTAGAGTAGACTGTTTCCTAATGATATTAGGAGAAGTTATAAAAAGTTCCATTTCTTAAGGCGTAATGGAATGAGGGAAGACATCCCCTGCTGGTAGAAGTTGGACAGAAGTCTTGAGGATAAATGTTATAGGAGCTAGAAGAGATTTTGCTTGGCAAATTTCTTGGGGATTCAGCTCTTGACTTCAGGACCAGTTCTATGTTCAGAGTTGTGGCTGTACATGGTTTTCCAAACTGGGAAACCTCATAGTTTCCCAACATGCCCTGTTTTGCAGACATCTGTAATACAATGCAACAGGGGAAAGGTCTTTCGACTGTAATGAGTAGAGTCCACGGCAGAAAGTCACAGGCAAAACTAAGTTCTCAGTTTTTCTCATTTTATGCCCAAGTATGCCAGGCTGAGAGATCGACTATTAATAGAAGCAGCTGTAGACATCAGATTTGGGAATGAAAAAGAGAAGAGAAAATATATAATAATTGGATCTTCATCATCATCAATTATGCTGTGGTTATCTTGGAGGCAGGCTGTTGCATAAGATTGTGTTTATGTGTGATCCAGTAAGTCATTCCACATCGTTTTTCCATACCCCTTTCTTATAAATTTATAACACAATTGTTTTTCATAGTAAGGTGCTTGGCTTCACTTCTTTTAATTAGGGGAAATTAAATTATTTTAATTTAATTTCTTTTAATTGATATTTTTATTTATAAGTAATACAAATCAAAAATTGGTGGATTCTTACCCTTGAAGCAAAGTTTATTTTTGGTGTAAACTTCAATTTTCCTGCACCCATTTTGGATGTTATCCTTAAATTATTATGAAGATTTTAATGCTATGTGACTTTTTCCCAGATAGAAAACAGTATTGTATTACTGTTATTAATATTGTTACTATTCTTTTCAGTTGGTAGATATTGATAGATGTTGGTTTCATTCATTCTTGTTTTCATCAAAAATATTTCAATGATAACTAGATGACAATCAACCCAAAGTCTGTATAACTACTAATAATTGCCACTTAATGTCTTTCTTCTTGAAAGAAGAGCATAATGAAAAACATACCCATTCAATGTTTCCCTCACTGAAATGGATAACAAGCCCAACATTTATTCCACTGAACTTTCCTTTCAACTTTTCAAGAATTTGTCCTCGGGACAAAGTTTCTTAATGACAGTGCCCAATGGCGACAATTAAACCAAGAACATACTAGCGAATGAATGAATATTTGACTGTTTGCAAAATATGAACTCTGGGCTAACAAAATGTCCAGTTTATCTGTCTTAACGCTATCTATTACAATGTAAAATCAATAATTAATCACTGTGATTGTTGCAAATTCCTTCAGGGTTAGAAACCCTATACCTTGCAGAGTCAGGTCCTGGAAAACATAGGTATCTAGGTGCTATGAAAAGCAGATGCTGAGCTAGATATATCTTTTATTTGTTCCAGCACAGTTTTCTTCATGTTTTGTAACACGAGGAAATGCAGCATTCCATTATTTCTGCTGCTGATATTTTTACAATTGAAATTTGGTTTCACTGTTTTGCCATGGGGAAAATATTTAATAATTACATTTCTGTCATCAAGAAATGCTTTCATTGGTTTTAACATGAGAAGAAAGAGATTCCGACTAGCCTTGCTTGAGAACTGCTGCCATTCATTGCTGGCAGCAATAGAGTGTACAGGATAGTAAGTCTTTTCTTTGCTTTACTCAGTTATGGGCTTCTAAATAATTTCAGAAAGTCACACAGGAAATAATTGGCTTTCTCCAGATGTGTTTTGTATTGTTTTCCTTTCCACATGTGTGCAAACAGGCCATCATATTATCCATGTAGCAAATTAATGTTTTTGTGTGCAGGTCTGTGAGATTCTTGGTGCTCTCTGAGGTTGGTTGTTTACTTGAAGATGTTTCATTACCCAACTGGGCAACATCTTCAGTGCTAGAAGGGAGTGGGGTTTGTTCTCTGTTCATTAAGTGGCTTATCCTGTCAGCGTTGGTGGGAGTGTTGTTTTCATCTTGGTAGATCTTGCTTGTTCTTATAGTTTGTGCCTGTCCTTATCTAACTATATCAATATAAATAAGGGAATCAAGACTCTTTGGAGAACCCTATATAGAAGAACAACAATATCTGGAAATAAAACCATTGCCTTTCCATGTTGGGATGGCCTCTGAAACCCCCCAAAGATATGAACAGACACATTCAGCATAGGAGGATAACTTGCTCATTTGGAACAACAAAAATTGTGGCCTGTCTGGAAATTTATTGCAGGACCCACTGTAGTATTGATCTGTCTCCTCTCAAGGTTTTTTTTTTTTCATCTGAAAGAGAGCAGGAAGTGGAAGATAAAGTCCAGGAGAAATCTGAAGTGACTGTTCATAACTTCCAGATGGAGAGGAAGCTAAACTTAGCAGTGCTGTAAAAATGCCACAATTGATCCAGGTAGACTAGTTGAGCTTAAGGAGAAAAGATGCTGAATTGAAATGTGCAGCAACACCCCCTTGGAGGTCTTGTAGGATCAGGTGCTTTCTTTTTCAGGATCATATCATACAATATATATTCCAAACTCACCCCTAAATTTATAACTCTGAATTTCTGGAGACAAATCATTGCCTTTACTTTGTTGTCAGGCTTCTCTGCCTTGCTGCAAATTTTGATAAGTTCCTTTTTTTTTTTTTTTTTGGAATTGTTCAGGTAAGTTTCTAGACTTTTCATGGTTATTAGTTGCAAAGCCAGCTGGCTTGAAAATGACCTAGGTTCTTTCTATGTTTTTAACCTTTGATTTCGAACATTGCCATACTAACTCATTGCCCTTAAGATCCTGAACTATTTGTCGCCTCAAGCATTTACTGCTGGTTTTGCAGATATAGATTATTTATTTATTCATCAAAGTTATATGGATGCCCATCCCATAAAAAGTGACATAATACCTTTTTCTCATAATAAAATCTTATTCTGACTAGCAAGTACTACATTATTTGTCACTGGGGTCTATTCACAGCTTAGAAAACCAAAGCAAAAGTCACTAATACTGTAGACCAGGAGTGTCAAACTCTATTTCATTGAGGGCTGCATCAGAGTTGTGTTTGACCTTCGGAGGCTGGGGGGGGGGACATGGCCAGGATGGGCATGGTCAGCTCAACATCACTCATGTCAGGGGAACCTGTGGTGGTCTGAGTGCTCTGCCAGCGAAAACGGGTTCCCAATCGATGCTTTCGGCTGGGACCGCCTCCTGCTACCCTGTGCTAGTGACAACGGAACTTGGGAGAGCTATACACCACCATACTGAGCCCGCTTTCACTGGCAGTAGCACCATGGGCTGGTCCCTTGCTGTTTCCAGGACAACCCCATGGGACATATCTAAGTACCCCAAAGGCCGGGATCTGGCCCACAAGCCTTGAGTTTGACACCTCTGCTACAGACCATATTCTGAGACAGGTAATTCAATTGTTTAATGTGGATTGTCCTTGATGCGTGTTCATTTTTTAGCATTAAGTTTAATTATCACTTTATTGCTGTTACATTTAAGATAAGGGGTGATCCCATTTCCCTAGTCCCAGAATTAGTATCTTTCCAATAAACACGGAAAGCCAAATGTATGTGAAAAACCATCATAATCTATTGACTGGTAGATGATAGAAACAAACAGTATTTTTAGAAACAGTATTTTTTTTACATTGAGGAAGTCTAGCAAGTTAGCAGCAAAATGAACAGCTAGAGGGCTTTTTATGGAGAAAGACAATGAGAAAGGAAAAAGGAAACTTATGAGTGTAAAAAGGATAGTATCAGGGTTCCAAGTAACACATCCAATGGAATCAAAACTCCAAGGCAAGCATGTTCCTCAAATAGATAATAGATTTATTAGGCATGTCATATTGGCACATCTTGGGAAACCTGATTCTAACCACCCCATCTTGTTTCCCCTAGTTAAAAGTAAAGTTTTCTTTCCCCTGTCTATGTAGTCTGTCACATGGTCCAGTCAGGTCACAGTCCAAGGATTGTTTGGTCTCAGGTACCACCTTTTTGCACCTGGTGGGAAAGTTCTTGGTCCTCAGAAGAAAGAATTTTATTACGGATACAATCCCCCAGCTATCTTTTCCTCCCCCTTCCCATTCCCACAGCTCAACTCAGTTCCGCTGTGGCAACCCTGTCAGGGGAAAATGGCTCCAGGGCTGACAGATAAATGGAGAAAAAGAGAATTGGTCAACTCAACATCATATTTATCTTTTTTTAAAAATACTGTATAAACATGGGGGGCGCAATTATCAACACTGACAGTTCTTATTGCATTGGCAAGAGAAGAGAGGACAGTGAATCAAGGATTCATGGTGGACACAAACTGAATCATGGGATTAGGGAAATCTCAAGGCTGAAAGAATTCAGGGAGAAGAATAAAAATACCCCATTAAAATACTAATGACTTGAAACGATAATAGATTTACTTATTAATTCTAATATGATAAAAAGGGAGTGGTTAGAAAGGTCAAATTGGTATTGGTATTACTCACCTAAGAAAACTGATTGCACACTGGTAATAGTGTTTACAACAGTACACTTTGGCCTGTCTAACACAGTGAAGATCTATAATTTTGGATAGAACTTTGGGAATTTGCAACCTCAACTGTGTCAGGGTTCCAAGTAATAGATTGAGCTATGTGACTGACTGTGTCCACACGCTAGCTGACCAAAATGTTGGACAAATGACAGTAAAAAATCTGGAGTGCATGTATATGATAAAAGAATAAAAGAAGAAGATTAAAAGAGATTTTAAAAGATTTTTGGGGAAATTAAATATGGAACTCACCCATCGCCATCTTGACTCCACTTGAAAGGCATTTTGAGTATACTTTGATTTGACTTATTCAACCTAAACTTGGCTTGGCTGACATTTCTTGGGAAAAGCAAGACCTTTTAGGTACCAGAGTGCTGAGAATCATATAAAACAGTGACAGTATTCTGAACTTCTAGCAATATAACCTATTCTAATCTTTTGCATGTGACACAATAGAACTATCAGTATAATATAATTGGTTGACTTTTGTGAAGAAATGAAGTCTTTGTCTGTAAACTCAGCATGCAAAGGTTGATGGGCTCCTGCCTAGTATGGGTATGTATCTTCATATTCATAGGTGTGGTTTTTAAAGACATTATCTTGCTCGGGAAGAGAATCTAAATATTTATACTTGACTAGTAACCATGGGCTTTCACCATACACAATACAAAACGTGAAGGCAGTTCTGTTACTATAACTTAGTATGAAAAGGGGTGATTAAAAGGTCTCATGAAAAAGAAGCAGATTTATGCAGGGCAAAGTAAAGATCACATCAGAACATTCATGACTTTAATCAAGCTAAATAAATACCCATTCACCACTGAAACACCTTTTTAGATGTCTCAGAGCTGCTTTTTCAGGAGGCAACTGGACTTTCTTGTTTTTTGTTTTGAAGATGTTTCACTTTTCATCCAAGAAGTTTCATCCGAGAAATGAAACATCCCCAAAACAAAGAACAAGAAAGTCCAGTTGCCTCCTGAAAAAGCAGCTTTGGGATTACCATGACCTGGGTGACTAAGAATCTCCACAGACCTTTTTAAATGGAAAATTATATGGCATTTTCTTTTCAAATTCTTAGAAATTGTTTGCCAGAAGAAATAAGAGATTGCTATAAAAATCAACATTCTTATCTGGAGCATCAGTTATCATGGCCCACTTTTTAGATTATTGTATGTTTGTAGCATGTACAATTCATGAAACTGATCTTTGAGGAAAAATTGTTTCTCTTACAGATACTTTGTAGTCACTTAATTCTCACAGTTCTTCCTTCCTTCCTTCCTTCCTTCCTTCCTTCCTTCCTTCCTTCCTTCCTTCCTTCCTTCCTTCCTTCCTTCCTTCCTTCCTTCCTTCCTTCCTTCCTTCATGCTTCCTCTGAAAAAGCTAGTTCTACTCTTTTGCCCTAAACATTATAATATGTGGTCCCATATCTTGCATATCAGGAGCCAACTGAATGTGGCTATCATGCTTAAAAGTATACTAGCATGATTATTATTTTGGGGGGAAATACCCTAATTCTGATCACCTGATCAACAAGTGCCCTTATTTTGTAGGGCACCATGCCACCACAGACCCTCTGAAAAGGTACAAGAAAGATACATGGAGAAGAAAGATGGGATGGACTACTCTATTACCAAGTCCTATATTTATCAAGAAGAGCTTTTATATAATAGAGGAATAGATTTCAGGGCCTTAGACAGTGTGGCTTATAATTCTGCCCCTGGATAAGGAATAACCACCAGAAGCTTCAGGGGCTGTGAAAGAGGACTCCACAAATGTGTTGCCTCTGCTTTCAAAAAGAGCAAGTGAAGAAGCAATAGCTGTGAAGAGATGTGTGCTGCTTTCTGAAAAATAAATTCAGAATGTGACAGAAAATCCTCAAGAATCCTGAAGTGCACTGGACTTCATACAACCATACAACCACAAATTACACAGCCAGAGATTGTCTTGGGATAATGAAACACTGGGGTACAGTAATGTTTTCCTTACTATTAGATGTTGAAGGTTATGGCTGGGAAACGAGAGATAAATACCCCAAGTGTTGGATATGGCAATATTAATTGTACAGATAAAGATACAGTAACACTGGGAGTCTTTAATTATCTGGTATTTGTTGAAAGTCCAGCGTGGTCAAGACTGTGAAGTCCTGAATTCTTTAGTGATTCTGCTGTGTGTTGAATTTTCCAGAAGTCTGAAGAAGAGACAAGGCTCTCCTGGATCTAATCCAAATCAATATAGAATTGCCGGTTCAAGATGAAAAAGCAATAGGTACTTTGAAAGAAAGTGACTATATCATCTCGGGGTGAAGGACACCTTCCAACCTTAGTTGTTACTGTTGTAACTTTAAGCAGGATTCTTTGAAATTGTTCTCATTCTATTACAGTGCATCTTAGCTTCAAAAATAGTAAAGAGCCCAATCTGATTTTTTGTTACTTTAATATCTTAATTGATTCATTGACCTGGCTGAGCTAAAATCATTTTCCAAATAGATATCCATAGCAGAATGTAAACAAAAGCTATGTTTAAGATAACATCTTCTAGGGCAGTGTTATTGTATAAGTTGTAAAGAGATTTACCACATTTCAGGAATTTACTCCCCCCCCCCCCTTGAAATCAAAATGTCACAGTGTGGTTGTTAAGCAATGCTACCACTTTTCAGGGATGTACAAATTATTTTCTTCTAATAAACACAATACATCTTGGAAAAATTAAATACGTAGGTTCCATTTAGTTGCTTATTTGTTACTTGCTACTTGTTTTGAAATGTTTATCCTTTTATCCTAAGTGCAAAACAGGTTACCAAATGTTCCATAAAGTATTCAGGAAAATTAGCTAAAATCAAAGTCATGTTATAAACGTTACAGAACTTTCCACCTTGGGGGAAGGGAATTCAAAGAAAGATTGAAAGAAACAAACTCATTCTCAGATGACAATTTCAGGACCCATCTTACCTAAAAACACCACACAATTCCAGTACTACTTCTGCTTTTTATCTACCCTTATTTTTCCTAGCAAGTGGCACCTTGTGATAAAGGAAACGGGTGAAATAAGGGGAAGAAGCCTAACTTATCCAAACATCTTCTAATCCATGTTCCTTAGAATAACTACTAGGCTTTGGGCCACAGCTCCTTGTTTCCCACAAAGAGTTGGTGGGGGAGGGGTCAGAAGAGGAGGGACACCAACAGTTTAAGCTACGTTACCATCCTTGTAGCATGAATGTATCCTTATGCCACTTGCATATATATTTTTAACTGATTTTCTCCAGTTAACTGGTTTTATCCCAGTGAAAAAGAAGAGGAACAGTGAAGTAAGCTGACTGAGAAGCATTAAATAAACAAAGGAAATTCTGCTCTTAGCTGTGATGATAAAGATCTTATCGTGAGGTGTATCTGCTAAACTCCTTGGCAGCTGCAATCATGTTCTAATTCTGCATATATAAACATGATTCAGCACTCCTTCTTCCTAAACATTGCTTCACTTCATACGGAGATGGATCATGTGGCCTAAAGATTGTAGCGAACATGTAATTCATCAGCTGAAATATTCCTTATAGCTGGTTTAAAAGTACTAAATTATGTCTTTTAATCATGTTAGAAGGGTGTGTCTGGTAACCACAGTGCTGTGCAGTTTGATTCTGTCAAATAGGATCTACATTTTTTTTTTGTATTTCTGAACAAAAGAGGAAAGGAGTCCTTCCCCTACCTCCATTGTGATCATTGTGGTACTGTTGTGTAAATTCTGGACTGCAGTGTCATTGTCCCTCTCCAAGTTACACAGCTCTGCTTTCTGAGCTATTGTTTTTATAAATCATTCAAAACTCAACTATTCCAGGAAACCTAACACCACTTCTCCAGAAGTAATTCAGCTGCCACTGAAAGCCATCAGCCATTGGGGACAAACTACAAATAAACTTTTGATTAGGTTAGGCTGTAAGTATTGTAAGTAAATAAACACAATGTAGTTTCTGATTAATTTCTAGTAACCTTGCTAAAGTTATTAAATAATGGGAAAAAAGAATCAGATTGCTAGGGTCCAATTTAGTTGAAAGTTTCTCTGCCTGTAATGTTGCAAGTTCATAGACTGTCTATCCTTCTGCCTCTAGTGACCACTTTTTCCTCTTGGGCAAAGAAGAGGCAGTGTGATCTCCCACACTATGTGAGTGTGATTCATTTGGCGACTTAGTTGATAAGAGACATGTCCCGTTTGTGTGCAGCAAATGAGAGAAGATTTCTTTTAGTTTTAATGTTCAAGCGCCAAACCATTTTTTCATTGATTTAATTTTCAACTTTCTCTGAACAAACCCATTCAGGAATGAAAGCAAGATAAGACAAGTAGGTCTTTAACATTCCATACCATTGAGTTCTGGGCTTCTAGAAATCTCTTTAAAGATTAATGCAAAAAGTTCTTTGCACATATTTCTTTTATACTTCTAGATCCAAAATTTGTGCTGAAGCAGTTCACTGTTTATCCATGTTAAAATGAGAAAACAGGACAAAGGATTTGTGTGGTATAAGTCACTGCCTAATTCAATGTCCTTAATAGGAGTACAAAGTTCGTTTACAATTGGGAAAATTTAGAATGGGAAGAATATAGAGTACTAGAAATCAGGTCTCATAGAGAATTGATTATATAAATTATATTAAATGGTCAAATTGGCTGTCTTTCCTTCTAAACACTTCTTTACTTGTTTAAAGCATGACCTTTGAGCATTCCTAAGAACAATAACATTTTCTCTGAAAAAATACTAATAAAATATATTATAGTTGACCTAGGGGCCTGACCTCTGACTTAGCCTGGATAGATGGATGGACAGCTGGCTGGCTGGCTGGATAGATAGATAGTAGATAATCAATGTATCCATTTATAACAGTGAACAATGGATACTTGTGACTCATCCCAGCATATGTTGAGAAAAATCCTATATGCGGATGATTGTGGTATACTAGAAAAAAAGACATATGCTTATGTAAAGATCTAATTTTTGCTTTTATTTTTAGAACAATTGTAAGAGTGGGGTTTGCAAATAGAGAGAGAAGATGGGGGTGCTTTGTTCATTTTCTTATCGTTATTTTCTTGTTCTATATTCATATCCTCTGAGTAGTAAAATGGAATTAAAAGCCCATCAAAGAAAAGCTGCTGGGTTTTGTATGTGTTCTAGGTTTGTCACTTGAAGAAAAACTACATGTCTCTTTCTTTGCTGCTGCTTCCATCTAAATTGTGTCTTCCTATAACAGTTTTTCTACTCATCATCATGATCATGCTGGAGCTTGTCTACCTGTAAAGTAACGTTTCAAATTGCTTAGGATTTTTCTTTTTGCATCTGGAAAGTATGGACAGATCTGAAGCCAAAAGCATGAAGAAAAGTCACATTTTACCTCTAGTTCAGTCAGGAAACTAGGTATCTTGTACTGGAGATCTCATCATCATCATTGGTCAATCAACTTAAATCAGAAACGCCATTGGATGCGAGACTGTAATAATGACAACATTTTCAAATCCCACCCTGCTCTTCCAAAGAATCTCATAGTGTCATAATCTCCCATAAAGCACAACTTATCATGCTTTCTCTAGCGGAATTCAGATAAACTAAGTAAAAACAATCTTTTTGCACATGCATCATATATGTTACTCATAAAATTTATGAAAATGGGTGGATTCTTAGTTGTTCTCCTTAAACTCTCTAGGGATTAATAAGCATTCAATTTAATATCCTCAGGGGAAACCTCTTCTGGATGTTTAGTTTCTCACGCTAGGACTTGTGTGTTTGGGTGGAGTTGCTCATTAATTTTTGAAGTGGTCTAAACTAATGGCAGGTGTCAGCAATCATAAATACTGCAGTAAATTATATATTGCTTGAGCAAACACATATGTATGAAGGTCGGAATATATAAATTTAAGTAGGAAGATTATAAAACAATGAAGTAATGCTTGTGCATTGTGCATGCTGTGTATTATACAATGAAGCTGATTTATTATTGTTGTTTTAACCATTCAGTGGTCCGACTTTTGGGATTTTATAGGCAAATGTTCTCCATGCTACCCTGTCAAACACAGCTTCTTTCAGTTGTTGGATGTTCATCTTTGTATCAGCTTTGACGGTATCATGCCACTGTGTTCTTTGCTTAGCCCTTCTTCTTGTTCCACTAACCATTCCTAAAATCAACTTTGAACAACCAAATAATGAAGGACTATGTCTAAATATAAAGATGTGTATTAATACTAGGATTAGCAATGGTGACTTGATTAGAAGTTAGCTTAGAGATAGAAATAAGAAATAGGGGGAATATTAGCAGATATAATTTTTATATAATAGAATACAAGTAATAATTTGATGGAAAAGATCAGAGGTTGAAAGATGGTATTACCATGTATGTTTATAATATCATTGGAATATTGAAATATTGAATAACTACTTTAAAAAAACACCGTATATATTAATATTAGGATTATATAGGTTTGATTAATATAACAACTATTATGATTATCATTATTGATGTTTGTATCAAAATGAATAATACCCTGAGTTTGCTTTTCAGAAGGACGTGAAAGGGGATCTCATGACCCTGGGACACTGCAAAGGTCATAAGTATGAATCAGTTACCAAGCATCTGAATTTTGATCACATGATCATGAGGATGCTGGAAAGCTTGTAACTGTGAAACTTAGTCATAAGTCATTTTTTTCAGTGCCGTTGTAACTTTGAATGGTCACTAAATGAATTATTGTAAATTGAGGACTACCTATAATTTCATTTCACACATACCTGACTAGGAAGGAGGCAATGGAAAACCACTTCCCAAAAACCTTATTAGGAGAACTGCTAGGATTTGGCCAGGCAGTTGACAGGAATCAACACTGACTCAATGGCACACCTAAAAACCTGGTACTGTATAGTGTCGAGAAATAATGGGTAGCTAATAAACAGACTGAACACTAAAGTGAATGATCAGTAAGACAGAAATACATTGGGGCGGGTAGGGGGACTATTGATAAAAAGAGAATGGACAGGAATCAAAGCATAAAAGATCGAAGAAGAGGAAATGAATGAAAAGTAAGCTTGAGAGTTTCATAGTTGGATAGAATGGAAAAGATATGAGACATTTTAAAGAATAAATGGCAAAGTTTTAAGAGGTGCATGGGCATAGTGGAAGCAAGGATGCTTTGCAAGAAGGCATTGGACTTTTATTGTGGGAATAAAATTAGACCATGAGGTAGTCAAACTCCTGGAAGGAAGGTGGTATATTAATTTAACAAATAATGTATAAGCAATTAGTACTAACAAGGTGAGAAAACTTGTCTGAATGTACTACCCTTGACATGTGAGCAAATTCTCTATTTTCTAAATAAGGACTTTGTCCTCAAGCAGACAATTGTGCCAGGGTCAGTTTTCATATTAGATTCCACTATTTTTCTCCAGCAGAAAAGCAGACAAGTCCACTGAATGACTCTCTTTCATATTTTGGAAAGTGTCCTATGGCAGGTGTTAGGACAACCTGGCTTCAAGAAATCCCAGGAGTTGGAAGGCATCCAAAATGTTGAAAACCCTTGAAAGCTTCTCTGACCTCATGGACTCTTTCAGAATAATGCAGAGATGGAGAGGAAGTCCAAGTTGCCTAACTACCTGACTGCCCACTGCTCTTTTTTGGCTACAGAGCATTAACACTGTGCCAACACTCTCTTCCAGTGTCCCAAACTTTATGTGAAAATGACTTGTTTTTTTAGTGATTTGGAATTACTTTCAGATTTCATTTGATGCAGGTTTGAAGTGTAGCTCATTATTATGTGGAGCTTTAAAATAAACCTTACATGTTTTTCCATTCCACTGCTGCCTTTCTGGGTAATTAAACTTCCTGATCTGAATAAGCTTCATGGAAGGAATTCCTACATTATATTTTCCTTTTGCATTTTACTAGCAATCTGGAAATCAAATGGCTGTAGGTCATAGGGGAAAGTACTGTGCAAAGAAAGATAGAACATGTTTCGATTGTATACCCCTTGATTATGATAAAGATAAAAAGTTTGCACTTCAGCCATGATTATTGCACCCTAAAATTCTCCTTCGGGATAGGAAAAGCACTTTAAAAAGTATTTCCACAAAAGCATTTGAAAGCAAATGATGAAAAAGTTACACAACACTATTGGATCCTCTGATAAAGCAAAGGAGACCTGGATGCCATATTGTTTGTGCTATTGCTGTCCATTTGTTTTGCTATAGATATAATTTAAAATGCGATCTGTTTTCCAAACAAGCCTTAAAACTAGATAAAGAGAACCCAGTTAAACAAAGGAGTTAAAATATTACTTGTTTATTTATTAAAGACCAAGGAAGACCTGCTGGAAAAAGAGAGCAAAATATTGTAGGGGGCGTGCATAAGCGCACCAACGTGCCTACCGTCCCTGTCCTATTGTTTCTCTATTCCTTTATTTTTCTTATATGTACCCATCTCATGTATTCACAACTATGTATACACTTATACTTATTATCTTGTAAACAATTGACAAATCAAATAAATAAAATAAATAAATAAATAAATTATAGTCCTGGAGTGTCACATACATTTCTGAAAGGTAAACAGACCAAGCCTGAATGAATAAATCTATTAGTTTTAGAAACTCAGATTTTTATCATCTTGAACAGGGAAAGGCTTTCCTATTTTTGGAATTTCTGATTAAAATAATAATTAAAAAAGCACCAAGCAAAATCCTAATCCATCTCTAATCTTGAGTTATACTTATCACTATTGGGCATGGAAATTGAAGCTACAGATTCATGACATTTGCAGTTTTAAGAAGAAAAAGTGAATTAGTTACCCCAGATATACTTGAGAAATGAAAATACTGGTCCTTTGGCAGAATGAAGAGTTTTCACTTGCTTCCTTTTTTGGATTTTAGTGAGGGCAGAGAGGTGTTGTATGCCATGTTTGGAGAGAAAATGGATTATAGAAAGCTGCCTTGGAATGCAGAAGTATTAAATCATATATGTATGTATGTATGTATGTACGTACGTACATACGTACATACATACATACATACATACATACATATACACACACACAGTAAAAGTCACTTGGTTCACAAGAGAAATTGAGACAGGTGTATTTTTAAAGAAAGTAGTTTCATATGCAATCCAGACCATCTTTGATTTGGTTCTAAGAAAAGTATGTAGACAAAATTACAAGATATGTAAAAAACCAAGTACGTGCAGGTTTCTTAGACAATTGTCAGACATTGATCATTCAATGAACCACTATTTGCACAATTGCCATTCCTTAAATTTCAGCTTATTAAATATTCCTCTCTTTTTTTTTGCAAAGGAAAAGAGGAAGAAAGAGTGAGGAGATGATCTGGGGGAGGGGACCCTTTAAAGCAGGGGTCCCCAACCACCGGTCCCCAACCACCGGTCCGCGGACCGGTACCGGTCCGTGGAACAAATCCTACCGGGCCGCTGGTTTGCTGGGCACCGCCATCTTGTTTTGATGAAAAAGTGCTTCCGGTGAGCTTTTCCGGGTAGAAAGCTCAACGGAAGCACTTTCATCAAAACAAGATGGCGGCGCCAGCGCTTCAGTGAGCTTTTCCGGGTAGAAAGCCATTTCTACCCGGAAAAGCTCACGCTGCTAGGCGCCGCCATCTTGTTTTGATGAAAAAGTGCTTCGGTGAGCTCACCGGAAGCACTTTTTCATCAAAACAAGATGGCGGCGCCCAGCTGATGCCGGTACCGGGCCGCGGCATAAAAAAGGTTGGGGACCACTGCTTTAAAGCATGATTCAGAGCTGTAGCGATGGAGAAAGGTCTTGCTATACTGAAAATAAGACCAACTCTTGGATTGTTGCCACATAAAATGAGCCCAGTATTTCACTCCTTTCTTTTATGGGGTCATTACAAGATATGTAGGATTGGAAACAAAAAGAGGAGTGAATGAAACCAAAATGAGGAAGAATGTAAAGCAATTTTTTATGAAAGATGTTCATGAAGGTGTTACTCTTATTTTAGAGATTCTTTCCTTTCTCTAATTTTAACCTGTAAATCACCCAAATTGCAGATGGGAATCTTCAGCAAAATGGGCTTCCTATTTGGAATTTCCTTCCTTTCTTCCTTTTCTCTCTCTCTTTCTCTCTGTCTCCCTCCCATCCCCTCCCCTTTCCTTTCTTAAACATTCATTGCATTTTACTAGGAATAAAAAGAAAGAAATATGGATAGTTCTTCCACATGCATATGGTGCTGAAACTTGATTCCATAGCTGGATTAAACTGAAACATATACTAATGCAAAAGCCACAGAGATGTAAGCCCTTTTACTATATGCTAGCCTGGAAAGCCCAGGTAAATAAAACATTGACCTGATACTCTGTAGGAATTATTGCATGTGGTATCTTCCTCTGCATAGTGCAACGCTTCATCAAGGTCAGATTCATAAAAATTAATAACTACCTATAAATTTTTTCCTATCTGACACACCACCATTCATGTGTAGAGGATGCTTCGAGATTGACTGAAGAGAAAGCTATAACAACATAATAACTATCTTTATTTCTCTCTGTGAAAAAAATTCTCAAACCATGCAGATGTGTGTACTTGACTCAAGTGCTTTATTTTTTTTACTCTTAAGTACATCACCCATCTCCTTTCCCAATCCTTCTTAAAGCCAGCTCAAGGAGCTCTCAAGCTAGCACAGGTGCACTCAAGACGTCCTGCCATTGTGTTAACTTTCCACTTCTGGATTTAGTGCCAGCATTACACTCTAGGTCAGATGCAAGGAATGCTTGACCTTGTAAATTGTGGGATTTTCTATAACTAGGGCCAGACTTCCTAAAAATGTAGTCGGTTCCCTTATATATGTAGTAGCTGATTTTGACTAGTTGAGATCCATTTCCTAGAGAGAAATTGCTTGAATCTCATCTACGGATTAATGTATTAGATATATGAAGGCATATATTTATTTAGCCAAGTGTAGAGATGGGAGAAACTAATCGTGGCTATGATATTGCATAGAATGTAATCCTATAGTGGAAAAATATATTTGTATATTTAAGTCAATTGAAGGTACAGGTACAGGTTCTCAATGTAAAACCATTTGACCTTTCAAAGTTACAACAGCACTACAAAAAGTGACTTATGTCTGATAATCACACTTTGACCATTATGACATCCCACAGATGTGATCAAAAATTGGGTAATTGGCAACTGGCATGTATTTAATAATAGTTGCAGCATTTCAGGGTCATATGATTGCCATTTGCAATCTTCCCAGCTAGTTTCCAACCAGCAAAGTCAATGGGAGGAGCTGTAGTCCCTAAATAATCATGTGATTTACTTAACATTCGCTATGATTTGCTTAACAATGGTGGCAACAAAATTTTGGGTCCCAATTATGTTCATAAGTCAAGGTGTACCAGTATGTCACTTGTTAAAAGATAGGTTCCCCTGAACAAATCTGACTATAAACTATATCTGGTTTGCTCAGATGTTTTAAAAAATAAATAATTTGAATCCTGTGGATATGTGGATTTTCAGATATGCAGATTTTATATAAATAAGCTAGCTACCAAGAGACAAATTCTCATGATTTTCAGTGCCTGATTCCCTTTTAGGAGGGAACCAATTGGGTTAATTGAGTCTTGTGCAATGTTTAATTTTCATATGTTTATGGCACATGTGAATATGTCGTAATGATTTGAATCAACTCTTAACAAATGCTTGGGCTTTGATCTGGTAGTCAATAGTTAAATTCTGGTTCACTGACTCAAATATCACTACCAAGTTTTGTATGGAAGCAAAACAAATTGCAGAAGTGTCATGGGAACACAAGGTTCATTGATGTGCTCCCCAGCTATAGTTCTGCAAACTATTATTGCCACAGCAACCTCAAAAAGACTGAAGAAGAAGCTTATAGTCTCCAACCTCTCTGTGTTGAACAAGTATGACTGTAGAAAGCATCTCTTTAAATTTGTTTGCATAAGAATAAAAAACTTCATATAGCGCTGTGAAGAAGCAGGGTACTCGGTCAAATAGGCCAAGGGATCATGAGCCTATGGCCTCCTAGATGTGAACCCTCAATAATAGAAGCTCAGTGGGTGACTTTGGGCCATTTATAATCTCTCCACCCAGCTTTTCTTATTCCAAAGTTGTAGAAAGAATTGAAGGAAGGAACGCAAAGATATTTCATTTCCTTGTCCCACAGCGACATTCCTGTGAACTAAGTGGCTGATCCAAAGACCCCCAGTGAATTTCTTTAGCTGAGAATGGTCTTATATCTGGATTTACTTGATGCTAGAGTAACAATTTATCTAGCCCACCATATTAGCTCTTAAAACTTTCCAAAGGTAAGGAGATGTAAATCTAGCAAATAAATGACTAGAGGCAAAACTCCAACGAGTAGCCCAGCTATTTCTGCTATTTTTAACCTGCTCAGAATATGATGCCATGAGAGCCGGCTGGGTGACTTTGGGCCAGTCATTCTCTCTCAACCCAACTCACCTCACAGGACTGTTACTGTGGGAAAAACAGGAGGAAGAAAGAATATTGCCACCTTCAGTTATTGATAAATACAGTAAAGGAGGGATATAAAAATCTAAGATAAAATAAATAAATTTAAAATATTGTAGTGCAGTTCTTTGCTTGCATACCCAAAACTAGATCTCTGAGGTCCCCAATAAGCATTCAGCCTTGGTTACTTTTCAAATGGACATCAGACTGATAATAAGTAGAAAAACCCTGAAGTCGGGTGACACAGTCTAAAGAACCTGAAGTGGTATTTCAGCTGCATGCAATTATCTTTGGTTGCTTGGAGTACAGTGTTTGGCCTGGAGGTGAAAGCTCGGAGAAAACAGATGCTACTTCATTGAGATTGTGCAGGCATTAGCACTGGATATATATTCATAAATCCCAAGTTGTAGTTTCGGCAGCAGAGCCCTTGATCACTGAGAGTGGGTTTTGAGATTCCCTGAAACATTTCCCCTGATATACAGGCAGACAACAGATTTATGAGTTTTAATATCTCTTGCAGTGGAAACACTGTTTTCCATGAGTTATGGTCTCTCCCTCTCCCCCCTCTCTCACACAGACACTTGGGATTGTACATGAATGCCTGCTACGTTTCTTCCTCACCTGGACAAATATGTTTTAAATACTGATCCACTGCTGTAAACAAAGCTTATTAAATGCAATCATTCATCCTAGCCCATGCTAAATAATATAGAGCAGCAGCATGGAACAAACATAAAGTGTGAAATCTGAGGGAAATGGCTGGGTAAGAAATATGTAATATAAATCAATAAAGTTACATCATGTAATTATATGCATTACAAAAATATTTGAATTACAATTCTTCAAAACCTGAAAGGAAAAAAAGGGAAAAGTTTTTGGATTTGGGCTGACCAGACCTGAGTATCAAAGCTTAGCAAGGTAGGCCTGGCCTACACTCTGGAATGGACACCCAGGACTGTTGCCTCAACTTGAAGGTCATGAAAGAACCCTAGAGAAGGCAATGGCAAGCTTCCTTCTATAACAGGGGGGGTCAAACTCCCTGGCCATGGGCCGGATGCATCACACGCGGGCCACGCCCATGCCCAGTTCAGAGAAGGGGGGAAAAGTTGTGATACATCATGTGACGCCGTGAGTTTGACACTCCTGTTCTATAACATTGCCAAGAAAACTGCATGGACATGTCTATAAGTTCACGTGTGATTAAACTTAAAAAACAGAAGCAGGTTCCAGATTGCCTATTAACTGTAAATATTTAATTTTAATTGCATTTGCATTTCTTCTCAAATACACACTCCTAATTCTGATAGTTCCATTAAAGTTCAGAGCTCATGGTTGTGTATATTCGTGTCGGGGGGAGGGGGGAGATCTCATCAAAGAGAACTAATTTTTCCTTCTCGTGATCAGGAAAATAATTTTTTAAAAAAGGAATTCCTTTGACAATTGTTAATAACACTGTACGAATAATAAAAAGAAAAGAGCTGGTTAGAAAGCTGATAGCCACGTTGTAATTCAGATATTTCTTGAAAAGAATGCTTGAACGTTTCTACTGTACCAGGATAACTGTTCAGAGCCAGTGATGGGATTCAAATTTTTTTACTACCGGTTCTGTGGGATTGGCTTGGTGGACATGGCAGGAGAAGGATACTATAAAATCTCCAGTCAGAGGTGGGATTTGTTGGTTCTCCGAACTACTCAAAATTTCTGCTACCGGTTCTCCAGAACTGGTCAGAACCTGCTGAATACCACTTCTGTTCAGAGCACCAAATCTAATCATCTTAATAATGCTTATGTCTGCCTTGTGGGACAAGTAGATATAAGAGTTCTCTTATCGCAGATTTGAAATGGAAAAACTCCGAAAGGGAGAGAAAACAGGGGACTTCAAATGCCTTCAGATCCAAAACAAGATAAAAGCCCAATCATCAAGGGCTTCTTTTAAGGACAAAAGAGCTGTCTCAAGATGCATGAGGAGCTTAATTAATTCTTCCTGTGCTGCCATCCTAACAGAAAGCACTCATGCAAATTTGCTATTTGCTGCTCCTGGGAAACTACTATTTGTAATACTAGTTGTTGCTGTCTTCTGCCAACTAACAATTGCAGGGAGGAGGTAAGGGCAATGGATTGAATTTAGACCAATTTAGAAGAAGAAACAATTTGTATATTACATCGTAGAGCTGATGATCGCCTTTTCTTTGTTCAGCGAAATGCAACATTTGACCTTCAAACATGGGGGGAAATGACCATATTGTGATACTAAGTAAAATAGGATGAAGACAGAGATTCCATTTTAAGGTTCTGGGGCTAAGAAGGAGGCTTTTCGTGGAAAACAATACCTATGGTTGGATTCTGGATATTTGAATATAAAGACATATAAGCTGCCATATATAAAGCCCCTAGTGGGTTTAAATTACACTCCAAAAATGTTCTCATTACAAAAACCCTACCTAAGAAAGCTGTGTATGATTTTCAGTATCCTTTAGAATGACTGTCCTGAGATGATATGGCCTATGAAAAATAATAGCGAAAAGAAGGCTCAAGATAAATAACTGAATAGTTTGAAAGAGATTAATTGAAGAAACCAACTGTCAGCCCCATTAGGTGGGCCTGACCAGTAAATCAATTCCACAGGAAAGCTAAAACTACTTTTATTCAAAATGGCCAAAAGAAGTCTGATTGTGCTGTGCCTTCTCTCCTTGTTATAGACTTGTGAATTATGTTTGAACTTCTTCCATATATGGACCTAAGATACATTTCACCCCCAAGTCGCTTTGATAACAGATCTTGCCTATCTTCATCAAGATTATCTTCCTTATTTTCTGCACCAGGTGTGAAAGGGGAAAATGAAAACACAAAAGAGCGCCATAACAATTTTCCTCGTATGCTTTTATAACACATCTTTTTCTTGTATCTTGATCAGGGCAGAAAGGTGTAAATTTTTTTCTTTGTTTTTCTTTTTGGGAACCAAGGTGGAGGTTACTGTGTATTTTTGGTGGAAACAGGTTTTTTGAATAAGCATCATTTGGCAACAAAAGACATGAAGCACATGAAGATGTGCATGTATTCTGTTACCAGAAAATCCATTTTAATAAGCACATTTGTACTTTTGGGGGTGGAAAAGAATGCCACTAAAATTAAAGTCAGATGAAGCAAAAATCAAGAACAGTTGCTCAAAGTGCTTTTGCATATAGAAGCGGATGTGAATTGTTTTGAAAACAAGAGTGCCGATCTGCTTGATTTCTACAGTATTTGTGTAATATAGTGTATAGGCCTGAGTCTAGAAAACAATCACTAAGAGTAAGTTTGAGAGGGCATTGACACCTTTTCTTCCCAGCAGGACTTGTCTGCCTTAACAGCTACAGGGTAAGTAACAAATGCAGAACATGCTACCATTTGCAGAATTTTGCAACCCACATCTGGTTGCTCTATTGCTTTGATCTTGAAATGCTGAGAATGGGCAGAGAGGACCATTAGCAAATCAGTTGTTCTTCTAGATTAGCGGTCACAAACTCACATCATGACGGTGGTGTCACGTGACATACCAGGACTTTTTTCCCCTTCACTAAACTGGGCGCATGACACATCCAACCCTCAAACCAGGAGTTTGACAGCCCTGTTCTAGGTGATCTAGAGGAGGAACTCAATGCCCTCCTCTTTAAGCAGCTCCCAGACTACTACTACTACTAGTAAATAATAATAAATATAATAATAATAATAATAATAATAATAATAATAATAATAATAATAATAATAATAAATCTTGTTTCCATGTTATACAAAACATTAGAAATGTCATGTACTGGTGACTCCTTCCATCCACATTTTTGTTTCCATGTTAGGTGCTTTGATCTCATGTTAGGGTGATGTAGGTTTCAGAATACTGCATTTGTGTACCAGAAGCAACATCCTCCATCTTGAGGAGAAACAACAGCCTCAGTCTCAATGCTGGCTTAGAAGTAAGGAGATGAGACTAATTTGCCTCAACAGCATCCTCATTTTGAAGGAAGTAGATTCAGTGCATCTGAGCACCTCGTGTTTTCTTGAGCAGTTAGGCAACTACTTTGCTCCTCATTCTGGAAGATGAAGTAGTTCTTTTCTTTGAGCTATTTCAAAAGGAGCTTCAGGCAAATGTTCATCAAAATGAAGTACTCCATCAAAACTTCACATAGTCACATAGTCTTAGTTTGTACATGGTTGTGGCTATTTGTAAAAATAAATAGCAATCTGAGAGGTTGCCATTAGGCAAATTTATCTAACTGGAAAATTATAATTCTTTTCAAGGTTTTTTAATGAAACACATTGAAGTGTATAACCGAAAGAACAGCATATTAGCATTTTATATTCTATTACATTTTCTCCTAGGTTTTACTGTTAAGAGTTCCTATATAAAAATCTTAATTTTTTAATATTATGGTATTGTGTTGGTAATGCTGGCTTTAAGAGCATTTTTATTTTTAGATTTCATAGGCTTCATTATTATTATCGAGAAATACTAAGTATTTTATTTCAATCACTAAAATAAAAGATGTGCATGCATTGGCATTTTTTGCAATCATTATGCTTTTCATAATAGCTTCTACCATGTTTATAATGCCATGATGGAAATGAGAAGTGGCATGTGGGATTGATCCAAACTATTTTCCCCATTTCATGTCCATCTAATTCTTCCCAGGTGCACAGTAGCCCAGGCAAAGCATGCTGAGGTAAAAATGGCAAATTTATGTCTGTTTTTCCTTCATGTTGGTTCAAAGTCCTAAGCTGCTACTGGAACTTTTTTTTCCTAGGGACTGCCTTGAAATGGAACCCCTTAAATAAAATACACTCTAAACTGGATCTGTGTGGTATGTGTTTGTGTATGTTTAAAAAGAGTTGTCTTGAATTTAGGAGACAAGATGTAGGATGAGCAAAGTGGTCCTGATGGGAAAAATAGATAATTTACAACTCACCATTTCAAATTGTTGTAAAAAATATTAGCAAGTTTGCAGTTTCATATACACTGAGCTGAGCTGAAAATAAATCAGCTTATTTCTTGAAGTGAGGCAATGTTGTGGGTTCACAAAAGCCTGGAGCTAGTTTTCAACCCTTTGCTCCACCTCTTCAGTCCCATTCACTTCACACCATGTAAAATATTTTGTACAGATTTAGAAATAATAGTTAACAGAAGTTACATTTCTAAAAATATGGTAGTCTAATAACTGATGACTGCACACCAGAAGTGCTGAAAGCATAGCTAATCAGTAGAATACAGAAATAACGTTCTAACCCTCCCCCCCCCATTCTACAAATATTTCTGTTAAATTATTACCACATTATTTTTGTGACATTTCCCCCTCTGAATTATGACAGACTCCTTTCAACTTTCCCACAATTTATAACCCAGAAATTAAAATAGGGCATATGTTTCAGCAGTCGAGCCCTGTACATGTCCAAATCCCTTCCATAAATTTTACTTCTATGGCAAGACTTGATTTCCAGGTTTGGCCCTTCAGCTGAAACACAAAGTTTGTATTTTTGGTTTTTATTGCAGGAATGTTGGTTCAATATAATAAGATACTTTGAACAACTAGAAAACAGTGCCTTAGGTTTTATGCTGCAGATTATACGGACATAGATATACATCCTATGCTTCCATTTATGAACAGAAAAGTAATAAGGAAAATCCTATTTCAGCTATATGGGTCACTGTGATATGAACTGAAGCAAAGGTTTTCATTGAATTCTCAAATAAGGGAGACCTGAGTATGAGCTGAATGTAGTTGCCATTAATTTTAGGAGAAACATTACTAAGCTCCAACTAGAATGTATGAAATATCTTTCCTTCATTTGGGCAAAGTCCAAAATCCAAGAAAAGAACTAAAAATCAAAAACAAACAATGAGGACAAGACTATTGTCTAGTCCCAAAAGCCAAAACAAAATAAAGGCCCTTGAATTCTATGAGAAGCAGAGCCTATCATGCATCATGCTTTTATACCAATCATATGGGATGAATGTTCTGTAAGACTTTTATTCCTGTAAGACGTAAAGACTTTATAATTTGCATTTAAGCAGTGAAAGCAGTCTTACACATGTTGCCTACACCTTACAGGGAACTGTACAAGTAGTCCTCAACTTATGACCTATCACTTAGCAGACCATCCAAAAGATACTCATGACTCAGTTCCAAATGATCCACATTTTATAAATGCAATCACATGATCGCAGTTGCCAAAAATTAGCTTTTTATTCTTTTCTAGAGAGGAGTTGAGTTTTCTAGTCTCTCTACAGCCATAGAGTCATGCCCATGGAGACAGAGAACCCAGAAGCCAGGGGGCAGGAAAACAGTCCCACAGCACCTCTCACCCACCTCTGGAGATTCTTCCATGTACTGTGAGTTGGGATCTTCAGCCATGATGGCAAGGAAAACTTTCATTCTAGATAACCTTAGCCTCAGCAGCAGAATGCCATTAAATTGGAGGCTCTGATATGAGGAGATGTCATCATCGAAGTTAGAAGAATATCTTCATAATGTGGCAAGTAAGCTGTGAGAATAAACCAGTGGTGCCAGAGGGGTAATTGAAGGAAGTTTTTCCACTCCATCTTGGGTTTTAGTAAATCAATAAACACACCATGGCATCCTGATAAATGTTTTTGGAACAAAATTCACAAATCTTACTATATTATCTACAATTTCATAATGGGACTGAGAACTAGAAAGTGCTATGTTATCAAGGAAAGCAAACTTAATGTTGATAAACATGTTGATAAAAATATTACACGAGTACAATTGTATCCAATATAATTACTTCTGGATTAAGCAACAGATTCCTGAATTACTCCATCACTGTAAATGATACTTTACAATAAAGTTTGCAAGGCAGACATTTGATTTCTAGAGCCATTTCCAACTCATTATGCCCTACTGCATTGGAAAACAGATATAAATTTATGCATAGAAATCACAACAATATATTTTAGAGATAAATAACCGTCCTAACCACAACCAAGTTATTGAAAGATTTATTAACTTTCTGCACACTCCTGATATGAAGCACTCAAGAAATTTATACAGAGACAGAAAAATAAGAAATTATAGCCAGAGGAAGCTTACACAGCTTAGGACAACTATTACATATTGCTATGTACTGTTATATGGTTTAGCTTTAATGATAAGACCAACATTTGAATTAATTCTATGTACAGTAAGTATTAATTCTTATACTTACCTTATGGAGCTTTTTCTGTTTGTCATTTTTTCTGTTATGTTTAGTTAGTTTAATTGCGTGAACTATTTAGGTTTTTCCACTCAATTATCAAAATTCAGTAGAGTCTTTTTTTCTTTTATATTTCACTATTTTAGCAATAAAAAAAGTAAAATAAAAAATGACTAGGTGTGGGCGTCGATGAGACTTTATACCACCTCAATTATAGTGCAGTGTACAATCCCACAATATGCAATGTAGGCATTGTAAGAATTTTTTTTTTATATCTATACTGTTTTATTGATTTAGGTTATTTATGTAATTGATTTATATGGCTGCCCATCTCTCAGTAGCAACTCTGGGTGGCTAGCAACACATTAGAAACAATAGACAAAGCGGTATCAACAGAAGATGTAAAATACCCCTTATAATGTTCATTGTTTTTTGATAGTCTTGTCTTCTCCCCCCCCCCCTTCCCTTCCTCCTTCCCTTTTTTTTTTTATTTTTTTTAATTTTTTTTTTTTTTTTTTTTTTTTTTTTTTTTCAGTTTTGAGGTCCCCAACAACCTTTAAGAAGGATCAGGTTTTAAGGAATCTCTGCAATGTCCCAAGGAAGAAGCTCCTTTTGACTCCAGAAACAAGCTGGCCTTCAGGAAAATGCCTATTGATACAGTTATGAATGCAGATCAATCCGACTTGTAAAAGGTATGCCTTATTATACATGTTTAGAATAATGCACATGATTTGATCTGCACTTTCCTTATTATAAATACTCTTTGATAAACATTATTGTGCCTTAATTCATATTTCTTTGTGGGTACTTTTCTCTCAAGTGGGGGATATTTTCTTTTAATTCTAACCTAAGTCACAAGACTCTCAGGAGTGCAGTTATTTGCTCAAACACAGATTCTAGCTTGGCGATGAATGCGGGAAGTACAAACGGGATACATTTGTTTAACATTTGGCTCCAAGCCTGAAGACACCAGGGTGTGAGCCAAAATGGAAGAGTGTCGCAGCTGGGGAGCTAATGGTGCCTCGGGTTCCACTGCCAAGTCTGACTACATTGTTCCTTAAATTAAAGACCAAATCCTGGATATATACCTAGCCCTTAATGGAATAGCAATATACATAGAAACAGAAAATTCCCATATTGCTTTAATAGAAAAGAATAATCTACCTATGTTTCTTTGGGACTGAAGGGTTATTGTTTCCTTTTTGATTTTTTTGATTTTTTCTCCAAAGATAAAATACAAACACAAAATAAAAACAACAAGAAAAACAAAACAAGTATTACAAACAAGATACAAAAAAACCCCACCTTGTACATAACAAATGTAAAATTAGCAGTAAACATATAACCTCCACCCTGATACTTGTATCTCAAACAAATCTAATAGACTTCCCCTTTGCATTATGGGTCTACAGATAGTTATACATTTTCCATCCATGCTTGCTAAATTACTATTTTACATCACATTTTCTTAACAAATGTTCCAAATATACAAACATATTCCCTGCTAATCAAGTTGACCAAAATATCTGTTTACTGTAAGAAAGCTGTTAACGCCCCCAAAAATATTAAATTTCAAAATCTTCTGTTAACAATCCATATTATATTCTATTAATATATTTAACATATAGAAACTCCACAAATGGTTCCCAATCTCTTATAAACTTGTCCAAACCATTGCCTCTAATCAATCCAGTTAATTTCACCATCTCTGCCAACTCAGTCAATTTCAAAATCTGAAGGGTTATTGCTGTGTTTATTAGTTTCAAAGATTTCTGAGGAAAATAATATAAATAAAGGACTCTCTCAAACTAAGTTTGACAACTATGTAACTTGTGTGGAAATTATGGTTTGCTACAGTGGTGGGATTCATTCTTTTTTTTACTACCGGTTCTGTAGGTGTGGCTTGGTGGGTGTAGCAGGAGAAGGATACTGTAAAATCTCCAGTCAGAGGTGGTATTTGCCGGTTCTCCTAATTACTCAAAATTTCCCCTACCGGTTCTCCAGAACTGGTCAGAACCTGCTGAATACCACCTCTGGTTTGCTATCACCTTCTAGAATATTCTAAGAACAATTGCACTCAAAAACTTGGAAAAACAAGGTGACACTCCAATAATCTTCTTGAAGGGGACTTCAGATTTATAGCCCTGAGTATGTTTAGCCTTGCAGGCATTTTGTGCAACGTATGTTCCACACTGAGGCACTGTCACAGTTTAATCCAGGCCTGCTAACTCACTGCTGGCATGGCTGGCAGTGGCTGCCCTAGAAGTGCCTTGGCCAAATTTGTCTGGGTTTGCTGACAAATATTGCACTGTTTTCAGTCTCTGTCTTTCTTTCCTGCCATTTTCTGATGTCCTAAGTGCTTCACAGCATCAGGAGGCCTGCATGGGACAATGGTCTCGCCTTGCCTGATCTGCTATCCTCCTCTCTGTGGTTAAGGCGGGCAGAATGAAATCATGGGGAAAGAGTTCAAGATGAACCACTTGACCTGCTAATGTCAGGTGAGGAACATTTCAGCAGCCTCACCAAGAGAATTTTAATTGATGATATCCTTTTTTGTTTTGCTCTTTTCCTCATGAAAGACAGGCTGCGATCATGCTGGGCTTCAAAGCTGAGCCTTACTTTTATCTAGGCAATATCTGGACTGTACAGCACCACTGGCGTATTTTATCCCCTCCTTTTTTATATATATACCTATATGCAATGCCCCCCTTGAGCACTGCTATCCATAGCCATCTTGGGGATATCTGTCTCAGAAGAGAAGAAATGTCCTGTAAGGTCTCAAAACCATTGGACTTTTTTTGACTACCAATTTTGAACTAATGAAACTCATATTTTCCCAGCTATAGGTGGACCAATGAAACCATGGGCCCTTTTTTCCTTTTTTCCTTTATTGAACGTGGTGAAATTGACAAGAACCCCATCAGTTTCCCCACCCACAGTAACAGAAGAAGAGTGAAACTGTGGCCTTTGATTTTACTTTTTCACTAGTCACCAAGAGACATGCCAGGTGGATGAACAAGTTCAAAGGCAAATTAATTGGAAGTCAGTGGAGGAGGTCTCATGCAAAAACTTAGTCGGTCGAACCCAGATGTCTTCAAAGATCCATCTGTGAAAAGGAAAGAGATGGCCATTGTTTTACTAATGCAGGTGGGAAGGGCAAAGAATCCACAATCAGAAATTGTGACAACCTCCTTCTGGCCACAAAGTGTGGCCACATTGTTATCAAGCTGGAGAACAGATAAAAATCTGGATACCAATGTCTTAAACTGCTTCATCTTCAGCCACTTTTAGCACGTAAGACCAACACGTGAGACAAGCATGTGAGACAAGTCACTACCCGACTCTGTGGTCTCTTCTCCAAACCCCCAAAACTTTAACCTTGGACTGGCTACTGCTGACCTCACCCCATTCCTAAGAGGTCTGTAAGGGGTGTGCATAAGAGCACCAGTGTGCCTACCGTCCCTGTCCTAATGTCTCCTTTTATTCGTACCCATTTCATGTACTCATAATCATGTTCCTAATTATATCTGTTATCAAAAACGTGCTTGACAAAATAAATAAATAAAATAAAAATAAATAAGCAGCATAAGGTAAGTCACTGCTGCAGAAATGTCTGAAAAACCAGATGACAGACAACGGTAGATACCTGCTCCACCCTGGCACTGCCTTGGTCTGCTCTATTCCTCCTGTACTACCAGCAGTTTCCTCCCTGAAGAACTAAGAAGCAATTATAGAAGTTTGTGAAGATTTATAAGCTTTTCTGATATTTATAAACGGAACAGATGAACTTGAGGAGGCTGTTTGTATGTTTCATTCTTCTCTTGCTAGAAACCTAATCGTTCTATAATGCATGTTAAAAATGAAGATAAAGTCATTTGGAAAAAAGGAATAAGTCTTGAAATTTGAGCCAATTCTTCACTTTTGTGGAATGTTAATTCAGGAAAATATATTTTCACTATCCCTAATATAATTAGAAAACCCATGTTTCTTTGAAAAGCCAGATAATCCCAATGTAAAATAATCTCTGTCCACATTCATTGACTTTGAAATGAACGAATTAAACAGACATACTGGACAGCTGCCCTTTAATTTTCTAGGTATAGCACAATTGGAATTAGTATAATATGAACCAGGCCCTGAAAGCAGGAAAGCTGATTCATTGCAGGCAAGGAATTGTGTGGGGTATTTAAGATGGGAAACCATAAACAGTTTTAATGTCTTCCTTGTTCTTTAGCAGCAATGAATTAACTACAGATGTGTGGCTTTCCTAGTCTTCAAAAGAACACTGAATTCTGTTATTGTTTAATGCCAGTATCATGACTATTACACTTGAAAAATTCCATACATGGTTGTAATTTCCACAGAAATGGGTGGAATACACATGTGTATTCTACATGTGAAACAGGTAGATTTCTCCTTTATCAACTACATATAGGAACACCAATCAGACACTTAATTGCTCAAGTACTGTAAGCCTTTGCTTGGCACATTCAGCTGGTATTTTATATTTCCTGGTAAATTGTAGGCAGGGTGGTTGGGAGATTGTGACTTAACCGTGCTAATAAATCAATTGTCTAATCATTGTTTTGGTTCCAGTCATTTTAGGAAAGGGAAAATAAGCAACCTCTTTCACTAATTTGCTAGGTTTCTGATAAACATTCCCCAGTATGAAGAACAAAATGCTATGAATTATGATAATATATTGATTGTCCTTGAATCTTTCAGGATTACATTGAGATACCAATTGTAAAAGAGAATTCAGATGTCTAATGCATGGCATTTTAGTTACAAGATTTGTGGGGGGGGGTAGGCCTTGAAGAGATTGGACAGCTGTGTGTGTGGAATGGTATAGGGCAGGGGTGTCAAACTCGCATCGTCATGGCATCGTCATGTGATGTATCATGACTTTCCCCCCTTCGCTAAACTGGGCATGGGTGTGGCCAAGTTTGACATCCCTGGTATAAGGTCTTCTGCAGGAGCAGGTAGAAGACTTCCAAGGTCTCTTTCAACTGTTAAGAGAAGATTTGAGGGCACTTCAGAGCAACAAGAGATGGTGCTAGGGGGTATAGGAGAAAGAAAATGTTTGTAAAATTAATCCTAAACACACACTCACACACACACCCTTTCTGGAAGAGTGTCTTTCTCTTGGGTTCTTCTACAAACCAAACAAGATTTAAAATGTCCTAAATCTATCTTCTAAAGTTTAAAACAACAACAACAACAACCACCCAGTCAAAAACATTTCTTCAGTTATTTTAAGGAAATGTTCATGTTTGAACAATAGGAAACCCTCGGAGGGAGGGAAAGCCTTCCCTTGTTCCAATCTGGCTCGCAGATGCTAGTAGGCAAAACAGATGTGAAATGAATGATATGGAAAGAAGCCCCAGTAGTGTTTTGATCATATTAAAAAGCTAATCAACACTGGAAAGCCATTTCATCCAAAGCTGCTTATATTATCCAGTATTGTTTTGCATTTTCTATTCATATAAACCCCTCAGAAGCTTTCAGGGGAGGAAAAGAAAAGAAAAGATTGTGATATGGATTATTCTCTGAGCAGGGATTATTTTCATGAAAACTAAAGACATTATGATATTAGTACAGCTAATGAGATATAAAGGTTTATTTAAAAATTACTAAATGCTGATTATTTGCAATAATGTTGAATTTAATTCAATATAATGTGTTCATATGTATACGATGTGAGAGTGAGTGTGTGTGTGTGTGTGTGTGTGTGTGTGTGTGTGTGTGTGTAAAATATCTGGTTTTGAGAGCAGGCATTGGAATTTCATTTCAATGTGTGCCATTGTACAGAAAAGTGACAATAAGGTTGTCCTGCCCTGTCCTGCCCTATCTTATCTCACCTCACCCTACCCCACCCTATCTTATTGTCTTCATTGGTGGCAGCTAACTATCAATTATGATGTGATAAAGCTGGAAAAGTTAAAACAGCTTAGTGCATTATATATTTCAACTGTAGGCCTCGCTTTATATTTGAAAAACATTTCTCAAGTAAAAGAAGTGTTTAATACAGTTATCTTTAAGACGTAGTTTTTTGTTTTACGTCCAAAAACAATATTATTTTTTATTCCTCCAACTTAATTATCAAAGAGTAATTTTTAAACAATGGACCTTTTCCAGATCCTTCCATGAATAGTTTAGAACAGTGGTCCCCAACCTTTTTGTACCAGGGACCGGTTTCAAGCAGAAAATTTTGCAAGGACCGGGGGAGAGAAGAGAAGGAGGCGTCGCTCTCTCGCTGCTCCACCAGCCCAGGAAGAAACTGCTTCAAAGAAGCGCGGAGGGGGCTTTTCCTGTCGCCGCAGCTATTCCGAGCGCCGTTTCACCCCACTCCCCCCGCCCGCCCGCGCTTCAATCCACAGTGTCCCGTTCTGCCTGCCTGCCTGCCTGCCTTAGTTTCTGGTTGTTTGGGAGCAGCTTCGCTGAGAATAATAACTATTCGCCTCTTTACTCAGCCGAAGCTGCTCCGATTCAACCATTAACGAAGGCAGGCAGGCAGGCAGAACGGAGCACTGGGTTGAACCCAGCGTGCGCGGGCGGACGGGTGGGGAGAAACGGGCGCTCGGAGGCGCTGCGGCGAAAGGAAAAGCCCCCGCTTCTTTGAAGCAGTTTCTTCCTGGGCTGGTGGAGGAGTGAGAGAGCGACTGAGAGAGCTGACCCAGAGAGAAGGACAGGCTTCGGTTGCTTCCTCCCTCCCCTTCTTTCATTTGTGTCCTTGATCCCGATCCCAGCAGCATTCACCGAAGGTGAAGAAAGCCGCCATTTTTTAAAAAAAATTCTTTGCGGCCCGGTAGAGAGTGCTCCACGGCCCGGTGCCGGTCCGCAGCCCGGTGGTTGGGGACCCCTGGTTTAGAATACCATAACTGTATAGCAGCAACCATATTAACCAGGTTAATTACTACATAAGGAAATAACCCAAAGCCAACAACTCAAAAGGTTTTTAAAAATAAAAAAAATCAAGACAATTGTCATAGATGTATCCAGGGAACATTAATACTTACATTCTGTTTGCAATCATTTAATCCAAATATACTTCATAATTCTTTTAGATGCCCTAAATATGTTCTTTGTAATCAGATGCTTCAAAATCGTTTGGCAAAACCTATTACAATTACAATCCCAATTACAAAAATGGATTCCTACTGACCTTGAAGTTTGGGTATTGCAATAGATATGGTTAGAAGCAAATGTATTACATAAAAAACGAATAGGATTGCTTTAAAATGATTCGACCATGAAAGGTCTTTATAATTTACTAACTGGAACTTGTGATTTGCTACTTCCATGTTCTTTAAAGTCCCAAATCAGTCAGACTACGTGCCCCAGGACATCACTATTCTGGGAAAATAAAGCTTCAAATGTCTGTCTGCTTCCAACAACCCATGTTAGAATCAAAAAAAAAAAAAAAAAAGGTATGTACACAAAGCCCCAGTGAACTTTCTTTTTCCCCTGGAAAATCTAAGATAATAGCCATGTTAAAAAGAAAAGGATTATGGCTTGCTTTGAAAATAATACATCAAATTGATCTTGTATTTGACATTCACATCATTTATGATCTGTATTTGTGATTCATTTGTTATTGGATCTTTGTGGTGGCATAAATTATTTGGGCTTTTTTTTCTACATTAAAACCTGTTATTTAAGCAGCATAACTGGAAAATGCTGCATACTATTTGGGTTTTTTTTTTTTTTTACATGCTGTGGGGGTGGCAAAAGGACAGTTGCATGAATATAAAAAAGGCTACTGTTTTTAACTCCACATTTTTTTTAAAAAATAAGAAATTAGTTACTATTGCTAGGAGCATAGACTTAACTACTCATAATATGAAACTTCACTTGATATCCATGCATTAAAAGAAACTATAAAGCAATAGCAACAACAGACTTACATACCATTTCACAGTGCTGCACAGCCCTCTCTAAGCAGTTCACAGAGTCAGCATATTGCCCCCAACATTTGGGTATTCATTTTACTGACCTTGGAAGGATGGAAGGCCAGTCCATATCGAACTCCAGGCTGTGGGCAGAGTCAGCCTGCAATACTGTATTCTAACCACTGTGCCACCACAGCTCTTATAAAGGGACTATAGTTGTCTATACAGGGGCTACAGTTGCCTCTGTCCCATCCCTTGCTCTATTGGCAACCATGTCTGTTATCCATTGTTGTGCTTAGCCATGTACGTATACTATCAAAATAAAGTTTGTATCATGTTTCTTATTCTCATTCATAATTAAATATTAAAGAAATGGGATTAATATTTTTTAACCATTTTACAAGGCTAAAAAAATCCACAACCTTATTCATGCTATTGACATTACTATGTCATCCTAACATCCATCAAAGGACACAAATAATATTCTCTTTTTTACATCAAATTAGGTATTTAAACTTTCCCAGCAAAAGCAAGTCCTATAAGTAAATGTACATGTGATATCCCTACTAGACAGAAGCCATTGCTATTTTGTACTTGAGGAATATATGTATAGTATCTAAATAAAAATAAAAATATGATGTCCATTTTTTCTTACTTGTCCTCACTCTCAGAAAAAATACAGCAATATTTTTTTTAAAAAATGTGAATCAGGCTAATTATGTGAGCCTTTTGGGTTGGATGTCAACGACCCTACATTGTTTAGGCCCTGCCTTTTTCTTGTCTTGTTGACTTGCACACCCAGTTTTAAGAAAACACATACTCTGGAGAAACAGATGCCTGCCAAGTATGTATGTAAAGAATCTCTCTCTTTACAAAAATATGAGGTTCAATAAATGTGACTGATTAATAAATTAAGCCTTAAGGAAATCTTTGGTAGTGATTAATTCAAGTAAGGAATCTAAACAATTAATGGATGCCAGTACTGAGGAATCTCTGTTATATCTGAGACACTAGCAGGTTTCCAGACTGTTAATTGCATTTTTGCTGTCTTTAATTGTTGTTGTTATTCAGTTGCCAAGTCACGTCCTACTTTTCGCAACCCCATGGACCATAGTACACCAGGCTCCCCTGTCCTCCACAGTCTCCTGGAGTTTCCCCAAATTCACTGTATTCTGCCATCCCCTTCTCCTTTTGTCTTTAATCTTTCCCATTATCAGAGTCTTTTCAATGAGGTGGCCAAGATATTTGAGCTTCAGCTTCAGTATATATCCTTCCAAAGAATAGTCAGTTTTACTTTCTTTTAGGATTGACTGATTTGCAGACCAAGGGACTCCCAAGAGCCTTCACCAACACCACAATTTGATGGCCCCTCTTTTTAATACCATTTTATAATCAATATTGTTGTCTACCATGGATACTTGAATGTGTTACTGTATGGTTATGTTATAATTATTGTTAATTGTCAGGAGGTGGGTTTTTTTGAGATTATGGCACAATACAAATATAATAGATAAAACTGTTTTATGCAATAAAAAGAATAGATGAAAAATTTATTGGAGAAACAGTACAGCTCAAAGCATGTTTGCAATTAAGAATTTAACATTCCTGTAGTTAAACTATCCATGGATTTGCTCAAAGAAAGAGAGGCATATTTCTGCTTGTTGAAAGCATTTTGGCAACTGTTAACAGTTCAAGACAGCTTTTGGAAGGATGAGTCTATTGCAAGTTCTGCTTGTTGGTTTGTATACTGAATATTACTGAAATTGGAATTTAAATGGCAGGACAGTATTTTTATTCCTGATTGTGATGGTTGTTCCAAAGTTTTCTGTCCCAGGAACTCAGTAAGACTCAGTTTTATAAGAAAAACCCAAGAACTGCATTTCTGATTCTGTGTGCCAGGAATAATTTTCCTGCAGAAGACTAGCAGTCTTCAAGATCCAGTACTTATTTTCAAATTCTCTGGTGAGGTTAAAAGAAATAATTATATACAAAACAAATCTGAAGTGAAAATACCTTAAATGTTCCTTTTTTTCAATTTAGGTTATTTGAGAGAATTACACTTGAACTTGTCTTTCAACTGCACAAAAATAATTGAGAGAACATTCAAATATATATGAGGACTAGGTATTAGACTGCTCACTCAATCAAAGCATGATATTGGAGGTGAATGGAGTGGGGAAGTGAGAAGGTTGGGATTTAAGCGGTGTGGATGAATGGATGGGTTGTGAGAGAAGTTCTGAATCCTAGTCTTCGGAAAGCTTCATGTGAAGGGATAATTTGTGCTAGATTACTCAAGTATTTGTAAGGCATTGTAATATTGAGGGAACCTGTTTATTTAATAAACATTAATTAAATTCTTTGTTTAAATGTTACAAAGTAACTGTGCTGTTCTGTGATGACCCGGGACAAGGCATGAAGGTCACACAGTCAGCTGAGAGTCCCCTTTAATGCTCCAAATTCTTTCACAAATGCTCCCATATTCTTGGCAAGTCCCAGAGCAAAGCGTGCACACACACACACGGCAGCTTCTAGCTACACACAGTCCATGAAGCAAGGAAGAAGCAATGAATCCATGAAACAAGGAACAAACAATGAGTCCACGAAGCAAGGAAAAAGCAAGTAGTCTTGCAAACTCCAAATGTCTGTACTGGCACACCAAACTACAAATTCAGCATTTGTTCTCGACAAACGGCCCTCCCTTCAGCATCTCCTTAAATCTCAGTCCCCAGGTGTGCCTTGTGAGGGGTGGGGCGCTCTCCTCCTGAGTCGTTGGGTCGGCCTGCACTGTTCATGCCTTGTCTCCACTCTCTGTGCTCGGGGATTAGGAGGGGGTGGTCCTTGCTCATTGCCTGAGCTCCGTTGCTCCTCATGTCCACTGCTTGCCCTCTCTTGGTCATCCTTCCCCCATTCCTCCCTGCTAATAAGCCATCCCAATCCTGATGGGCCTTGGGCTGCCTCGTCCTGCTCCTCCTCACATTCCTCCAAAGCCAACAAAGCTGCCCCATCGATGTCCGTCGGCTCCAGCTCCAGCTTGTCCTCCTCCGCAGATTCAAGCTCCAATGGGGGCATGACACCCCCTTCTATTTAGTCACATTACTTCTAATATATAAATTGAGGAAAGAAATTAAAAAAAATATTTCCAAGCTAGGAGGGAGTTTGATGGTGCCAGGCAAACCAATAGACCCCCAAGAGATCTGTTTTATGGGATTATGTTTCAGTTTTGAAAAACAAAAGATTTATGGAGGGTGCAGTATGCCAGCATAAAATTAAGACAATAACCTTTTTTAAAATACCAAAGTGAACTTTCTGTATATGCCCTAGCCATATGGGAATGCCTGGGAACAGCATTCAAAGCAAAAAGGTACTTCATTCATGTTTCTTTGGATGCTGAAGAATTTCATATTTTTATGAGCCAATTCTGAGTGAGATTGAAAGATCTGACAAAGCAAAACATTGCTCTGAAGACTACAGAGATTGAATATGAAGTAACATCTGTTATTCAGTAATATGGAAGAGAGAATTTATTTCTAGTCCAAAGCTGCATAAGGGAAGAAAGGTGAGAAAAAATCTTTCAATAGAAGAGAATATATGTGGCTGATATATTGTTGAATTCTGGAGTACTTGGTGCTCTCTGAGCTTGGTAGTTTGCTTGCAGGTATTTTGTTACCCAACTAAGTAACATCAGTGCCTGCCAGCATCAATATCTACTGACAATCTGAAGTAAGTACAATATCAAAGGTTATTTAGATACAGTAAAAAGTTACATCTTTTTTTGCATTAGGAAACTACTTTTCAGAGTGGCATCAAAGTTGATGAAGTTTGTTTGAGACTTTAAATACTTTTCTCTAGTTATTTGCTGGTTATATTGTTACACTTTCCTCATATTTTTTTTCTCTTGGCATCTCTCTGCTGATAAGGAGAATGGAAAGGAGAGGAAAGAGATTCTCAGTAATCAATCTTCTTTCTGTAGGTCATCACAGCTTTCTAATTATGTTCCATATTTGAAAGACCTTTCAGAAGGCCATGGGCATAATTGATGGAAGTTTCTCTTATTGCTCTGAATTTAGAAATTTATCCAGCTTGAATTCATGTACATTCCTTTTTTCTCCAAGTATATCTTGGATTCTGCACCTCACAACTAATTCCAGAAACATAGCACTGCTGCTTGATACAAGGGTGGTTGAGTCCAGATTTCTTCAAGAAGTAAGACATTTAGGTGTTTATCAAATTAGATCCAAATTCCTTCCAACCTGGAAGAATACAGTAACTTTTCTTATTAGTGAAACTAATTAGCGAAACTACCAAGTGAAAAACTTGGAAATGTGGAAATCACAAATCTGCAATGATTATTGTGATTTGCTTTAAGTGGGTTATCTTGATCTTGATCTTGCTAGCAACAGTTAATAAAAATTAGAGTTTAGTTTCTTTTAGAACTTTACACATGCATGTCCCTACCTTAAATCTAACATGGCTAGCCAATATTCTAGTCCAAAATCAAGTACTTTAGTGTCCTCCAATATGTTGAACAACAATTCCAATGGACACTTGCCATCAGTCATGTATAAGTAACATTTGATGAGTATAGGTTGCTTTCAATTCCTTTGGGTCAATATTTGAGTACTGTCCAAGGTACTGAACCTGCTTTGCTCCAGCTTTGTAAGAGTTGCCTATCACTCCACTACACAGAAAAACAACCCTGTAAAGAATATAATTGTATTTTTGTATTAGCTGCTTTGAGGGTCTGTTTTGAGAAACAAAACATGATGCATGGACATGTTTGAAAATGAATGGGAAAATTTTGTTTTGACCTTGCACCCAACACAACACCTCTCAGCTACTCATTAAAGCAGCCACATTTCTCCCACAAAATGTTCTGCTTTAACAAATCCACTCATCAAACTCAATGGGATTCCTAGGGAAGTGGTACCATCTCTTCTTCCAGATTTCTACTGAAAGGGAAAAAGTGGGGCCATTCTAAAGAATTGTAGAGAATGCTTGCATTCATATGACATCATTTTTCCCCAAATCTTTTCCCTGGGTACTCGGCTCTAATAAATAAATACATAAATAGTTTAAAATATATAGTACAGTTTAATCTGTCTATTAAAATAAATATTTTAAAAAGAACTTTGGAATTTTCTGCTCATGCTTGCTTGCTAATTCTGCAAGTTCCTGCCTTGTGATGTGATGCACTCCAACAAGTAATTAGTTGGAAGAAATAATTTAACAGCTGATGCTCTTCAGATGTGCAGGCATATCAAGTTCAAAAAGGAAAGAATGCCCATCTCTCACTAATGAGAAGATCAATTCCCCTTATTTCCCCAAATTGTTGCTGAGACATTGATGACTTTGAGAAAACAACAGTTTAGTATGTCTTCGTTAAATAATTGAGAATATGGTGGACTTCTCTATTACCCAGCTGTTTAAATTTCAATCTGTCTGGTATACATTCATAAATTATTGATGCTTCATAAATCTCACTATTGTGTTTTCAGGCTTGTTATATCCTTACACAAATCAACAGACCAGCAAGCCCCAGTCTAGGCACAGCAAGTGATTACATGTTTTTATATCAATGCATCCTGGCTTATGGAAGTTATTAATGGTTTAAGTTTTTGCCTTGCCGTATGTGAAGGAACAAATCAAAAGATGACCAATCCAAGGGAGAATAGGGCAGGAAGACAAACCTTAACATTACAGCAGATATTACAGCAATTGATTAAGTAAATGTAAACAAGAAATATATCAGCCAATCAAACCTAGGCCAGAAACCTTCCTGTGGTTTTTGATATCTAATAGGATGTGACCATAGTCAAGGTTGGAGTGTTCTAATCCTGTGATGACCCATTGCCTTCTGGAGTATGTTCAGAGCTTCTCCACTACCATGGTTGAATAAGAAGAATCAAGAAGCTCATATCTCATGTGTTTTTTCTTAAGAAAGAAATAGCAGAGGACTGAGGCAATAGCATGTCCAGGATTTCTCTTCATGGTCCTAATTAAACTACCTCCCACCCCAGCTTCAATTAAAGGCAACTTCTGTTTTGGAAAGTCTAGCAATTTTGAGGTTGCACCTTTCATTAGGCTATGGACTGTTTTCTAAACCATGACCAGATACAAACGGGGTCACTAAAAGTCAGGCCCCATAGAGAATTTTTAATATAATTTACATTAAATGGTCATATTCATTGCCATTTTCTTCTAAATATTTCCTTAATTAACACATTACTTTTGAATGTGCCTAAGAGCAGTAACATTATCTCTAAATATATCAATAAAATGAAATACTGTCATTGGCTTATGGGGTTTGAGGTTTCATATACTCTGTGTATGTTTCTCTCTCTCTCTCTCTCTCTCTCTCTCTCTCTGTGTGTGTGTGTGTGTGTGTCTGTGTCTGTGTCTGTGTCTGTGTCTCTGTGTTCAATATATGTTTACAGCAAAGGAAGTAGGAATGTCATTGATTATACTGACTTAATCAGTGAACCCGATTAAGTAAATTTGGAATACATTAACAAATAATCAAGAAAAAAGTGGCAGAAAACTAACACTGAACAGGAGTTTTAATTTAAAAACAAAGAGGGGTAAGTCTGTTCTACCAATGTTCCCTAGGTGGTAAAATCACTTCTTACTGATGTAATAATTTGAACAAAAGATATAATTACTGTATGATCAATTGCAAGGTATTAAAAGGAAATCTGCTGCTAAATGGGAACTCTACTGATTAGGAATTTATATAAATCTATCCATGCAATCCAGAGGAAATGAAAAAGGGGGGATGAGATACTGACTTTTGCTTAGTAAAGCCATACATGGTTGGCTTAGAAATAGAGAAAGATGGAATCCAGTCACAAGACAAGACATCTTATTACACCTGTCTGTATGCTCAAATGAGGCTACCTTATGGGAAGTTCAGCCCAGGAGCAAGAATTCTGTGGACTCAGCACTTGTGATGTAATTTAGTAGACAAAATAAGCACATACATAGCACCTAATCTGGGTCACTTTAAGTCAAAAGCATCTTTTCCCAGGAATATATACCAGCAGCAAAGGGGAGCTAGACAAGTCCAGGAAAACACGTGGCTGCCTTGTAGCATTCCAAATAGATGCTCTGTGCAAAATAATATGGGCCTTAATCACATATTGACCAAGTGGCAACACCCAGCTGATTGATCTTGAAAAAAACCCAAGAAAGATTAGTGAAACTATTTAAGGAGGTGATCTGGAAACCACAAGACAGTAGACTAGACTGAGAAAGCAGTGTTGACAAGAAAATAACATGGGTATTAGGAGTTGCCAGGAGTCAAACAAGTCTTATCTATAACTTCAGAGATTTGGAAAAGATAATCTGAAATAAATACCTCAATTTAGTAGTGGAATCCCATGATCAATTCTGTGCTAATTTTTCAAGTAACATCGATCAACTATCATTTAGAATAAATTCCCTCTGCTTTATGTGTGGTCATATTATTTATTACAAACTGACTATGACTCTTTGATTCAAGTTTTCTACAATTAATAATATCTGAATAACTAAATGGCTTTCCTTACACCAAAGGAACCATTTATTCTGTTAGCGGAATAAATATAAAACCTTTTATGCAAAAATAAATCACTCCAATTGATGGTAAGAAACTGGACACACAGATAGTCATTCCATAGGAACCAGAGATGTATATTTGAATGTACACCTTAAACTCAATAATTGAAACCACTTGGGAGAAATACCCACTTCTCTTGACAGCTCTAATTACTACATGTAATTCTCTCTCAATGACTAGAGGTGGACCAGAGCCTGGGCCTGAATATGCATGCAATATTCCAAATGTTACCATAATTCTCTTTCAAAACATAGTACGTCATGAAAGAAAGGTCAACCATTATTTACCCAGTTTTTCAAATTGATAAAATATGTGTCCCACTCTGTGTCGCAGTGCAAAATTTCACAATGGGTTCACCACAAATATGCAAAAATGGTGACCTCCAGCTCTTCACTAATTATGCCACCAGAACTTTTATGATGTGATTGGGTAGTTGTTTGGAGTATAAAAATGTTAAAAGCACCAACTGTTTCAACGCATTCAGGCATATTCAGGAGGGAGATTTTTTTAGTTGTTACTGCAATATAGGTAAGGATATGAACAAAATATTCAGTGTTTGGAGGACATGGTGCCTCAATGGAGACGCCACCATTACATATGTGTTTAAATTGAATTTGCTCATATTGCCACAACATGTTATTTGAAGCAGTTAACAATTGTTTGGAGGGTGTATTTGCAAATTTGGTGGATTATATCTGTTGGTAACAGTTTCCATTTTTAACAGTACTAATACTGTTTGCCTATAAAATCTAGTTATGGAAAATTAAGAAACTGCAGGATAACCTGATTGCACATGCTCAGAATATACCTCAGAAATTAAACTTGGATTGGTAGTTGTATAGCTATAGTCTCCTTAAAGCTTTTGCAGTTCCAGTTGAATACCATTAGACTAAATATTCCACCCAATGTGATGCTCCTATTTAACCTGTTAAACTACTATATAAACTCTCCTATTACATAAGAAGAAAAATATGGTTTCCACTTTTTTTTCCTGTAAGTTTCTGAATATATTGCGTGTCTAAAACAGAGTGTGAAAATAGCAATAGAATTTAGACTTATATACTGCTTCACAGTGCTTTACAGCCCTCTTTAAGCAGTTTACAGAGTCAGCCTATTGCCCCCAACAATCTGGGTCCTCATTTTACCCACCTCGGAAGGATGGAAGGCTGAGTCAACCTTGAGCCGGTGAGACTCAAACTGCCAAACTGCTGGCAGCCAGCAATCAGCAGAAGTAGCCCACAATATTGCATTCTAACCACTGTGCCACCACTGCTCTTAATGGCATAATGATGAGATATATAGACTAAGAAATGTCAGTGGCCCAATGCAATAGGCATTGCCTCGGCATTGGCTTCTCTGCATATTAATGTGTGTGTTTCAGGTTTCCCCATTAACAATCCTACCTGAAAGACCAGATCTCATGGGTGAGTCAGAGTAGCTCTCAAAGAGGGTATCATCTCAATGAAAGAAGTTTAATAATAATGTAAACACCTGAGGATTATTTCTAGGTGTTAGAATTACACTTGTAGTGCAGGTGTGGTGCTTTTATAGTCAGTGCTTTCCTGTTTGAAAGAAAGCCCACTGGTTTGAAGAGGCTAAAATTTAGTTCCATATCTGGATGGCTCTGACTTGGACTAATTTAAAGATAAAAGGAAACAAGGAAAAGAAGTCAAACATCTTCATGCTGAATTGTAAGTTTATCTAATGTAAGCAACTTGGCTGAGTGGTACAAAGAGAAAGGAAGGTTAAAAAAATATGATGGTATTAAATGAAGAGGTGGCTTATGAAAACAGGAGCTGAAAGAAAAAGGAACAATGGTGACCTTGTCAGGACAGTGCAAATAGCTAAGCCACTAAGCGGGGAGACTAAGATGCTCAGGCTGCATCTGCCAGAAGAATCCTGGGTCTTCCTCCCTTGGTTCCATCACCTGATTTGGGATAGCAGCTTAGTAGTTCCTGTTACTATCATGGAGAGGCATCTTAGGTGGTGCCCTGGCATTTATGTGAGATAGAGTGCCCACTCACCCATAGAAAGACATGGTGGTCCCTCCAACCAGTTATTTAATTTACATAGGTTTTCCAGGTCCACAGTACCACAGAAGAACAGCAGCCTTGTGTGAGAAAAGAGGGGAATATTCATGCCCTGTCTGTATTATTTTAAACATTGCAATAATCTAGGAATAGATCATAGGAAAACGGCAGTTCCACAGCTGCCTCAACGTAAAACACTTCTAATCTAAAAGTTTTGTCATTTTGATAAGATCAGAGATCTTTCCTTAATGCTACTTTGAACAGATTTAATCAAAAACCAAAAATAAGAAAAGGAAGAAAAGAATTGATGGAAGATTTACAACTCATGCAGAGTAATTTTGAGTTGCTAATACCATGCAATTAAAATTTGGGCATCAGTTATTTCTTTGGAAGCTTACAGAAGAGCTTTCAATAGACCTGTCATTTCAGCAAAGATCTGGTTAGTAATTTTACAATTAGCTGACTCATAGAAAATTACCAAATCCTACACCCTACATATGATTCTCAGCAAATTTCTTAATACCTGTTAAATGTTTATATGTTTAATTAATGTATTTGTTTTATAAAACATATTCAAGGTGTGAGAAGTAGGAAACAAGGCCCTTGCTGTATGGGCTTTGTTGTATCTGTTAGTTGTTCCAGTCCTTTTCCTTTGAAGTTCCATAAAAGCAGAAAGATGCTCAGGCTTGTACATTTCTCAATGTTCAAGTTAAAATTAATAATGCCAAACTGTGGAAATGATTGTTTTTCTTTTTCATAAAAGGTTCTTTTAAAATACTTTGCGGAGACAGCCCCAAACAATATTAATTCTCTGAACAGTCACATTTCTTTAAATACTTCTTACGACTGGTAAGCAACAAACTGCTAGAATTTCTTACAAATTATACGGTCGTAACATATTCTGCAAGTAAACAATAATTATAATCAACTATTTTCTCCTAGCAGAATAATTTCCAGTTTGGTTGAAGAATTTAACTAATTACTGGTAGATAGCTGCATTTGGCTTCTCTTTTTACCTCAGGAGAAATTGAATAAATGTTTTAACATCTTCACCCTCACTGTCATTGTTTTAGCTTTTAAGAGCCTCCTGCTGCCCATATCATGTAAATTATGACACTGAATGTAGTGGCTGTGTGGAAGTGTAATGAATATACTTATAAATGTTCATACCAATCACATAATATTCAGTTTTCTATTTTAAGCCATAGGAATTGTTCGTTTCAGCATATGTTCAAGAAAATTACTTTTTTTTTTCTAGCCTAACTTTAAGCAAAACACTCCCTGTATTCTTCATATTTTGCTCTTTGTGCTTCATTAATTAAAGAAGTGCTTATTGTAAAGGATTTAGATGTAGTCTGTCAGCAGTGGAAAAGAATCTTCTTAGTGAACCCTTAGCTCAAAAAGTAATTGTGTAGCTACTTTGCACTGATTCGGTAATTCTTCCTCTTTCCCATTTTTGCAGTGTTACTCTGAAAAACTGGATATTTTTTTTTCCTCTGGGTAGAGTTTTCCCATTATGAGAAAAACATAAATATCGAATAGAACCTATAACTGAAATAGACTCTCTTTCTACAATGTTCCAAAAATAAAAAATAAACAAAACGAAACAAAACAAAAACATGCAGGTGGGACAACCAAACAGTTTAAAGCAAAACAAAACTCAGGGCAAACCTACATCTAGCTTGTCTGAACTAGAAATCTTGTCTCAAACTCTTCCTTGTTGTCACTGATTTGTATATACAAGACTCCTTTTTGAATAAGAGATCTTTCTGCTACCCCGACTGCTATCCTATACAAATTTACATGAGAATAATTCTCCTACTGAATATGGTGTGGTTTACTACTAAGTTAACATGCTTCAACTGTGCAAGTCAAATTCTTTGTGGTCAAAGGAAAGATCCTATGGGGTTTAGGGAGGAAGTGAAGGGAGTGCTAGGGAAAGTAACAGATGATTAGAAAACAGCTGTGGTAGCTATTGGCACATTATATGGTGCCACATTATAGTAAAGAATATATGGCATGCAGAATGCCACCAATGGCTCATGGCTCACACAGATAACCTACTGGTTTAACGTTTAGGTATATATTGGTGACTAACCTGAAGGGCAATAATAGAAATGAAAGTGTCATCTTGACCAATGACCAATGTAGCTTGACCTTTAATTTTCTGAAATTAAAGTAAAGAACCACATGTTCATACCATCTGCTTTTTCTCCCTTGCTAGCTGAATATTATAACAATCTGGAATCTCTTACTACTACCTCTGAGACGGAAAGACAGAGAACGGCATGCCCAGAAAAGAAGTAAACAGGACAGCTCTTCTGGTTTTTGTTTTCTTTAAAATAGGATATCTTGGAAATCTGAGTCTCCTTCCTGAAAACCAGGCTGTTTCTTATTTAGCAGGAACATGGAAGCTTTCTATTTGTTGCATTTTCTGAATTTTGCTATTCATCCTAAATGTCACTAATTGTTTTTCCCTACATTTGTGACTACTTGAATACACAAACCAAAAACAGGCAACTCCCTGCAGACCTCTCTTAATGCTTGCTAAGGTTCATGGTCAGATTCATCATCTGATAGATCCAGGACAGATATAATCTCATCTGGAGCAAAGGTAACCCACCTTCATTCAAAATTCCATATTTTTTTTCTGAGATCCACTTGGGCTAGATCCATGAACTATATGGAATGAATGTGGATTGCACAGAACATAATTGTTATAATTATATTTGTTAAATTTATTTAATGGCCTATCTTGCTGTGGGGCTATACTTAGGCAGCTTATAACAATAAAAAGGAAGAAAAATGAAAAGAGATTAACCAAAAGTAAAATAACAGAACAATAAAATAAACAATGACAAAGGAACACAATCATTGTTATGGAATTGTTAATACTTATGACAACACAATTGGTGGCTGTGGTTAAGAGTCTGATTAGTGACCCTATAGAAAGAACAATTGCTGCTTGAAGGATGTGGGCATTTGAGATATATCTTCTGGCAACTTGATAAGAATGAGATTTATGCCAAAAAGGGGGGAAAAAGAAGACTAGTAGAGCAGCTATGGAAATGAAAGCTCCTTAGGGTGGGAGGCAGGATCGAACTACAAGTTCTTAAAATGATTCTGTGACATTGCTGAAGGATGATTGTCTGGGGATGATTTGTTTTTTCCTGTTATCTAGTAACTGCTTTCTGCAAGTAAACTGTCTGAGTCAAATGAAGCTTCTTTCTAGGTTAAGTAAATCTAGCATTGCAGATTTAGACTAATTTCTTCACATAATTAACTGAATGTAAATCTTGGATGCTTACGAGTGGCCTTAACCACTATACCAATCTGCCTCTACTGATTGCACTAGACTCCAAATAACTGGATTGCTTCTCCCAATAGCTCAATATAAATATTCCAGGGAGGAGAAGGGGAAGAGAATAAGTTTCTCCACTACTTAAAAGGGAGCAACCACTAAGCTGCTCTTTTTCCTCCAACTGACTGTTACTATCCTTTAAGGCAGGGGTCCTCAACCACCGGGACCACTGCTCTAAGGAAGGGTGTCCATGATTGGCTAGGAAATTCTGGAAGTTGAAGTGTACAAGTCTTAAAGTTGCCAAGGTTGGACATCCCTGCTCTAAGGAAAGAGCAAAACAAACAGCTGATCAACAAGCCAGAAGCAGTGACTTCACACCTGTCGCTGGTCCTCCAAATAGTTTCTTCCTTGTTATCCCCAACTCATTAGACAATATACCCCTTAATGCCTACACTCAAGATAACCTCCTCTCCATTGACCCACCCTTGATGTCCCACTAATATGGATATGGTCTTATTGGAGGCAGATGTGGAGCTTTCCAACAACAACTGAGACCAGGTGTTCTGACACCAGATACCTAGGATTAGAAAAGGAGGTAAAAAAGGAATTATTTTGATGATTTTTCCTCTGTTTCAAATATCCATAAATAGAAATATTTAGACCTCTTTTGTGAGTTAATATCAGAGAAGAGGAAAGGGATGAGAACTTGGTTTTGTATGTATGTATCCTCAATGTTTTAGTACGTAATTTTTTAAAATAGATAACACATAATAGAAACACAACTGCTGTCCCACAAGGCATTTACCAACAATAGACTTTTGTTTGCCACAAATCTCCATCTTCTGTTTCTCTCTTGGGTGATTACTCATAGACTTTGTGTTCTTCAGCCAGGTTTTACATTCTTGATATTGAATACATTTTGTTAAGAAGCAAAACACACATTGGGACTTGAGATCAAAGTCTAGGACTTCTAGCATTTGGGTGGTCATTTATAACCATTTAAGTCTTCAGGTATTTAAGACTTCTTTTATTAAGTACAACATTCTTAAAGATGAATGAAAAATGCAAGTGAATATTAATATTACACTGCTCAAATGGGTGACTTCTGGGGATTTAGTGGAGCAAAGACCCAAATGCCGAGGGCTTTAGGCTGAATTTGGAATTATAAAAGAAACATCCAGAAATTAACAGTAGACTTGGCCCAGTTTATTTTTAAATGTTCAGGTTTCTCCTCTTTAAAATTATGAATAACTCAAGTAAATGACTGATAGCTCATGATGGAATTCAAAATAATAGTTTTGGGTCAGCTTGTCCTTGATATAAAGGTCAGTGAGTGGAATGTGACACAAATAGATTAGCACTTCAAAATATGTTGTGAAGAATTACATTGGGTCCTCTCTTCCTCCCTCTGCCTCAATATGACACAACATCTAAGTACTGTAGAACTTAGAATTACAATTATCTTTATAATGCTGGTTTTAACATCTATCCCTTTAGTCATTTAAACACACTTTGTGATGCATGAACCTACTTAAGGGCTCAAAAATATCACTAGATAATATAATGGTTAATACATGATTATGAGAAGAGCAGCTGTCATGATTTCTGGAATATATATATATATATATTTATAAATTATGATTGGTGTAGGCTGACATGTTAACCATAGGTATCTATTGAATTACTGTTGTGTTAATATGCATTGACTGTTTAACAACAGACTATAAATAGACTACACTACTAGAGTAGGTGTTTATAATTCTATTCACCCATTAATACTTAATATATGTTTTACTTTTAGAAGGATATACCTTATGTGTGCATGTGCATGAATGCAAGTGTGTGTGTGAGAAGTTATTGCCCAATGAAAACACAGACATCTAGAAACATTAGTGGTTACTTAGAGATCCAATTATGCTACTTCAGGCATGTTTTAAAAAGTCTCAAGAAAGTAGGAAAAATGTAAATGCTGTATGCCTTCATTCCTTTTCTGAAGACTGTATTATAGTTTGTCATTTGTGCCTGATAAATAAACATTAACCAAAAATAAGTCTATAAACATCTTCAAGATGATTAAGACTGGTGACGTCTGAAAATGGTTTATTTTGGAAAAACAAATGTTATGCTATTTGAGGATAGATTGTTTCTAGGTGATAGGAAGACTTGAAAAAGTCTTTAAAAAGTAACTTGGGCATTCAAAATCCAGCACAATAGGGGTTTGGTTGTGTCCAGCTTTAGCTCTTGTGCAAAACCATCACTAAATTATGCTGGTAAATTGAAAAGTGATATAATACTGACAAGCCAACAAGGAGAAGCCAAAGGACAGCTTTCCTAGCTGATACTCACAAGTGAAGCTGAAGCTCTTTTGACTGTTATGTTGAAAACACCCCATGTGTTCATATGCTATGGATGTTCATGGAAGTGGCCTTATGACAATTTGACACATGCCCAAATAATGCACAGGCTGATGCATCTTAACAATGGAATTAAATTTGTGCACAAGCACAAATTGTTATGATATACAAAATAATGTATTTCTTCCTAAAGAAAGCAAATTTGGAACCTAATGTACTGGGGCAAATTTGAAAAAAAAAGTGGTTGCTGTTTTAAAAAAAATGGCTGAAAATGTATTGCGTTGATGTTTTTTTCTTCATAGTGATTGTTTATGTGCCATTACATCAATGCAACCACATAGATTTTCCCCACAATAATGTATTCCTAAACTGGTTCTCCAGGAATTCTACAGCTATAGTTTTTCTTGCAAAATTGGAGAACAAATTTTCTAAACAGTTAGTCCTCATCTTACGACCACAATTGAACCCAATGTTCCTATTGCTAAGCAAAACTGTTGTAATGTGAATTTTGCCCCATTTTATGACCTTCCTTGTTCCCGTTGTTAGGTGAATCACTGCAATCATTGAATTAGTAAACACAGTTCAGTGAATCTAGCTTCCTCGTTGATTTTGCTTGTTGGAAGGTTGCAAAAGGTGGATCCCCTGATCCTGGGACACTTCAAATGTCATAAAATACATGACAGTTGTGAAGCATCTGAATTTTGATCACATGGTACATGTCAGCATATAAGAAATTATGAGCTGGGATAGTGTTGTGGTTAGCTGGCAGCAGGTGCAGATGGCTGAGGAGAGTGAGGAGTCAGATGAGGGGCCAGGACCATTAGGGAGTGGACTGCTGCCTTTAGAGATTGTGGGGGATGGCAGCAGTGATGAGGAGGTTCCCAAGGAGCCTGTGCCAAGTGCGCATGCGTGCAGGATTGCTCGTAGGAAAGAGCAGTTGCAACAGCACAGGCGACTTGGGAGAAAGGCTGCAAGGTAATGGTCCCTCCTTCAAGAAGATAAAAGCCAGCTGTGAAACGAACATACTTTGCAGAAGGCAAAGACATTTTGAAACTAAAGCCTCGTGGACATTCCAATATCCTGAGTTTGTATTTGAAGATTCTTATTTTGCAAATTATTTCTCTGTTATCTTTTGGCAAGTCTCGCTCAGTTTGGCAAGGCTTGTGCTTATCACAGCTAATTATTTTGTAAAAGCATTACAAGGTTTCTGTTCTTTTTGAATTGTGTTTGATATGTTGGAATAGGGCGTGGGTCAGAACAGATAGCCATAACAACAAGTCAGCCAATGGGAACCGTTTGGTGACTAAGAACCAGCTCCTGTTGCAAGCCAGACGGCTTGGACCCTGGGCATGGCTTAGCTTACTGATCTGTATATAAGAGTTAGTTTGTCCTTGGATCTTTGCTTCTGTGTTTATATTGCTTCTGTGTTCTGGATTCTGAGTTCCAGTTCTGGGTATTGTATACATGCATCATACTTTATATTATTGAATATAAACAAGTTTCTTCTGTAAATGAACCCTGCTGAATTATTTACTTGTGTGCTGGTTGGATTGTTGCAAACTCTGACAGCACGGGGATGCTACAACAGTCATAAACATGAGAAATGGTCATGCCACTTTTCTCAGTACCGCTGTAACTTCAAATGGTCACTAAATGAATGGTTGTAAGTCAAGGGCTACCTGTAATGGTATGTGTTGTGTTAGAAGACGGACACACGAGGCAGCAGTGTCTGTTAGGCAGCGCCTGTCTCCTCAGCTGAGGAGGCTTTTTAAACTTGGCACGCGCAGAGATTGAAAATGTTGTTGCCCAGGACTTGGGTACAATAGACAGTAACCAAGCAAAGGGAACTTACATAGATATAAGGAAGCAGGATTCTACCCCTTCTTCTCTCAGGGTGACAATACAGCATAACATTCAGGCCATGGGGCAAGAGAACCATCATTTCAGCAGCCTCACCAATCAGTCAAAACATTTGCTTCTCCTGTACACTTATGAATCACATGAATAGAAAACAACTGCTGTAGCATAAGGCTTCAGCCAGAGGTTTAATATTTAAAGGCTTCTTTCTTTTCTCTCTTAGCAGAGGATCGGCTTTAGGCATTGATTAAGAGTTAAGAGCTGTTTTGATTTGATGCCTTTGAGTCCGTGTTGATTCCTGTCAACTACCAGACAAGTCCCTACAGTTTTCTTGGCAGGATTTCGGAAGTGGTTTGCCATTGCCTGCTTCTTAGGGCTGAGAGAAAGTGAGTGGCCCAAGGTCACCCAGCTGGCTTTGTACCTAAGGCTGGATTAGAACTATTTCGGTAATGCATGAAGCAAATTAAGTTGTATTTCCTGTCAGTGAATAGATTGACACAAGCAGATCACAAGCCAAATGGTGCAGGTGGCTTTTCTATTCACAGGTGATATTTACTACACATAGTAAAAGAAGAAGAGGGAATGTGAAATCCCAAGAATGCCAAGATTTGGATCCATGAAGATGCTTTTCCTGACAACATGCCATGTCTCTTTGATGTCTTTGTAATTCCACACTTACCTGAGATGGGTGGATTCCAAAGTTTTCAATGGCTTTGGAAAAGGAAGGGCCCCAACTATTTACACCTATGTATGGTTTCATACTGTGGGAATTAAAGATGTAGATTATGATCTGGAAAAGTGGGATAGTACACTGGAAACAGTATGAATTAGAGAAGTTAAATGACAGAAACAGATATATGCATAGTCAATCTTGGGTGGCAAGATTCTATGGAGATTCTTAGTCATCCAGGTCATGGTTGTCCCAAAGGTGCTTTTTCAAAAGGCAACTGGGCTTTATTTTTCCTTGAAGACATTTCGCTTCTCATCCAAGAAACTTTTTCAGTTCTGACTGAATGACTATTCACTTCAGTCAGCCCTGAAGAAGCTTCTTGGATGAGAAGCAAAGTGTGTTCAAGGAAAAACAAAGTCCAGTTGCTTTTTAAAAAGCACCTTTGGGACTTGGGTGAGAAGCATCAATCTAGGTCCATAATATTATATGCAACCATATACCATAACAGTATATCAAATCAGTAGTCACTTTAAAAAATAAAGATTCCCTCCTCCTCTCCTTTCTCCGTTAGGACGATATTTGGATTAATGAAGGTGACATCTTTCTCCTCCATCTCAGTATCCATGTTCTGGTATGTTTATAATATTTTCATTTTCACTGTCATGAACCCTAAGCACAAGGCAACTAATTTTCTAAAGAATAAATTAAGTATAGTGGATACTAATGAAAGCAAGTTTAAGGAAAACAATACCGTGTTGCCGGCGTATAAGACGACTTTTGCCCGAAAAACATGCCTCCAAGTGGGGGGGTCGATCTTATACGCGGTATATCCACTGCCGGCTTTCGGATGCTTGTTGGGCCGCAGCGAAGCGCCTCTGGCTTCCTGGATCCCTGCGTCGCTTCGCTTCATCCGCTCGCCTCGCTCCGCCCGAGGCTGCAGCCTTCCTGCTCTTCCCACGGCCCCTGGCACTCCGCCCTGCCGCTGCAGCCGGGGATTTCTGGAGCGTTCCGGTGGTGGTGGGGGGTCGTCTTATACGCCGGTCGTCTTATACGCCGGCAAATACGGTACTTTCAAGGTCCCAATGCATTTCAGATAAGCATGACCACATTTATTTGATTGTCCCACAAAAGAGGACTGATTTTAAAAGGCAATTATTACGGTAACTTCTTAATTGCCAGGTTCATATCTGGTTTCCTAAGAATAATATTTTTATTAATGGAATTGGCAGTCATAAATACAGATCTACTTGTAAGTTTAAAAAAGAAACCCTTCCTCCTTTTCTCTATCCACCCACCACCCACCTTAATTGATATCAGATGAGTAATTACTTCTTTGATGTTAGAGTTCCTTTGGTCCACTTGCCAAAGAGGTGAGGAGCAGTACAATCACTTTTCCGCCTACACTCTGCCACTCACTCACAATCTCTTTCTCATGTACTATATTTTCTTTGAATTTGTTTTTTGGCAGAATGCCATTTTGTTATTCATTGATTACGGTGTACTTAGTACATCATACCGATACTGGACAGCTGTGTAAATACAATTAAACATTTTACTATATAGGATTATGCTGGAGAAGCATTCATTTCCACAGTATTACAAAACAAAATGATTTTGGAGGATCCATCATGTAATTGTGGGACAACCCCCCCCCCCCGTAATACTATTTTTGAATTTAATTTGATTTTTTTCCTCCTCTTCTTTTAGCTCCTTGTTCTTTGACCAGTAAGTTGAACATCTTCTGGGTACAGCCAAAATTAGGCAGAAAGTGACCACCCAATCTGATTTGGTCATCCTATCTGAAACTCCAGACTGGGATAGATGAGGTTGTAATTGTAGTTGTAGTTCAGCTGACTCTGGAGCCAGGTTTGGGAAGGAAAACTGTAGCACCTTCTTGGAAACCCCTTATGCTTTCAGAGTAATTTATTAAACTGTCCCAAAGTATATCAAGTAAATGATCAGCCTTTCATTGCCTTCTGGATGACAGATCCAGTTCTCAGATTTTGTATATGATCCAGTCCCTCCTAGGTGCGGTTACTGCCAAACCACATAGAACAGGTTCTTAAGTAAACAAAGACAGCTTGGGCATTTGAGCATGGTGGCGCAGTGGTTAGAATGTAGTATTGTAGGCTAATTCTGCTGACTGCCAGCAGTTTGATTCTGACCGGCTCAAGGTTGACTCAGTTTTCCATCCTTCCAAGATTGGCAAAATGAGGATTGTTGGGGGGAATATGTTGACTCTGTAACTGCTTAGAGATGGCTGTAAAGCACTATAAAGTGGTCTATAAGTCTAAATGCTATTGCTATTTCTTGGGGTACTTGTCCATTTTACATCTGCACCAGAAGGCATTTAAATCCTGGCTGAAAAGGGTTGTTTGGCATGAAGGAATGCTAAGTCAGGCTGGCTTTTCTTTTCGTTCTCTGCTGATGTACATTGGTCCTTCGAAATTACCATCCAACAAGGAAAACCAGTAGAAGAAAGAACAGTATTCAGACAGCTGCAATTTTAGTAAAGGGTTCTACAAAAGGACTAGGTCAGTATATGTCCATAGTAATTATTAGCAAAAAGATTGAATATTGCCGTACAGATACAATGTCCTTATTAGGCTGGAACTATAACCTATAACGAATACATGGATTTGCAAAAGCAAATTGCATGAAGTTTGCAAGAGCCACCACATCATCAGTATGAACTAAATAAATGAATAAAACTAAGCCAAATATGGGATATGATCAAATTGATCATCAACTCAACTTCAATCTAATCCAAATTTAGCCATAAGAGAGACATCCTTTCAAGTTAGAAGACATTGTAACTATTTTTGTACGGATAGTATAAATTCTCATCCAGAAATAGTTGATATCTCTGAAACATAATATTCATATGTACATTGCATACATTTATATATTGATTCATATACATGTATAATTGAAGAGTTCAATGTCATACTTTTTCAATGAAGCTCTATAAAAGTTTTTATAAGCTTCTATATATTGTAATCAGTTTCCTGCTGCAATGAGAGAAAACATAACAATGTAACAAAATATTTCTGGAGTTAGCCAGTTCTTTAAAGCACCCCAGTGCAGACTCCATTATGAATAAACCAAGAAATGCTACAGGTTTTGTTTTTGCACACAGGGCATGTAAACACTGGTGGTTTATACAAGTGCTACCTTGTTTTGGTAGAAGCTGTTCCCATTGGTATCCATTAACTTCTAAAAATGTTAACCTAATGTAAAATGAAGGCCTACACTTAAAAAAAAAAACCTGTGGTACAAAGGCCAAAAGCTATTCAGCTATGTTTTTATAGGATTGGGATTTCATTATATATATATATCAATGATACTCCAGAGAGATTCCACCAAATGCTGCTATAGGTATCTCTGTCACCAGTTTCAATCCTTCTGTCCACACAGAATACATTTTGAAAGTTTGGAAAAGAGAAACAGAAAAATGTTTACTATACTGAATGTTAGCAGTCAAAAACATTTTTAGGGAGAGTGTATTCCATTTAAACCGGATTTTTTTCTCCTAGGAATAATATCAGAAAGATGTAGGAAGGATTTAATGTATCTTATAGTACATGTATTGACGGCGGCTAGAATAATATATGCACAATACTGGAAAAATGAAAACATACCTCCAGAAACAGACATAATGAAAAATAATGGCTTGTGCAGAATCAGATCGGTTAACTCTAGAAGTAAAAAACAAAGGAGAATCTAAATATTATGAAACATGGAATAAATTTTATCAATGGTTACATAGAAGAAGGCATGGTTGGATCATTAGTAGATATGATGATTAGAATAATTAGTAAATAATATATCAAAAAAGGAGATTATAAATGATGAAGTACAATGCATATATGTATATCAATTGTAATGCTAGATTGGCTGCACCATGTTGTATTCTTATAATTAAAATAAAAAACATTTTTAGGGTTCCCATTCCACTGTGGCAGGAGTCAGTTGCTTTCATGACAAACTGAACCTACATAAGCAATGTCTCATTATTCAAAATATTTCAAGGTTTTGAACATTTGCTAAGTGAGGTGTAGCAAAGGTGCAGAGGAATCCTCAAATGCAAACAGAACAGACAGGGCCATCAAATACAGGTCAACACATTTTTATTTATGCATTTATTCTTAAAAAAAGAACAAACAACTCCACTATCCTCATCACCAGCAACAGTTTAAAGGCATTTGGAGCTCATGTTTTTACAAGGTGCTGAGAAACAAGCTACATTTTCAACTGAATTGTATTTAAAACATTAAGACGTAGCATGAGGACCATCTGTTCAAAGAATAAAGTGAAAATAGCCTTTAATATTTTAGATCTCTGGGCAGATGAAGCTAATCTTTAGAAGCCAATCTCATTAATGTTCTGTTTCACAATGATGGAGAGATGCCAAAATACTTAAGAATAATGAGATATATAACACTTTTCTCCTACAAGGAAAGATTGAAGCAGCTCAGTCTATCTTTGACTTATTTGGAAATATATTCAGTTGGTGCTCTTGTTTTATTGCATTACTCACTCAAATTTGTATTTGAACACAGATCTTTTTAACATTTATATTTTATTGTGTTTGACTAATCTAGGTGAAATGTTAATATACAGTATATTACTAGATCATGTATGATATGCTAAATAAATAAATGAATACTTACACAAAAAGACCCCAGAATAATTTATATGTAAACAGTGGGAAGGGAACAAGAAATAATTAGAAATCTTAAAGTTTATTAGTCATTCTTACCAGTTAAAGGTAGAGGAAACATTCAAGAATCCTGAACTTAAAGCAGAAATGCTCTTTGTGGCAGTAATTTGAAACTTCTGTATCACTATTCTTTCCTATATCTTTCCTGGAAGATACTGGCATTTTAGGCCATCAAAAGCATTATCAAGATCAGCTGAGAGTATTGACTTGGGACTGCTAGTTATCATTGTCACACTACTGTGCTTTCTTCCAGTCCTTCAACTGGTAGAAAAACATGCTGGAATAAAATGCTCTGAGTGTCAAACGCTAATCTGCCCCAGCAATAAGAGTGGGCATGGCACTGACCTTATTGCCTGAAACAAAATAATAATTGAAAGTCAGTGAATGGCAGATTCCTCAGCTTCATTGCCCAGTTGACCCAGCATAGGAAAACTATTGGCTGTTCTGTAGAGATTCTCAGTCATCCCTGGTTGCCCCAAAGGTGCTTTTTCAAGAGGCAACTGGACTTTGTTTTCTCTTTGAAGATGTTTCGCTTCTCTTCCAAGAAGTTTCTTCAGTTCTAACTGAAGCAAAGTGTGCGCTCACTGAACCGGTTGTTATGCCGGTAGGATACCACCCCTCCCTCCACTAGTCCCAAAGATGCTTTTCAAAAAGCAACTGGACTTTCTTGGTTCTTTTTTTCTTTGGAAACATTTTGCTTCTCATCAAAGAAGCTTCTTCAGTGGATGAGAAGCAAAACATTTTCAATGAAAAAAACAGGAAAGTCCAGTTGTCTTTGGAAAAGCACCTTTCATTTTTAATCAAATTCAGATTATTCACACATATCTGCCTACCTTACCTAGAAAATGTCAAGAAAGAAAAAAAAGCTTTGTGACAATTGGGAGGAAATGGGAAACCAGAAAAGTTGTCCCAAAGGTACTTTGTCAAGAGGCAAATGGACTTTCTCATTTTTCTTTGAAGACATTTTGCTTCTCATCCAAAAAGCCTCATCAGGGACTTCAGCTCAGGGGAGGATAAACTAGTTCTTGGCAAGTCAGGAGCTCAATTGATGACTCTGAGCATCTGGCTTCAGCTGGCGAAAGCATGTAGTTGCAGATGTCAGTGAGGAGGAGGAGGAACTGCCTTCTGTACCTGATCCAAGAACACATAGGGCAGAGAAAAGGCAGGAGCAGAGAAGGTCAGCCAGACTACTCGAGAGGAGAAAGCCTCATCCTTCTTGATTGGCAGCACTAGAAGCTGGTTATTTAGCACAACAGAGACAGAGGGAGGCATTACTGGGAACAACATGCCTGTTTCCTAACTGTGTATTTTCTGGTCATTGTGATTCCTGACTCACTTTGGATTGATACCGTACCATGACTTGAATCATGCCTTGGACTTTTCTTGACTCGTGAGCTCTCTTATGCTGTGGGTTTAAGTTTGCTTGGGGGATTTATTTTGTTTGAGAAACTTCCAAGTGCTCTGTCGACTTTTTGGATGTCGCTCTGTGGACTAACATTGGCCTGCTTGTGGCTGGACTTATTTGGGACAGTTCTGGTTTTTTTTTGGTGAAGGCAATTATTGGGGAATATTAATAAACTCATCAACCATGGGTGTGTGTGTGTGTGTGTGTGTGAAAGGGGCAGCACACTATTAAGAGACCTATGCAAACAGATTCATTGGGGGGGGGGGAGAAAAGGGGCAAGGGGAGCCAGACTCCAAGACAACCGCCTTTGCTGCTTCACTAGTGGTATAATTCCCATTGAGTAGACTGGACCCAGATGTAGAAACAATGTTATGGTTCCCTTCAGATTTATTTCCAATGCAGCTAATAAAAAAAGATAACAATCCCTATATATTAAGTTCCATGTCATTTGAATGCTTGCAATATATTATAATCGGATAATGCTGGAAACATGTCTTCTAAATCTTATAAGGGAGTATATAAATCTCTTCTGATTTTGCACATGTCTTTTTGGGAGTGGGTGGGGAGGGGGAAAAGTAACATGTTTTTACAATTTTTTTCCCCTATCTCAACTATCACCTGGCCCTAACCCCGAGCTATGTGAGTCCAGAAACACACACATGAAACAGCTTGTATGGATGCATCTCCTTGACATCCAGGAGACATATATTTTCCTCAAGTCATCAGGACTCAGCATGCACTTTATCACTGATCTTCACAGAATGCCAACTTTCATAAAGTTTTGTTTGGAGTCAGCAGGCTAAGGCACTGGGGCGGTGGGGGGGGGGGAAGTAGGATCTGAATGATAATCATACAAGAAACATGATATAGAGCAGTAGAAGACATCATATTAGCACAGCTATTATTAGTCCCCTTCTTTTTCTTTGGGCCAACCTTAAAGATGGAAAAGAATCCCAGGATAGATCAGAGGCTGGGTTGCGTGAGGGACCTGGGAGGCAAGGAAGTCCTGGGAGATGCAAAGCCAACAAACACTGATTAAAATATTTAAAGCATCATTACTTTGCACAGGTGAGTAATGGAATCCATCCTCTATGATAAGGGTGTGAAACTGGTGGCCCAAGGACTGGATGTGTCATGTGCAGGCCACGCCCACCCCAGCTCCGTGAAGGGAAGAAACATTGCAATGTCACGTGATGGCAACGTGATGCCGTGAGTTTGACACCCATGGTCTATGACCAATAATCTTTGCTCTTGCTGTTTTCTTTTGCCTTCCTTTAAGTCTTGGCATGTTTGCTTATTCCCTAGTACAGGAAGTCCTCAACTTACAACCATAATTGAACCCAACATTTATGTTGGTAAGTGAGAAATTTATTAAGTGCATTTTGTCCCATTTTATGACTTTTTTCACCACATTTATTAAGTGAGTCATGTTCTTAAATTAGTAACAGTGTTGTTAAGTGAATCTGGTTTCCCCATTGACCTCGCTTGTCAGAAGGTTGCAAAAGATGATCCCATGACCCATGCAACCCATGCAACATAAATGTGAGTCAGCTGTCAAGCAGCCAAATGTAAATCATGTGCCCATGGGGATGCTGCAATGGTCATAAGTGTGAAAAATGATTATAAGTCACTTTTTTCAGTGTGATTATAACTTTGAATGGTCACTAAATGAACCGTTATAAGTTGAGGACTACCTGTAATAGCATCTGACTTTGAGATATACAGTGAGGTTTTGTCATTTCAGAGCCTGCTCTGGACCTGTGAGATCATATGGCAATACTATAACTGTTTTTGAGACCTGAACCAACCAACTAACCAACCAACCAACTAACCATCCTTCCTTCCTTCCTTCCTTCCTTCCTTCCTTCCTTCCTTCCTTCCTTCCTTCCCTTCCCTTCCTTCCCTTCCCTTCCCTTCCTTCCTTCCTTCCTTCCCTTCCTTCCTTCCTTCCTTCCTTCCTTCCTTCCTTCCTTCCTTCCTTCCTTCCTTCCCTCCCTCCCTCCCTCCCTCCCTCCCTCCATAATTTATATGTATTTTGAGTTTGAATGGAAGTTCTTCCTTTTCGCAACTGTTTGTGGGGGAGTTTTTGTCCAGTCAATGATAATTGGACCTTTGAAGCCAAGTTGAAGGAGTTAAAGGGACTTCACCTGTTTTTGTGACTTTGTTGCTTTTGTATCTCACCCTGGGTCATCACACTCAGCTTGTAGTCATCTCTTTCTGGAATTCACAGCTATTAAAAGATCCAGCAGGATTGACAGAAACAGACTTTTTCTGCAAGAAGTTATCTGTCAGGATCACCATAACTTTTTCTTCCGGGATGCAACTGCTCTAGTAGAATGTTCAAGATGAAAGATCATTTGATGCATTTGCAGCTTCCGTTCGTACACTGGTTGTTGTTGGTTTTTTTTTCATTCATTCAAGCATAACAAACTGAGGAGAATTTGTAACAGTGTGTAAGTACCCTGTGTTTGCTGTTCCCTTGGAAATTAACCTTCTAAATTGTTTACAGTGATCATCACGTATACAAACATACCAGGAAAACCCTAACAGATTAAACACAATGTGCTATAGAAAATAATAAGGGACAATTTAACCCAAATTTTCTGCCCATACCTTAAATACTATCTTCTGGGAAACCACCCAGAGATGGGATGCTGCAGGTTTGCACGGGTTCAGGCAATCCTCTAGCTAAGATTCTGTGTGGTTCAGTAAACCCACAAATCCCACCCCTGGCTGGCCCCACCCGTCCTCCCCCACCCCTCCCAGGAGTCCCCACACAGCCGGTTTTGGATGCCAGGTAAGTACAGGGCCTGCGTGGAGGCTCAGGGAGGGTGAAAAATGGGCCTCTCAAAAGTTCCGAAGGCCAAACACAGGCCTGTTTCTGGCTTCTAGGCCAGGGAGGCCGTTTTTGCACTCCCAGAGGCTTGAGGAAAGCCTCTGGAGCCAGGGGAGGCTAAAAATACCCACACACACACACCATAGTGCAGGAGGTGACTAGGCCACATTCACCATGGTCACACCCATCCAAGAACCTGGCAGAGAACCGGTTGCTAAAAATTTTGAAACCCACCCCTGAAACAACCCCTTCCTAAACATGCAGCTCAAAAGCATCTGTTTAGAAACACCATGACACAAAATGCTGAACTAGATGATGCATTTAAGTTGATATTTTTGTTAACAGCTGGATAGACAACAATGGGGAAAAAAATCTTCCCTCTACTAGCCTCATACCTGAATGCAAGTTCAATCATTTCTCTGGCAACCATTTTTCAACTTTTAATGTAACATCCTAAGTATATAGAAGAAAATAGAGTCTCAGCTGTAAATTCTGTGTTTAGTATTCAATTTATTTTGACTAAATCAGTTCTTAAATTGAGAAGGATTTGTGGACTAATTTATTTATTACCACTGTATCTTGATGAAACTGGAGCAACTCCTATTTTTACTCTCACCACCATCATTTAGATAATACAATACAGTCAAATTGTCATGTTATGTATTTAAGGAGCATAAGGTTTTGGAACTGTATTTGTGGTTTGTCCAGTTACTTGATAATATTCAGCTTGGGTCAGTATGTCATTTGTTAATTTTAGCTATACTCACTGAATAGTTAATTTAACAAAGTTAGTTTTAGTGATGCAAGACAAACGGGTAGACAGCGGATGGGTAGTGGATGTGGTCTAAACAATAAATGTTTTCCCTTAAAACATCTGGTATTCAGCAAATGGTTTTCCGGGAAACCATTTCCATAACAGTCTAGAATGCCTCTCTTAATTCTCATTGAGAACCTTAACATGTTGTGGCAACAATCAGAGTTCAGTGTCTTTTTAAAACAAAAAACACTGTTGTATAGATAAAAATGGCATTCTTTGTTAAAGTGCATGTATTTAAATAAATAGCATGATTTAACATGGAAAACATTACTGGAATTTATTGCAGCATGGAAAAAGTCAAACATGACAGTAGGATTTAAGGCACCATTTCAAGGAACAATTTGCGTACAAATTTAATATTTAAAGATCCAGTGAATTACTGTATTTTACAGATTAATTCAATTGGAAGTATTCAAATGGGCTATGGATAAAGCCTCCCTAAATATATACATGGTAGAAGCTAAAGTTACTTTGATGGATAACCTAAAGAAAGGGTTTCCCAATATCTATCAAATGGATAATAATTTTATGGCAAAATGACACAAAAGATTTTAAAAATGTACCCAAAGTTTTCATCTATGTATGATGTCTGCACATCAAAATCAGATTCAAGTTGTTCTGAGTAGTTGTTTAGAAAAAAAGGTTATACAATGATGTTCTGAAACATAAAGGAGTGTGTATGATTTCTTAGAAAAACCATGGGATGGCTTCCTCCCAGACTTGGGAAGTCCTCGTGGCTACTTTAAAAATTCAGGAAAGGGTGCTTTATTCACATTCCTGCATTTTCCAAAGCATCTTGTTCAAATGTTTTTCATAACCATCATTAGAAAGATGGGATACATATTTGTATAACAATGAATAAATACAGAGCTTGTAGACTGAACAGATTAGTCATTGGTAGGTTTTTTGATGTCAGGTTCTACCAGCAAAGACAAAAATAATGGGTAACTTTCCTCTCTCACTTTTGAAAATACAAAAGCATGTGTCCCCTTTTGTCTTCTGTGCTGGCATGACAGCATAGAATATGTTACTAGATGAATAGGTAAAGATTACAATAGAGCGAGCTGATTTTTTCCAAAGTACTTGATTGCTGGCTTTGTGCATGCAATATTCTTATACTTGATACTTGAGTGGTGTTGACAAATCAATAGAGCTGCCATAATTCCTATAATGAAGTTCTTCAACCACAACTCTAATCCAGCCTTTTCCTGCCTTTAAAAAACATTTTTAAATAGGTAGTATGTACTGATTTGTTCCTTTTCTTAACTCTCTCTGTCTGAAGCAAATTATTCTCTCAATACCTGAAGAGTTGACAGCATCCACCCAACTTTGGATGATCCCCAAACTCTACAACTCAAGATTTAGTACTGAGATAGGGTTGTTGGCTAGACTGGGAATCAAAAATAAAATAAAATGGAAATGGAAAACCACTTCTGTAATGCTGATGGGAGCACTGTATGGATGCTGTTCCCAGGAGTTGAGCTTAACTTTGTAGGATCTTCCTTTTTAAAATAATCATGGCACTAAAGAATCAAACTCTGTAGTGTGTGTGAGGCTATCACTGCAAAAAAGCTTCTTGAGAAGTAGGCATTCTACAATTTTGTTCTATTACTTGACTTATGGTGACTGAGGTCTAGAGTAGACTAGCCTGGTTAACATTGTTTTGTAAGAGTTTTCCCAGTATAGACATACTATACTAATTAATTAATTGGATCTATTAAGATTAAAACATTAAAATCACTTGATGCAAGTGCAGGCAAGTCTCAATTCTTTCTGAAAGACAATCAAGCAGATTTAAAAAAAGAATAAGTAAAGAAAAGAAATAAGTAAAGAATTCCTTTAACAAAGAAATTTTCTAAAAATATATCAGGAATGGACATTTGTTTAGCTGACTTTTTTGTATTGGTCTTTTATTTACAACTAATGTTGATAATCTCCTTTGGATTCTGCTTGACAACCCCTTGTTTCTATTTCTAGGAGTTGTGTGTGTCCATGCAAGCATGCTTTTGAGTCAGTATTGACTTCTAGCAGCTAAAATCAATACTAACTATCCCTTAATAAGAGTTTTGAATGGAGTTTGCCATTGATACAAAAGCAGAAACTAGAGACAGTTTAATCACAGACAGAGAGTGAATAGAGACTGAATTGCAAAGCATATTTATTTATTTGTTGCATTTATATGGCATCCATCTCACCAATAAAGAAACTCTGGGCCTTCTTAACATCTGAAGAATGAATGAGTCTGGAAAATTAAAAAGACAAAAAACTTTTGAGGGTGGGAATGGAAGTGGTAAGGCAGAAGAAAGAGATAAGAAGTTTAAAGAACAAAAGACAATTGTTCCACCAATACGCTGTGAAAGCAGAGATAATGAGGATAATGAGATAGATGAATGGGTGTAAATTAAATATAGTTATATCTCCTTTTCTTTTTCTATTAAATACCTTTATTTCTAGAGTTTACAATACTTCACTCCTTTTCTGTAGCTTGCATAACATGGCTTACCTTAAAAAGGAGTAGAATGTATGTGTGTGTAAATTGTAATTGCAGTTATTTGAATCTGTTTTTAAGCAAACTGCTCATATCATTTTGTAGGGTTAGAATTCCATCCCTATTCATCCAGATACCAGTTAGGTAAAATATATATTTTAGATATATAGATGGAGGGAGGGAGGGAGGGAGGGAGGGAGGGAGATAGATAGATAGATAGATAGATAGATAGATAGATAGATAGATAGATAGATAATCAAAATATATCATCTGGTATCAGTTATGTAAAATGTCAAGATATTCACAATATCAGTCTTGTTAGCAACTAGTATCATAGTTATGGTCAAGAAAGGAAGCTTGTGATGAGGAAGAAATGGAGGTACAAATTGTCTTTCTCTCAGATTCTAGTATATATGACACAGCATAGAATCTGAACAGCTTCTCAAATTATGCTTCATTTACAATGTGTACTTTTTGGAATGAGCACAATGTATCTTGCTTAAAACAACTTTGTGCCAGACACTGTGATGTTTTGCCACAAGAACAAGTTTCCCCTACATTTCTATATGTTGTGAGTGGTTTAAATGATGGACTTCATATAGAAGAATATCTGTTCAAAACAAGATTTATGTAAGAACTCATAAAGCAAAACAGATGTTATAGATTCTATAAAAAATTACAAGCCTACATCCATATATTTTTAAGAAAAACCTTTGTTTTAAACAAATGATTTAAGCCAGAAAAGTTGTCACAGCTGGCGAGAAAAAGATTACTCCCATATATCTATCCTGAAGAAAAACACCTGGATTTAGAGACTTAATGACATTTTTGAAAGGAACAAGAGGGTGCTTGAAGATTTAGCCTATTATTGATATCTTATGCTTCCTTGACAAATTTTGCAGAATGACCTTTATTACATTATTCTATAAACCTGTAGACTAACATTTTGGAGAAAACAGGTGTTGATTTATTCCATTTTCAAATATAATTTGTTCAATATTTCTTATATTTTTGTGTTGCTTAAAGACAGACAACAATATTTTTATTATAAAACATTAACAACCAATAATTGTATTTGCCCCAAAGGAAACCTACCGTATTTGCCGGCGTATAAGACGACTGGGCGTATAAGACGAGCCCCCAACATTTCCACTCAAAATATAGTTTTTGTTATATACTCGCCGTATAAGACGCCCCCCACTTGGAGGCATGCTTTTCAAGGCAAAAAGTCGTCTCATACGCCGGCAAATCGGTAAGTTGTAACACTTGGGGTATTCTGGATATAATTCTTGATTGACACCCCAACCCCTTTCCCCCAAACTTACAAAGCCACCAAAATGCTTTAGAGAGGCAGCTTCGCCTTTCTCAGGCTGGCACTCAATTCCTCTCCCTTTCTTTGTGACAGCCCCGCGTGCGTGCCATCGGGACTCCAAGGGTGGGGGATGGACAGCTGCCAACTCACTCACTCTCTCTCTCTCTCTCTCTCTCTGTGTGTGTGGTGTGGAGGGTAATTCGCTATCTCTGGCCTCCGCTCGGTTTTAAAGTCGCTTGGCCGGTTCCCAAGTCGCAAGCGCGCGCTGGCCGGAGACGCGGCGCCGGGTGGAAGCTCGGTGCAGGGGAGGCAGATCTTTCTCTCTTAAGCGGGGGAGGAGGAGGGGACAAGAGGAGGGACGGGACGGGACAGGGGGCGGGAGGAGGGCGCTCACCTTCTTCCACCGCCCACGGACCCTTTTCTTCCCAAGGGGACCCTGGAAAGCAGCTCGGGAGCTGGGTGGCCCTGCCCAGCAGGGTCCCATCAGGAACTTCCTGAGGACATCCCCCCCGCCCCAAGCACAGCCCTCCCGGTCTTTCAAAGAGGGAGGGAGAAGCGGGAGGAGCAAATTGCCGCCCCGCCCGCTGCCCAGAAGGAGGGGCGCCACAGTCCACCCCACCACCTTCTCCCCCCACTCCCTGGGCCATTACGCGGCTCGGGCTGGCTGGGCGAGCGCCCCGCCAGAGACCCTCCCGCTCCACCCCCACCCCACCTCCAGAATGGCCTCCCAAGCGCCCGAGCCAGGCGGAGGTGGGTGGGTGGGTGGGAGGAGGAGGAGGAGAGAGACTCCGGCTGGGCTTGAAGGGGCTTCGCAAGTTGCGGAGCTCCGCCCCGTCGCTCTTGCACCGAGTGACAATGTATTTACCGGCGTATAAGACGACCCCCACTTGGAGGCATGTTTTTAGGGCAAAAGTCGTCTTATACGCCGGCAAATCACGGTATTCATTGTTTCTGATTTTCCTCTATTGCCTAGAACACACGGAATTGTCAGCTGCTTTTATCTGGCTATTGGGCTAAACTCAAAAGCATTATGCAAAAAAAAAAAACAGCTCAGGACTTTCATAAGAAATTCCTGTCACTTGTCTGCATCTGCTTGACAGAGAAAGTTGTTTAGAAAGAAAATGCAGGAGAGGAAGAACTCCCCTTGGAATCTTATTTATGACCTCACACAAGAATACAAACTGCTTCTTTGATGTCACAGCTGAATCTTTCCATTATTCACGGGTCTGTGGTTTAACAGAAGGTAAGCATGGAAAGAGACTACCTACTTATCTCTAAAGCTTCTGATTTATGGACAAAATTTCAAAACATGTAATTAAGGTTTCTCTAAAGAAATGAAATGAAGATTTGTGATATTTATTTAAACCTCCCAACTCCTTGAGCTGAAATTACCTTTTTAACTTTTCATCTCATGATAAACTTTAAAAAGTGTGAATTTTTACTGCATACTAAAAACTTTACAGGATTAATTGAAACACCTTTCAAGGAAATATTGCTCCAAAAATTATAATTGGTTATTTAGGACCGGATATAGGTAAAACTCTTCAAATCAAATGCTATGTGAGAAAAAAAAGGGTCTTTCAATGTTCCTCTCAAATACAGTGATATATTCCAATTATTGTTGTAGCTGAATCAAGATCAGATTCATTTTGTTACCACTTAGAAAATAATATAGAAACTTAGTAAATGATTTGAAGATGCGTTGAGGCTGTGCACATTTCTTAGCCTTTGGTTCATTTAAGCTCTCTCAAATGCAAACATAATGGCTACAATAAAAACACCGATCTCATTAAACACTGATTTAAATATCTGCTAGGTTAAATCAATGGGAATGTTTGACCTGTGGTAAACTATGACTTGCTTTCATTGCAAGTACACTTATGAGATGGATAGGAAAGCACCAAAGAATCTAATTTCCCTGCATACCCTTTAGAATATTAAATAAAATCTTTTGTAGGGCAAGGAAAAATTACAAACTGGATTAAACAAAGAAAGTATCCTGGAAAAAGTTATGGGATAATGTTTATAGGCATGGGTAAAACTATTGTAAATAAATGAGCAAACAGAATTCAGATAGAAAGAGCAGACAAAATTGCAGAAAATTCTGGTAAAAAGAAGAGAGGAGGCTTATGTTTATATATTAACAGTCAGAGTTATATCCAGAGATATAACTATACTAAAGAAATTCTGTGATGTGGAATTAGAGACATTAATTATCAATTGTAAACCATTCTATTCTCCACAAGAGCTTTCCTCGTTTCTCCTAATTGCTGTTTATGGTACTCTACAAGCTTGTGTAAACAGTGCATTATGAACGCTAGCTGACCAGATTATGTGGGCTGAAGTTAAATACCCAGATTCATTTCAAATTATTTTAGGAGATTTAAATAAAGCAAACTTAAGGAAAGAGCTACCAAAATATTTTCAGCATGTCAATTGTCTCACTAGAGCAGTGATGGCTAGCCTATGACACGCGTGTCACTCGTGACACGCCGAGGCACTTTGACTGACACGCCTGTTGGTGTGGGGAAAACCTGCACATTTGGAGGCTGCCTGTGCTCTGCTCCAATCCCTGCTCCCTGCTTGTTGCGTGGAGGCGTGGTGTCACCGCTGCCGCAAGATCTTTGCAGCAGAGAACCAGTTTTAACCGCCATAAACTGAGGTTTGTCAGTTTCATTACCTCAGGAACGCTACAGGAGGAAAGGAGATCCATGAGGTTCACAGCCCTGTAAGGTGGCCTTCCGATCCCCACATCCTGCACCTGTAGCCCTGAGACCAGGGAGACGAGTTTCACAGCCCTGTGTGATCACCCCAGCCCAGTCTGTCATAAACCAAATTATTGATATTTCTTGAAGTGACACACGACCCGAGGAAGGCTATACTTTTTCCCGATTTTCGACACACCAAGCTGAAAAGGTTAGCCATCACTGCACTAGAGGCAAGAATACTTTAGACCAGGGGTGTCCAACCTTGGTAACGTCAAGCCTGGAGGACTTCAACTCCCAGAATACGGCTGGGGAATTCTGGGAGTTGAAGTCCTCCAGGCTTAACGTTACCAAGGTTGGACACCCCTGCTTTAGACCATTGCTACACAACATTAAAAGATGTTATCGGTCTTTACTAGAGCAGCTGTGGGACATTGATCATTGTATGAATCACCTACTTACAGACAAAGACTTAAAGTCATGAAACCAACAATTAAATCAGTGAGGAATTGGACTGAGGAGGCAAAGCTAAAGCTACAGGCTTGCCTTGACTGCACTGATTGGAATGTGTTCAAAGATGCCTCTGCAACTTGGATGAACTCATAGATACTGTAACATCATATGTCAGTTTTTGTGAAGACCTATGTGTGCCGAGCAGAAACCTGAGAATATACAATAATAATAAACCTTGGTTCACAGCTAAACTTAAGCAGCTACATTGTAGCAAAGAGGAAGCTTACAGAATAGAATACTGTACAATCAGGCCAGAAACGTATTAACGAGGGTGATCAGAGCAGTGAAAAGAAGCTACTCTGAAAGCTAAGGAATCAGTTCTCAACAAATGAACCAGCAAACATGTGGAAAACTCTTTAAAATATACAGCAAACCTCCTTCTCATGCTGAAGGAAATCAACAACTGGCAGATGACCTGAATGTGTTTTACTGTAGGTTTGAGATAAAACTACTGCCACCCATCTCCACAATCCCCATCTCAGACACACCAACAACAGCCAAGCCTCCTACAACCTACCCCATCCCATTGGGCCCACCACCTCTGGTGATTACAGAGAATGAGATGCAAGGTCTATTTCACAGACAAAAGCCAGGAAAAGCACCAGGCCCAGACAAGATAACTCCTTCTTGCTTAAAAGCTTGTGCTGATACACTGGCCCCCATCCTTCACCCACATATTTAATAAACCACTAGATATGTGCTATGTTCCTTCTTGCTTCAAATGCTCTACTCTCATCCCAGTGCTGAAGAAACCTTCCATCAAGAAACTGAATGATTTGAGACTGGTTGCTCTAACATCTGTAGTTATGAAGACCTTTGAAAGGCTAGTGCTGGCCCACCTGAAAACCATCACAGATCCGCTGTTAGACTCCTTACAATTTGACTACAGAGCAAATAGGTCGACAGATGATACTGTTAATATGACTGTGCACTACATCCTACAACATCTTGAATTTCCAAAGACCTATGCAAGGGTCCTCTTGGAAAACTTCAGCTCAGCTTTCAAAACCATCATTCCATATATTCTTCTAACTAAACTAAATCAGTTAGCTGTACCTGACCACGCTTGTAAATGGATCATAAGCTTCCTAACAGATAGGAAGCAGCATGTGAAGCTAGGCAAAATCACATCAGATACCTGTACAATTAGCACAGGAGCCCCCTCTCCAGGCTGTGTGCTTTCTCCACTTTTCTTATATTTATATACCAATGACTGCATCTCAAAAAGATCCTTCTGATAAAGGGCTGAAGTTTGCAGATGATACAACAGTGATTGGTCTCATTCAAGACACCAATACATCTGTATACAGACGGTAGGTTGGACAACTAGCCTAGTGGTGCAACCCGAACAATCTTGAATTAAATACACTCAAGACCGTAGAAATGGTGATAGATTTTAGTAGAAGCTCTCCAATACAACCACCTCTTACAATACTAGACAACACAGTATCAACAGTAGAGACCTTCAAGTTTCTAGGTTCTATCATATCTCAAGACTTAAAATGGACCTCTAACATCATAAACATCATCAAAAAAGCACAACAAAGAATGTTCTTTCTGCGCCAACTCAGAAAGCTCAAACTGCCCAAAGAGCTGCTGATTCAGTTCTACAGAGGAATTATTGAGTCTGTCATCTGCACCTCTATGGTTGGGCTCCGCAAACAAGACAGACACAGGCTCCAATGGATAATTAAAATTGCAGAAAAAACAATTGCTACTAACCTGCCTTCCATTGAGGATCTGTATATACTGCACAAGTCAAAAAGAGGGCTGTGAAAATATTTACAGACCCCTCACATCCCGGACATAAATTGTTTCAACTTCTACCCTCAAAATGACGCTATAGGGCACTGCACACTAGAACAACTAGACACAAGGACAGTGTTTTTCCTGAATGTCATCACTCTGCTAAACAACTAATTCCCACAACACTGTCAAATTATTTACTAGGATTGTATTACTATTCTTCTTCTCATCCTTCCTAGTACCTATCTCTTTCCACTTATGACTATAAATGTATTGCTTGTATCTTTACAATTTATATTGTTTTATTTGTTTCCTAGTATGAACTGATTGCTTATCAGTAACCTATGACTATCACTAAGTGTTGTATCTTATGATTCTTGATGAATGTATTTTATTTTTTCTTTATGTACACTGAGAGCATATGCACCAGAGACAAATTCCTTGTGTGGCCAATAAAGAAATCCTATTCTATTCTATTCTATTCTATTCTATTCTATTCTATTCTATTCTATTCTATTCTATTCTATACCATAAATACATTTACGCACACCTGATGGAGAAATGGAAATCTATAATATCCTATTCAGAGTGCTTTGCATTCAGTAACCACCATTTCCATTTAAGATTGAATTGAGCGCTGGAAAGCTAAGAACAATGATGGAAAGAGCAACAACAAATGGAAACATGAAATTAATTTAGAGTTAACAACGGCTGTATATTTTTCTGCTTTGCAAGAAATGATCAAGAATTGAATCCAGAAACATTCCTTGGTTGAAGTAGCAGGACTTAATTTCATGAAACACTAAACAAAACACACACAGAGATTTACTTTTTAGATGCTAACAAGCCTTCTGGTTTGACCATATTGTATTCCTTCTCTATTTCACGAGGGAGTCCTGCTGTTAAATCTTTATATCACTTAGATCAAGGGTATCAAACTCAAGACCAGTGGGCCAGATCCGGTTCATAGGGTGCTTAGATCTGTCCCATGGGGCTGCCCTGGAAACAGCGAAGAACTGGCCCATGGTGCCTGTGCGAGTGAAAATGCAGCTCTGTTTTTGCTGGCAGAGTGCTGGGGCCACCACAGGTGTCCCCAACACGAGTAACGTCGAGCTGACCATGCCCACCCTGACCAGGCACCCCCCCCCAAGTGCCAGTGAAAATGCAGCTCTGTTTTTGCTGGCAGAGCACTGGGGCCACCACAGGTGTCCCCAACACGAGTAATGTTGAGCTGACCATGCCCACTCTGACCAGGCACCCCCAAGTGCCAGTGAAAATGCAGCTCTGTTTTGCTTGGCAGAGCACTGGGGCCACCACAGGTGTCCCCAACACGAGTAACGTCGAGCTGACCATGCCCACCCTGACCAGGCACCCCCCCCGAGGTCAAACACAACCCTGATGCAGACCTCAATGAAATCAAGTTTGACACCCCTGACTTAAATATTCTTTGCTTATGTGAGGTTCACACTTAATTCTGGGAGCAGAAGCCGTCAATAGAATATTGTCACTTATGACCTTCTCAACTAGATGGCTTAAAAAGTGATTTTAAAAAAAACTATTCCCATGGAGCAATTGTATTCTTTTCTAAAATAATGTTGCTTCTTGTTTTTTAATATTGTGAAACTAGTTGGGATCATTTTGCAGTTGGGTGGCTTAGAAATTTGATAAACAAATTCAGCACCCGAGATTCTCATCCTATTCTTTCACAATTTCCAAAGACAATGTAAAAAAAAAAAAAAGACTTATAGCTACAGAATCAACTCTTCTCCCAGATCTCTACTAAGGACTTAGTCCAGGGGTTAATTTTGTGCAATTGATATAAAGTTCACAATGAGATAACCCCATATAGAATAGCAGATATAATCCTTTCAATTGGAATGGATATACAAAGATATTACATATCGTGGAGCCTCCAATATGGAAGTCCTTTGAAACTAGGCAATACATTGTTATATCCAATATCCTGGCTTTTAGAGCTGTACTGATTTCTGAATAAATTATTTTGTTTTGATTTTTTTTTTTCATCTTAAAGCTGGTCAGGATGAAAAAGGAGAATAATAGAGAAGCAAATGTGATGATCCATGAAAAGGCTTATAGCAAAAAAATGAGATACAAATTAATGAAGAGGCAAACAAAAAATGGAATTTCTCCATGGCAGAAAACTGAGAATAGAAAGGTATGCCATATAGACTCTGGTTCAGTATTAGAAGTAGGTCTTTATTTTTTTAAAATTTCTCTACCAGCATTTTAAACATTTGTTAGAATAATAAATGCTACTTTACACTCCTGCCTTTCCTTCAGGAGTGTCAGGTAGCATACTTAGCATCCCCTTCTCTCACATTTTTCCACAACCATCACACTAGTTAGGCTGGGTTGAAAGAGAGTAACTGGTACCCAGTCACTTCCTGATCTCCTATGGCTGAGTCTAACCTGGGGTGTCATTGAGGCCAATCTAACAACTCCATTTCTATCTGGCTGTTGCTTTCTTGCACAAAATGCTGCATCCTATTTATTGAATTACTGACACTTATCAATAGACAAAAGATAATCTTTTTAAAAATGAGTGGGAATTATTATATGTTCTTCTGCTTTAATTTTCCAGCGTACTTTCTCTTGTGTTATCTGTGTAAGTGTGTGTGTGTGTGTCTCTCTCTTTCTCCAACATTATGATTATAGATGATATTTGCACGATATTCTAAATAAAGGAGTGAGGGGAAAAATAAAAAAAAATCCAATTTCTTTTATACCTTCCATTAGAATTAAATGCAGGTAGCCCTCAACCACAATGGACCCCCAAATTTGTGTGGCTAAGTGAGAAATTTGTTAAGTGAGTTTTGCCTCATTTTACAACTTTTCTTGCCACATTTATGAAGTGAATCATGGCAGTTGTTAAATTAGTTAAGTGAATCTGGTGTCCCCATTGACTTTTGCTTGTCAGATGGTCGCAAAAGGAGATCATGTGACTCCAAGACACTGCAAACGTCATAAATGTGAATTACTTGTCAAACATCCAAATGTAAATCATGTGACCATGGGGATGTGTGTGAAAAATGGTCATAAGTCACTTCGTTCAGTGCCATTGTAACTTCAAACGGTTACTAAGTGAACTGTTGTAAGTCAAGGACTAACCTGTAGATCATATTTTGATACCCCTCAGTTTCCAATCAATCAAATATTTAGGATTCCACTGAAGAGAAATAACTGCACCAGCAGTATATTGCAAGTAAACATTCTAGATTCTGTGATTCCTCATAAAAGCTGAAGGAAAGTTGGCTTTTTAATCAACTAATGCTGGAGCCTTCATCCATGCTAGTGAACCAAGTCATTTCTGCATTTATAGAAGGGCACTCATCATTAAACTAAACTAGATTTCCATTTGGTTTCTATGGGGAAAATGATACATAAATTCATTTTCTATCCCACGGATCATCCTTCACACTTTGAAATAATACATTACAGAATTTTGTCTTCATTTGTCAATATCTTCTAGAATGGCGTCCACAGTCTTCAGGAAAGAAATGAAAGCACTCCAACATTAATTCATCCAGAAACTTCAAAACTCCTACCTCTATCAACTGAAGATGGTGTTGAGGATTTCAATACTGAGTTGACACATTTTAATGATCTGGTGGTAAGGTGCAACCCAACAACCTGTTCTGAATACATGCCTTATTATAGAACTGATACCAATCTTGTGGAAAGCCCTTCCTGCATAAACTCAGAAGTGAACCAGAACAGCCCAGAGGGAGAAGACAGAGTTCAAACCAACTGCTGTGTTTTTATGCTAAAATACAAAGAAGAGTCTACAAATGAAAGAGAGCTCGACACTGAATATTTCCCATATTATCGAACATATGAAGAATGTTTGAACAGCTCAAATCCCTCTGAAGAAATGAAAAGTACAGAGGAGAATGAAGAGGTTGATACTAACAGTGATGAAAAAATAAACAGGGAAGCTGTCTCTAATGCTGAGACTGAATATGCTAATACAGTAAGTTGCACGAGAATGGCAAATCTTTTGTATATTTGATCCAGTGGTGTAACTTTCCCAATGTGATGATCTTCAGATGGGTTGCTGACTGGAAATTCTAGAATTTCCAGTCAGCAAAATTGCAAAATTGTATTATAACTACTTTTTTCAAAGATCCAATATGGAAACTGTACTTTCTGTTCATTTGGGGAAATGGAATTAAGGCATTTAATTGTTTTTACAGATAATTCTTATATTCAAATTTGGTAGTTATTTTTGTTGTTAATTGTGAAGTCAAATCCCATCGCAACACCATGGACAATGTTCCTCCAGGCCTTCCTGTCCTCTACCATCCTCCGGAGTCAATTTAAGCTCACACCTAGTGCTTCAGTGACTCCATCCAGCCACCTCATTCTCTGGCGTCCCCTTCTTCTATCGCCCTCAATCTTTCCAAGCATTAAGGCTCTTCTCCAGTGAGTCCTCCCTTCTCATTAGGTGGCCAAAGTCTTTGAGTTTCATCTTCAGGATCTGGCCTTCCAAAGAGAAGTCAGGGTTGATCTCCTCTAGGACTGACTGGTTTGATCGCCTTGCAGTCCAAGAGGGACTCGCAGGAGTCTTCTCCAGCACCATAGTTCAAAGGCCTCAATTCTTTGGTGCTCAGCCTTTCTTATGGTTCACCTTTCACAGCCATACATTGCAACTGGGAAAACCATAGTCTTGACTATACACACTTTTGTTGGCAGGGTGATGTCTCTTATTTTCAGTATGCTGTCTAGATTTGCTATAGCTTTCCTCCCCAGGAGCAAGCGTCTTTTAATTTCTTGGCTGCAGACCCCATCTGTGGTGATCTTGGAGCCCAGGAAAATCTTTTAATAATTTTCATAACTATCACAAATTCTTTCAGTCCATTTAAAAATTGATCAGTTTTCGTCTAATGTGGGTTTGATAGCTGTAGTTTGGTAATCCTTCTCTCTCTCTCTCTCTCTCTCTCTCTGTCTCTCTCTCTGTCTCTCTCTCTCTCTCTCTCTCTCTCTCTCTCTCTCTCTCTCTCTCTCTCTCTCTCTCTCTCTATATATATATATATATATATATATATATATATATATATATATATATATATATATATATATATATATATTTGAAAGACTGTCCCATTTTAATTTTAAAACACATATTAGGAACTAGTCGTTAGTTCACATTGAATTCATTTTGACAATTTGTCTATTTTTTTTTGTTTTTAGGATATTCAGGTAAACAATATAACCAATGAAGATACTGGCCAATGCCTTGAGAATTTTGATTTCACTGAAACCATTTTATCCACTAATTCCATAGTAGAGTCTGGTGATTCTGAGAAGTTTTTCTTAGAAGAAATATTAAGCCGGAATCAATTACCTTCTTCTTCCAATGGCTATTTTCCATACTATCGGACATATGGTAAATTAATTGTTACTCCAAAAGACTCAATTAACTTCAGCCCTAGTGGCAATATACTGGGATAATTTGCGATGAAAAGGAAAGATTTTAGAAAGGGAAATAATTCCAGCTGTTCAATGTGTTGACTCTAGTGAGACAGAAGTCACAGGCATTGTTTTAAAGAAGTTTGCCTTATTACAGGCCTAATTTAAATCTTGATATATAAAATTATTATTGAATCTCAAGGAAATGTTTTATCTTGAATGATCTTGGTCCCGGAATGGAGGATCTTTTGCAGACAGAGTGAAATGGACAACAGTGATTTTTTTTTTTTTTTAAAAAAAAGCACTTTATCAGAGACTATAGAAGGCAAAATATCAGTTAACAAGGAAGAGAGGTTGGTTGTTCTGATTGGGCATGTTCTCAGATAAGGATGATTTTGTTTTTCTAATTGTTTAAAATAATATGAGAGTCCAGACTGAAAGATTCCTTTCCTCTATACACACTCCATCCATGAAAAGGAAAGATGCTGTAACATGTTTTTTTAAATAATAATAATAATAAAGTTCAAATGTAAAAGATGGAAAGTGAGATACTGTAGATGAAAACTAATGTGCAATACATAATTCAGTAGCAACTGGTTTTATTTTTGTATCATAATCTACATTGTTTAAACTCGTATATCAATTCCAGCAGAAATGGTGCCTATCCTTCTCCGTAAGCCCCCTTCCACCAAATAAAAAGGAAACCAAAAATAATTTTCTTACATCAGCTACTTATTTTTGCTGACAAAAAGTCTCTGCTTCCATAGATTTTGAAGGTTTTTTTTTCTTATGTATTTTAACTTTGGCTGTCACAAAGGGAATTAACTTTTGGGGAGAGGGGTCTGGTTTCGCTCCTGACACTCAACCAGAGGCTTTTCTAGGTCTCCCAATTTTGTTTTTCCATCAGTTGTTAGTACCTGTTGTAAGTCTATTCAACCATATCCTTTAGGGCAGTATTCAAACTTGGGCTTCCTACAATTCCCCAACCGGCCAGAATTGAGAATTCTGAAGATTGAAGCTCACACATTTGTAGTTGAGGAAATCGTGCTCAACAGAAGGCTTTTCACTGCATTATTATTTGCATTTGTTTAGTTGTGTTTTATCCCTGGGATTTGCAAAATGTCCAGAGGAAATTTGGTGGGAATTCCAATAGGGAGGTGAGACCGAAAAGATACAGGTAGTCCTCAACTTAAAACCATTCATTTAGTGACCGTTCAAAGTTACAAAGGAATTGAGAAAGTGGCTTCTGATCATTTTCGCACTTAACAATTATTGCAGCATTCCCATGGTGACATGATCAAAGTTTGGACACTTGGCAACTGGAGCGTATTTATGACAGTTGCAGTGTCCCAGGGTCCTGTGATCACCTTTTGTTCTGACCCAAGCCTCGTTCAAATCAAACAAACGCAAAACATAAATAAAAGCAAAACCTTTTAAATGTCTCTATAAATTTTGTTCATTCACAGCAAAGCATTATTAAAACTAATTGTCCCAGATATGAGCAAGCCCTGTCAAGGTTGTGCAAGGCTGCCAAGAACACAAGATTAAGTGCAAGGAAATATTCAAAGTCAAAAGTTTCCGAAAACAAACCAGGATAGACCGAACTTCCACGACGACTTGAAGTGCAAGAACTTCTTTGCTTCCTGCAAAGAATCCCACCTCTGACGGCTGGCTTTTATCCCTTAAGGGAGGGGCCATCACCTTGCAGCCTTACTCCCAAGTCGCCCATGCTGCTGCAGCTGCTCTTTCCTTCTAGCAGCTCTGCGCACACACGCACTGGGCACAGACTCCTCAGCGTCCTCTGTATCACTGCTGCCAGACTCCACAAGCTCTGAAGGCAGCACCCCACTCTCTGATAGTCCTGGCCCCATCCCTGCATCCCACGCAGGCCCCTCATCTGAGTCCTCACTCTCAGAGACCTCAGCCATCCACACCTGCTGCCAGCGAACCAGAACACCTTTTGTGACCTTCTGACAAGCAAAGTAAATGGAAAAGTCAGATTCATTTAAAAACTGTGTTACTAACTAAACAACTGCAGGGATTCACTTAACAACTGGGGCAACAAAGACTGTAAAATGGGGCAAAATTCACTTAACTGCCTTGCTTAGCAATGGGAATGGTGGGCTCGACTGTGGTCATCAGTGGAGGACAATTTATCACCCTCACTTTAGGCTGATAAATATCTATATTCATCCTTCCCTTTAGGTTATTCTGATAGGGTAAGATGGAAACACATGTATTCTCTCATCTTCAGCTTCTACAGGCTGTCCATCTGCTACTTCAGTTTACTTAAACCCGAGTAAAGTTATGATCTCATGCCTTGATCCCATTCAGAAATGGCATTGAGGGGAAAGTTCTTTTGGGAAGTCTAAGTCCGGTGCAGTGCCGCACAATGGAGGCTGATCCTGAGTTGGAGCACCTACAACTGATATAGGGAAATCTTCCCTAGGGATCTTATAGCCTTTGAACTAGGATCCAGCCCCAACTTTGATCTTGTAACCTTTGAATCAGGATGCAGCACTGACTCCCCACCCCACCTCTTTTAACATACATGTTGGTCATGTTGAGGAAGGGAGATCAGCTCTTCCTCTTGCTGGTTAACCTTGTTCAGAGTTGTTGTCTTTTTTCCTACCTCACCCTGCTTTTGGGGTCTACCTGAAGACTTGAACTTAAGGCAATATTGCCTTTGCTGACATTTAATCAGGTTATCACAGATAAATAGCAGAATGTACTGGAGTAATTGAGATCTCATTTGGTAAGAGCCTCAGTGGCGCAGTGGTTAGAGTGCTGTTCTGCAGGGCTACTTCTGCTGACTATCGGCTGCCTGCAATTTGGCAGTTCAACTCCCACCAGATTGACTCAGCCTTCCATCCTTCCAAGGTGGGTAAAATGAGGACCCAGATTATTGGTGGCAATATGCTGACTCTGTAAAACCACTTAAAGAGGGCTATAAAGCACAATAAAGCAGTATATAAGTCTTAAGGGCTATTGCTGTTGCTATCTCCATTGGGACTTCAAAGATGAGGTGGAAAAATCATACTTGTGATATATGTTGCCCTTGGGATAGAGACTTCAATTTGGACACCAGGGACAAGAGATGCTTTGGTTGTTTACCTGAGTTGCCAGGTACATGGAGAAATGAGGAGGGCTAGCTTATACAAGCACAATCTTTCTGGCAATGTCTGCCAAACTTTCTACTTTCTGGGGATAAGCTCAGATTGTTCTTGTGGAAGCTGCAATCCATTGTGTGAAGAGCTCTGCCCAAATTTAAATCCTTACTATATACATTTGCTGTTGATGTTCTGTTATAGAGTTTGGGCTTACTTTCCCACATCTTTGAAACATTAATTCAGTAGCTAATATTTTCATTTCAGGGCAGGACAGGACATGACTTCTTCCCCTTCTGTATTGCTTAACTCTATCCTTAATTTCTACTCCTCTTTCCATTCCTTTTTCTGCTAGTTCAACTCCTCTTTGAAAAACAGGATTTTTCATTGCCAGCTTTGTCAATGGAATGAGTTCCAAGGTTCAGACATTTTGGTGTGTGTGTGTGTGTGTGAATGGACCCAGAAATAACTACATATACCTTAAACTGTCTACTGTGGACCTCACTCCATTCGTAAGAGATCTGTAAGGGGGCGTGCATAAGCGCATCAGCGTGCCTACCATCCTGTCCTACTGTTCTTATTTATTCATACTCATTTATGATGTATATGCTTATACCTGTTTATACTTGTTTTCTCATACATGCATGGCAAACTAACTAAATAAAAATAAATATCTTTTAATAAGAAATCCTGATAACAGCAATAAATGTAAATATATGTTCTTTTAGAAGCATATTTAATTATATTTTAATATAATGTATAAAAATAAAATATTTATACTTTAATATAAAAACCTATAAAGTTTACACTATGCAAAATTAGTCCTATTTACTAATTTAGCTGTTATCAAACAGTCTAAGAGGTTCAAATCAGATTGCATCTGGTTTGAAAACTATTCTGCCATCCAAATATTGTATTTGGAATAACCTCTGCATAAAATTTAATTGTGTGCTGTAAACAGATCATTTTCTGATCACACATAATATGTACAACTAGTTTTAAAGTACTTGCCCATTCTTATAAAAGAAAACATGAAGAGGAATTTGAGTCAATATTGTTAACTAGTTGTTTTCAATTATTGATTCCCAAACCCTTAGAGCTGCTCCAAAATCCATCATACAGATGACCTAGAAAAGCAAATATTGCCTATTCTCACAACATATTTCAAGGAGCTAATCATTCATGCTTTTATTACATGTTCACCCTTTTTAGTAGCCCTTTGTCATTTACAATAGCAATAGCACTTAGACTTATATACTGCTTTACTAACTAAGCCCTCTCTAAGCAGTTTACAGAGTCAGCATATTTTCCCCAACAATCTGGGTCCTCATTTTACCCATCTTGGAAGGATGAAAGGCTGAGTCAACCTTGAGCCTGATGGGATTTGAACTGCCAAATTGCAGCAGTTGGCAGGCAGCAGAAGTAACCCTTCCTATAAAATTTGCATAGGTTCAAATACATAAGGACAACCAATGAAAAAAATTGAAACCTATGTGAAGACTGTACTGTATCAGGGCAGTTCATAAATCATTATGATTTATGAGGAAGATTGTGCAAATCAATCTTTGATAGTGAAGACATCAGCCAATTGATAACTATGTGTGTACACACACACACACACACACACACACACACACGAATTCAAATGAATTAGCACCTTTACATTTAAACTATTAAATCCACTATTTACATAAAAATATACATCTGTTCAATAATTTTACTGTCTTACAGAACTGTTTTGTTTTAACTAATCAAGAAATGCCTATCCTGTGATGGAAAGTGAAAATGACCTTGGAAGACATGGAAGAAAGATTAGAGATACTGCATAGGGAATGATTAGATAAAAGGGAGTGGAGACCACAATTTAGTAACAAACAGAAAAAGAAAGTTACAAAGGACTCATTCTAACTACCAGGCAATTCAAACAGGCAAGGGAGATTTATACTTTCAGACTTGCAAGATTCTGTTAATGAAGCCTTATAATAAAGTCAGATTAGCTAATTTATTGGATTTCCTGTCTGGTCCACTTGGGAGGCTGACACATTCTTATCAATAGTATTTAATGTTATTGACATTCTTAATATCATATAATCAATTAATCAATAGTATATTCATGACCTGCTTTGAAATAATAGCAGCAGCAACAGTAATTTATTATCATTGTAAGCATTGCAATTAAGCAGTGAGATTGGGTGGAATGTGCAATGCAGTAGAAACATAGAGTTTAAAAGAAAGGTAATTATTTTCATTGCTACTGGGAAGAATGAAAGCATATTTTAACTCCTGATAAATATGTCATGTCTTTCAGAATGAACTAAAACTTGACAAAACATATAGACAGACTTTCTCCCCTAATATTAAATGTGTTTATCTTGGCATTTGAATAGCATCATAATTTATGTTAAATGGGCACTAGAAAATTAATTTTGTGTTCCTTAACAAAACGATCAGCAAAATCATTTAGCAATGACAGCAAGACATGGAGGTTCAACCTCTTCACTTTCAGCAACGTTGAATTTGTAGAGCCAAAGTTCTCAATTTCTCTCTTCTTGTTTACTGTATGTATTTACAAAACCCTTTAAAGAATTGGCAGTCCTCATCAGAAGAATTGGCAGAAGGCAACTGGTAGGGCTGCAGCCCTTGGTCTTTGGGGCTGGATTCCAAGACCAAGCTCATCTAATTAATTTCTTTGCAGAATTTCTTCACCAGCTTTCTATGATCAAAGGCAATTTTTCTATGATCAAAAAACAATTTAGGAGGGGGTTTAAACTATTTATTTACCTAGGGATTTTAATTAGTCTCATGATAAATGTTTTTAACTGTTTTAATATTTACTGTTGTGTAATAGGTGGAATAATTTGAATGTTTTAATATTTGGATGAAAGTGTACTTTTGTTTTAATTGCTTTTCTGGAAGCACCCTTGAACCATTAAGGCCATACACATGTTCAAAAGAAATCAACTAACCAACCTGTTCTCCCAGTTGTAGTAGGAGTGATACCAATATAAACCGAGGATGCTGACTCTGCTTCTCACTTCTCCAGGTTTGTTGTAGTTGAGGACTATTTTCAATGCTCAACTCTTAATGTATTAAATACAAGGACTGAGGGATCTGAAACCAAAGGAGAATTATTTATGTAATCAGAGACTCAGAGTCCACCAATTCCATTAAGAGAAATGCCAGTATTTCATAGACTTGAATAAAGCCTAGAAACTGGGGTTTTGTCTCTTAAGAGATTTAGGTCTATGCCTTCATCTCAGGGGATTTGATTTTCTTGAGTTAGATCTTAATCCAAGTAACAGAAGAATTCAGGATTTTTAGAGTCCACCTTCCATCCCCATTCTTGAAACTGTTCTAAATTTAATCCCATAATGTACATTTGTTATTTTATCTTCTGCATAGCACAATAACTAATCAGTAGTTCCATTTTCAGATCAAGCAGTGAAATTCGATCCTGCTTTGCTCTTAAGTTGAACTTAGGCTGGCCAAACTATCCTGAAGATAACAAGATAATATGACAACAATTCCTTACCCAACAGAAGTCAATTACATGTGCTCAGCATTCATACAACACCAGTTTGCCAATTCCAGTTCGGATTATGACACGAGATGGTTTATGCTTAGCAAATTGTACTAACTATACCCTAAAACAGTTTGGATTTGCCAGAATACAACCTTGTCAGGGCAACTGGAGCCAGCAAAAAATTGTTGCACTGTATCTTCTGTTCCTAACACAGAAAGAGTGATGTATGATTCTCCTAATTTGGTGAAATATGGCTTCCAGCTTAATTGGTCAATGGTAGGTGTGGCTGGGAGTTGTAGTTTAAAGCCACATCTGAAGATTAGTACTTCATATGTTCTTCCCCATATTTTGGATAGCCACAACTTTTTCCAGGATCCTGCAAGTCACAGTGAGCAGACTTTTGGTAATTAATTGTTTTAGAAGCATTATAGCTTTTGCCCGTTTGCTGAAATTTCCTTCTTAAAATCCCATTTTTAAAATTCCTTTCTCAGTCTGTAGGTTATGCAAAAATATGAACATTATAATGCAATTTTGTATTTTTCTGCTCCAACAACATCAAATAAAAATATGTGTAGCTGTGAGATAGATCTAAAATTAGCTTCCCTGCACCTGGAGTTAAATTTATTGCTATTTTTCTCAATTAGGAAAAAAAGTAGCTCTACAATATAGAGACCTCTACAATATAGAAGAAGCTATTCATTTCGCCTATAGTTATACAATGGAAGAACAGAAAAGTAAACAAGAAGGTGCAGTAAAGTTCCTTATTTTATTATCTAAATGTATTTTTATTAATATTCCCTCTCCATTGTTTGTTACCTTCCATAGAATTTATGGAGAACAAAGCCCTCAAAAATGTCTCCATTTGTTATGTCCAATCCAAAAGAATATGATGTATCTTTTTGCCAAAGAAAATGCCTCATTGAGGGAATGATAAATATTTTGGTAAAGGCTTGCCAGATGAAACATATTTACTTTTATGTTTCTATCTGAAATATCTACAATTATTACTCTGAGACCTCAATATTTCAATATGGCCCTTTCATGTTTGCAAAACAATCCACAATTACTTAGGTTTACCTCATGTTGTTTTCATTGATCTTATATAATCCTTTAATTTTAGGATTCCATGAAGTTCATTCTTCAAAACAAGCCTAAACAAAACATGCTGTTTTAATAATGAGTGGGACATAAGGTTTATTCATATTTTAATAATGAAATTATTGGTGTGTATTGATGAATGTGTGTATTGATGAATCGTCAGAGATATTTCTCAAGAAGTTACATCAGACCATATTTTGAGGCATATTAAAAAATCCATCACATTTTTTGTTTCTGTATTTGATAACATTTTAACTAAACCTATCTCAACTCCCAGAATTCCCCAGCCAACGTATTGGCCAGAGACCTCTGGGAGTTGCAGTTTACACATCTTAACGTTGCCAGGGTTCGAAAATACTAATTTAGATGCTCTCTACAGCTTTCAAACTGAGTGAAAAATTCCAATAAAGTACTGCTTTCCTACCAAAAAAAATACAATCAATATGACCTTTACCACCAATATATAATCTTGGGGCACTGAGTTTTCAATGTTGATATTATCCATAGACTATGTGCAGAAATTGACTTATAACTTCTGTTGAGATATAGTATTTCTAATGCAAGGTGGCATTGCTCCGTATTTTATATCATATTATTATATATACAGTATAACACACACACACCCAAATCCTACTGGACTGCTTCATTGTCGAATAGGGGTTCCTGGGAGGGATAAGTGAAGAATGTTGGAAGTGTATACAAAAAGTATATATTCCTGGCAGAGTCACCCAAGGTGTGAAGGTCATCCCAGCTATCCAAGTAAAGCAAGTATGATGGAAGCAGACAATCAATTTAGAGATAATAGCAAAAGCATCCATTCACACTGTATGGGGGTAGGCAATGGTAACTCAGTCCTGTATTTTTACCAAGAAAATCACATGTCACAGAGCCAATCGCTTTCTCTCAACCCTAGGAAGGAGGCAATGGTATACCATTTCTGAAAAACTCTGCCAAGAAACTGCAGGGATTTGTCCAGATTGACTCTGAGGATCGAACAAAATTGAATAGGGAGGGGACGACAGATATCAACATGGACGATATTTTAGAAGATATTCCTTACTTAAAAGAACCTTTAGTACTAGAAGATGAAGTTAGATCAGCACTCCAGTCATTATCAGGTTGGAGGATTACAAGGATATCCATTGAAATATGGCAGGGGTGTCAAACTTGATTTCATTGAGGGATGCATTAGGGTTGTGTTTGACCTCAGTTGGCCAGAGTGAGTATGGCCAGCTCAACATCACTCATGTCAGGGGCACCTGTGGTGGCCAACTGCTAAGGCAGAACTTTCCTCAGATCCTCCCTCACTCTCATTATAATCTTCTTTCCTTCCTTCCTTTTCTTCTTTTCCCTTCCCTCTTCATTCTCCTTCTTCTTTCCCCCCTTTCCTTATTTTTCTCTCTTCCCATCTTTCCTTCTTTTTCTTTTTCTTTTTGTCTTTTCTCCTTCCCTTTCTCCTTTCCTGTCCCTTCTTGCATGTTCAAATGCAAAAGGAGAAACCTTTCTCCCTTCGTTTTGTTTTTAGTTTGTTTTGCCAGTGAAAAGGCAGTTCAGAGGGGCTGTGTGCGGCCCCCCTGGGCCCCATTTTTGGCCATGACGGCCTCCTGCAGCCCTCTGCCAGTGAAAATGGGCTCCATTTTCATTGACAGAGGGCTGCAGGAGGCTGTCGCAGCTGAAAACAGGGGCCAGGAAGGCCACATGTGGCCGCCCTGAGCTCCATTTTCACTGACAGAGGCTCCAGTCTTTTGCTGTTTCCAGGGCAGCCCCGCAGGCCAGATCTAAGCACCCCATGGGCCGGATCCGGCCTGCTGGCCTTGAATTTGGCACTCCTGAAATATGGCAAGCAACAGAAGAATCAGTCAAGATTCTAACTAAGTTATGCCAGAAAATTTGAGAAAGTCACAGTGACCAACTGTTTGGAAAAGGTCAATCTACATTCCAATATCAAAAAAGGAGATGTAACGGCATGTGCAAACTAACATACAATATCCTTAATTTCACACACTAGCAAAATAATGCTTAGGCTCACCCATCACAGCTTAGAGCCCTACATGTTCAAGCTGGTTTTAGAAAAGTCTAAGGAATACAAGACATTGCTGATGCCTGCTGGATAATTGAGAAAGCCAAAAGACTAAAGCATGCACTACACAATGATAGAAAAACCATTATCTGTGTCAATCACATCAAGATGTGGCTCTAATATTGGAAAAGGTGGAAAGCAAGAGGATGTTCAGCAGCCAAGTAGATGGACTCAGTTACAGAAGTAATGCCTGCAGTGTTGGAAGACCTGAAAAATCAGGTATAGAGATGGGTTGTCATGGAGAAAAATCTATGTTGTTACTAGGAATAAAAAAAAATGGCACATAATCATTGATATAAATAAGAAAGAGGAAACTGGGAACCATTGCAATCAAGATATAGCTTGTTGCTTACGGATACAGTAGATGCCACTGATGTTCATCAGATTTACCAAGTCTTTGCCAAAGAGATTTTAAGAACAAAAGAGATTCACATATTCTAATAAGCTCTATAGCGGTCTGTTTGGATTTAGTTTAGCATTGCATATGCATCTAGACAATCATGGGCTATTGAATAAACTGTGGTTTAAAATGATGTGTTAAGTCAGCAGATCTGTGGCTTGGAGTATTTACCAAAGGAAGGAAGTTCCCTCCAGCATAAACAAACTCTACCTAGTCAAGCTAATCACTGTATTACACAGTGAGAAAGTTATGCATTAGACTTAGATTGACATTTAAACTGAGCAAGAATTGGTTCCAGTAGAGTTTAATGTAGTTTTCATTCTTTGGCACAACTGCTGAGAGTAACATAGGGAAGGCTTTGCTTTGGAATCACACACAACTGAACCACTCAGCTCAGATTGGTTGTGGCTCTCCAGGAAGCAAGAAGAGATTTCATTCTGACTCTGAAGAGCAGAAACAACTTTAGCTCTTCTGTGTAAAGTCAAACAAGCTGTGTGGATAATAATGACAAATATTTTAAAAGCTTTTTTCTTATTATAATAGATTACTTCCTTCAATTACTCTCCCTCCTGAATAGCTCAATCAGCTTTTCCTAAACTATTGCCTTCCAGATGTGCTGGAGGATAACTCAATCACCTCCAACTCTGCATAGCTGCTGGGATTTGTAATCTAACGTATCTGGAGGATAGGAGGCTGTGAGCGGGATATGGGCAATGCTTCAGTGTATTGGGGCTTGAACAAAGCACCTGCTTCCACTCCTTAAACAAAAGGATTTCTCAGGATTGTACAGCAGCTGAGAAGAGCAGGCATACAATTGAGGAAAGAAACATGGCTCCTTGAAGGACTTAGAGGTCAATAGTATGTTTGCATTCCAGTAGATGCTGAAGCACCTTTTTCAGCTTCAAATTGTTTCATGGCCTTATTAATTCATTTCAATATTTATAGACTGTCCTTTATTAACAGAGATGGGGTTGTGTGCAATAAAACAGTAAAATGCAATCTCAAAACTTCATGAAAGGATATTAAATATGTTACAGAACAAGATCGGTATCTAAAGTACACTTATACTAATGTAATTTTCCCCTTCCCAATTTTTTATGACTTTTCCCTTTCTCATCAAATTCTGGATTCCCATTCTAAGCAAACTTCACTATCTCTGTTCTGAATTAATGACATGTCTCCCTCTCTTGTTCTTTCATAATTCTTCCTACTTATTGATCTTTCCTATCATCTCCACTTTTGCCCTCTTGTTTCTGGGAGACATGATCATGCCTGTTGCAGATATGTGAGTTTATTCAAAAGCAACTTTATTTTCAGTAATGTCTCCAGGATATGACACAGTGTGTCTGCTCTGTTTCCAATCATTAACGGCTATATATGTTTTTTGGTTGACATCCTTAAACCATATATCTAGAAGAGCATATTTCCATTCCAATATCTACTGGGGTTAATCCCCAAAGCCTCAATTTTTCCCTCTTAACCCACCAAGTTTAAAAATTAAAAGCATAAAGACAATTGCAGAAAATTATATTAAAGGATCTGTTGTAAAGCAATTTAGACAACAGTCCTATGCCCATTTACTTGGGAAGAAGCTGCACTGAGCTCCACAAGACAAGCTGGGGCGGGACATTTAACATTGTGCCTCACCTGCTGAATCTGATTTAATGACTTGGCTTTGAACTCTTCTTAGAAGCTCTTCAGCTTTTGGCATTTTGCATTTATCACAGAACAACAGAACTTGACATTTAACAAAAGAAGCTTATAGAGATTTTGCCTTATCATTTCATGCAAAAATGAAAATGATTCATTCTAAAGGAGTTAATTTGCTCCTGGAATTTTCCTTCCCAAGTTGATTTTAGAAACTCGACAAGCTGGTTTTTTTTTAGGTATATTATTTTATACATTCACTTATCCCTGAAATGTCTACATTCAGAGCATTTCTGGCTTTCTTCACTAAGAGCTGCTTGAATATTTAAGTGAAGTACGTACTGACATATTCAACAAATTCTCAATTTATAATAAAATTCCCCTTTCAGTTCTTGTTCACATGAGTGATTTAGGCTTTCTCCTGAGAATGGTCATGCAAATGGCTACAATTTGTATTTAGATCTGAGCCATTCCCCATATACATCTGTATGGAAAATCTGGCCTAATTCCCTATAACCCTCATTAGGAAATAGAGTTATTAAAATAGCACATGGTCATTATTCCCATGAATGTATTATATGCATAATATGAAGAAAGGTACAATTACTAATAGAAGAGAATATTTGTTACTCATGGTTGAATTGTGGGGTCCTCTCTAAACTCAGCTGCTTACTTGCAGACATTAATGCACTGATGATGTTACCTCGTTTGGTAATGAAATGTCTGCAAGAAAAAAACCAAGCTCAGAAAGCTCCAAGAACCCCATAAGGTATAATTATCCACAAAATGCAGATAAGCAATACACTATTTGGATTAAATAATATTTACTTTTAGGGCCAGGTAGGAATATAGGACCACACATTTGAGTTTCCATTTTCTCTTTTGCTTGTGTTGTTATTTCAGAGAATGAATCATTGCATCTCCTAATCATGTATGATATGCCTATGTAACCATTTTTATACGTCACCAGAAAACCCGTGACCTGAATAGAATAGAATAGAATAGAATAGAATAGAATAGAATAAAATAGAATTCTTTACTGGCCAGGTGTGGTTGGACACACAAGGAATTTGTCTTGCTGCAAATTCTCTTAGTATACATAAAAGAAAAGATACATTCGTCAAGAATCATAAGGTACAACACTTAATGATAGTCATAGGGTACAATAAGCAATCAAATCATACTAGGGAACAGTCAATATAAATCGTAGGGATACAAGCGACAAAGTTACAGTCATACAGTCACAAGTGGGAGGGGATGGGTGACAAGGAGTGATCAGAAGATTAACAGTAATAGCAGTGAAGACTTTGTAAATAGTTGGACAGTGTCTAGTAGAACCTAGAAATTTGAAGGTCTCTACTGTTGATACTGTTGGGTCATTTCAGAGATATTTCTTTACCATAGTCCTCAGTGCCTTCAAAAATAAGAGTTCCTAATACACTTCCTTCATTGGAAAAGGGAGGGAAAGATTTATATTTATATTTATATTATTTATATTAATATTTATATTTATATTTATATTCTTAAGTTTTCGCGGGTACATACAGGTATATGTGTGTGTGTGTGTGTGTTTTCTTAAGTTTTCGCAGGTACTTACATGTATGGTATTCAGCTTTGTTTGGGTATTTTCCCACGTCATTATAGTTGTGCTTTTAAAGTTGTAGCAACGTTTCGGCAGAATCTCATCTGCCATCATCAGGCTTCTGTATTGTGTTCGTCTGTGAGTCAGACTTTTACAGTTGTTTCAGTTTTAAATTTGGGGCTAGCCTACAGCTGTGCCAGAATGGTTTTTTCTTCATCCTGATTGGTTGGGAGTCTTGGTCTGTGTTTATTGGTCTTGGAGTTTGCTGTGTTCTGCTTGATTGGTGTTTCTAATATCTTCTGTCTGTTTTGTGGCTTTTTTTGTCTTGGTTGGCTGGCAACATTGTGTTCCTGTATTGGAGGCTTTTAGTGCAGCTTGGCTCCGAGTAAATGGATGGCTATCATTTGTTAGGAAGCTAGGTTTCATCTGGGTGCCTGGTTGGGGTGTGTTTGAGCTGGAGGTATCAGGGGGGTTCTGTTTGTGCCCAGGTGTTTGCCTGGCTTGTGGTGTGGAGATTTTTTTGTTTGTGAGTGCAGGCTTCCAAATAATTGACAGTCTGGTGGAATCATCTCTTCTATTCATGCTTTCAGGTCTTTTTTCAATCTCTATGGCTTCTCTGATAATTCTGTAGCTGGGTTTTCTATAGTGGCTAGGGTTTTGGTGCCATTGAAGTTGATGCTATGACCTGTGGCTTTCATGTGTTGGACTAGTTAGGAAGTGTGTTCCAGCTTTTTTACTGCATTTTTGTGTTCATCCAGGCGGGTACTTATTCTTCTATTGGTCTGTCCAATATATGTGGCCGGGCATGATGCACAGGGGACTTCATATATGCCTTGGTTTTCCAGGTCAATTTTATCTTTGGGGTTTCTAAGGATGGCTGCTATTTTTCTGTCTGTTTTGAAGGCAGTCTTGATGTGATGCCTGTGTAGTATCTTACTGATTTTGTCTGTAGTACCTCTTATGTAGGGCAGGACAGCTGTTCCATAGGTCTGTTCATCTTCTAGGTCTCCATTATGTCTCAGTGTGTTTTTGTGGATCAAGCCGGTGATTTTGCTTTTGTGGAAGCCGTTGGCTGTCAGTACTTTAGTCAGGGTGCATAGTTCAGTCTTTATGTGTGTCTTGTCTGCCAGGTTCTGGCGATTAGTGTTTTGGCCACGGAGTTTATCTGTGCTGGGTGGTGGTGGGATTGGGCGTTGAGGTAGCGGTTGGTGTGTGTTTTCTTCTGGTATATGGTATGTCCTAGTGTGCCATCTGTTTTTTTTGTAGATTAGTACATCTAGGAATGGTAGTTGTTTGTTTCCGTTTCCATGATGAACTTGATTTTGGGGTGTGTGCTGTTTAGGTGTGTTAGGAAATTGTTTAGGTTTTCTTTTCCATGGGGCCAAATCACAAATGTGTCATCGATGTATCTTAACCATAGTTTGGATTTGTGGGTGGCGTTAGCCAGGGCTCCGGATTCAAATTCTTCCATGAACAGATTTGCAATGACGGGTGACAGTGGTGATCCCATAGGGGCTCCTTCAATTTGCTTGTATCTTTGTCCTTAGTATATGAAATATGTGTTGGTTAAGCAGTGTTCTGTTAGTTCCATGAGGTGTTTAGCTGGTTGGTATTTATTTTTGATGATTTCAAGAGTTTCTTTTATCGGGACTTGAGTGAATAGTGAAACCACGTCTAAACTTACAAGCAGATCTTCTTGTTCCATGTGTCACCCGTCATTGCAAACTACTGTCAGCCGTCATTGCAAACCTGTTCATGGAAGAATTCGAATCCAGAGCCCTGGCTAACACATTTCCCTCTAAGGCTATTTTACTATGACTATGGAAAAGATCAAATACAAATGCTCAATGGAATGGGGAACCTATTATCATGTGTGGTGGAGCTGCAAAAAAGTACAAGAGTTTTGGCTCAGGACGGGGAAGTGGTTGGAGGAAATGTTGGCTTTTAAATTAGATCATGTACCAGTATGCTTTCTATTAGGAATCATGTCAAAAAATACAATAAGGGTGAGCTATATTTGATTATACATATTATCACTGCGACAAGGATAGCATTTGCCCAGAACTGGAAAGAAACAGACATACCGAGTGAAGACGAAGTAATAACCAAAACCTTGATAGGCGCTGAAATGGACAAGCTAACTTTAGAGATGAAAAATAAAGACGAGTCGGCATATTACACAATTTGGGATAGATTCTAACACTGGTGGGAGCAGAAAGGAAGGTCTTAAGTTGGGAAAGGAGTTCCTGAGAGGGTAAATGAATGTATGAGATGAAAATAGGACTAATGGTGTTGGAAAATGTAATATATGAGTGAAAAAATGTATATATGTATATATATTTGAATAATTGTATATAGGAAATATGCGATACTGACCAAAAGTTATGTCAAACTGACTTCACTCTGTTCAATGTTTGTAATTGTTTATTCAATAAAATATTTTAAAAAAGAAAAGAAAAAAAGGAAAAGATCAAATACCTAGCCTCTATAGAGTGTAATGCCTGACTAGTGTTTTCTGAAACACTTGGAAACACTTGTTAGGTCTTGGGTAGACTCCTTATACACATAGATTTAGTGCTGTTTTGAAAGATATCTAGACCTGTTTTGTACACTTAGTTTAGTGATCTTGAAAAGAGAGTACTAGTTCTGTGCTATACTGAAGGTTAATTTAAGTCAAGAAAAAGGTCTGGGTTCTGTAAACTGCACATTGCTGCTCCTGTCACCAGGCTTTTGTGCTGCTTCTACCAATAAGGTGGTTCACAAAACCATAGCATACAAACTCAGTGTCCAAGGCTAAAACAATAGCGCCACTCACAAAGAAACACCTCAACAGTAGCAGAGCTCACCCAATCTGTCCCAAAGAATGATGTCCCAAAGAAATATTTTTTTAAAAAAAGATTTTCTTCATTGTTAGCATCTACCTCTAAGATTTGGGGATTTTAGGCTCTCTAACCATCAGGGATTGCTACCTGCTCTCATTTTGGATTTTCTGGAATGCTCGCGAAGGGCATGCTTTTCACTACATTGGATACAAGGGAAGCTTACAATTTAATTTGAATGAAGGAGGGCATGAATACTTTGCAGACTTTGACCATAGTCAAGGATGAAGCTTGCTATTGGGTGGTTGATTGCCCCCCGCCATTCAGCCTGTTCCCCTTTGCCATGTCTGTTAGCCTGACTGACAGCACACAGGCTTGAAGGAGGAGAAAGTGCATCTGAACCTCTTGGCCAACTCCACTTCTGCACCTGTGACCTGTCGGCTGGGCTATTCCTAAAATTCTTTGGAAAGAATGCCAATCCCCCATCCAAAAGTGACTATTTGAAAAGTACCACATATAGAAGTGGAGAGTGGGATGAAGTTAGGGCTCCAGACATAAAGCTATGACTTGGGCACCTTGAAAGATGGCTGTACCTTCAATTCCAAGCACCCACCCTCTCTAGTCCAATACTGCTCTACCTCCCATTAAAAACAAGAATTGGTGGTTATTTTCTAGCTGGCAGGTGATGTTTGGTGGGAGGGGAACCCAAGCCAGGGAATCTGCCAACTGCTTTTCTTAACTTGTTCTGCTTTAGAACAGTAAGGATCGCATTAGTCACCAGTCTCATTATTGTGGCTTGGCAGTCAAGGCAGTGCAATATATTCCAACTCAAGGACTGGAGGATAGCATGTTAACATGGACAGCTGGCTGTGCCCGTACAGAAAGAACTGCCAGTTTACACTTGCTCAGCCACAAAACCAAATGGAATCTGCAAGAACAGTACTATTGAGCTAAGATGGATGGCAACCACACAAAAAAGCAATTGCCCACAGGTTGCTTAACCCTTGTTGTTTTGCTTTCTAAATAAATAAACTCTGGTTCTCATGGTTATTGGGAGAAAAATTACAGCCTTATGTCGATCAGTCTTCATGACACTTAATCCATGATGTTATTGCATACTTGAAAAGAAACAACTGAGGAAAACATACTTTTCTCCCACTGCACCATTCCATAGTCAAGATCACATCTCCATAACCTCAGTATCAAGGCCTTCTGTCTACCCACAGACTCCAGTTCATGATCACTCGTTGCTTGTGTAATACACATATGGTGTATTACCAAAACTTAGATAACTTGAGGCAAAAAAAAAAAACCTTCTGCATTTTGGATCCTGCCACAGTCTTGAACTATTTACTACATGAGGGGAAAAGGTTTCAGTGAGGTTACCTATTTTATTTGTTACTGAGGGCCTGCCCCCATGATGTCAGAGAAATAAATACCTATATTGAACTGTAAGACAAGCTGGATATTCTTCTGCTATTCTGGTGGCCTTGTTGCCCAGTGGGAACTCTCTTGGGGCTCCTGGACTTTGTCACTTGGCTAATATTTAGTTCAGATGTCCTTTGGTGATGAGTTACTTCAATCCCATGTCCTGAGGGAAAGATAAGGAACAGTTATGGAGTTCAGGACCTTCATGGTAGCCATGATTTTGTATAGATAATATCTGGTTCATCACATATAGGTAGACACATTTTGAACCTTATCTTCTGCTAGTCCATTGCATGGTCAGATAACTTTCTCATCCAACTGAGATTGACTGCCACCTGAAAACTTGGTAGAGTTGAAAGACCTGTTAGGAGGATTCTTTTCCCTCCACTTGGGGCAGATCAAATTCAAAAGAAAAAGTTGAAGTTCTATTTTCTTACTTCAACATCCTTACTCCTCGAGTGATACATGTGTTATTGAAATACTGTAAACTGAATGACTAATCTGTGAACAGTGCTTTTACTATAATATATAATCATTCCTTCAATTAAAAAATGCAAATAAAGAGGATTTTTTTCTTTTTCTTTTAAAAAAGATGAAATTTAAGCACATACTGCTGCCTAAAGGAAATACAAGGAATGACGCAGAGTTATGGAGAAAGAAATAAGGTCATCTGGAAAACTAAACATGAGAAGATTGATACATCTGCATGTCTTTTCAGAAATCAAACATGATGCATTTCATTATGATAATTACACTGTGTTTAATTATTCTACCTGTGTGTTCAACTGATATTTTAATTACGATAAGCCTCGGAATGTATGGAGGCAATCTTAAATCTGCATACATTTTCCCTCAAACACTGACTGATAACATTTCCAGAGTGTATAACACTTTATCACGTGTTCTTGAATGGTAGTGTTCTGGTAAATCAATACTTTTATGTAAAGCAGATTTTTCACTAAAAACTGAAGTACCCTTCATGGGACAGAATATGAGAAAAGCTTTTTGGAACAGATCAAAATCTACCTAGATCAGAAGTCCTTCCCACCCACCCCCAATAGTGGCTAACTAAATTTTATGGGATTTTCACATTCCCTCCCCTCAGTAACTAATATTCAGGGGGGAGGATAGAGAGAAAAGATAAAAATATCCCAACTGCTTTGGGAATAGACAATGATAAATCTTAACTTTGTGTCTATGTGTTTTTGTAAAAATCTGTTTAAAAGTAAGGTAAACTACACCATTATCCCTAGCTCCGAATTTCAGGAAACAACAGTCTCTAATTGTAGGAGGTGATCAGGCTGAGCCTGAGACAGGGGTCAAATATGTCATCAGTCTCAAGTCCCTTTGTGCCCACAAGAGATCTAAGTCCAGCCCACCTTAAATTCTACTGACTCTTATCTACTGCCAATTTGCTTGGACCATTAGTAGTTCAGATTCTTGTAGAGAGCATAAGCTTGCAATAAACCTTTATATTCATTTGAACTACCTGGAACTTTTGATTTCCCCAGTGCTTGACACTTTAAAACTTGAAAACTTTAGGCTAGTATTTACTCACTCAGATAATGTAGTACAACTACCTTTATCCAGAGATTTATCTAATACCCTTTCAAAGCCATCCAAATGAACAGCAGCACTGCATCTTATTAAATTCTGCAGTTTGACAATGTGTTTGTGAGGAGATAATTTTTTCTCTCTATTCTAGACTCTCCCATTGTGCATTATTGGTTATTTCAGGACAGTAATCTTTTGAAAAGAACAGACTGCAAACAAGAAGTGAAACTTTATCTCCTTACATTGCTGGCAAGGTGTTTTTTTTAAAAAAAATAAAAACCTGCGATTTTTTTTTCCAAAGAAAATTAAAGATTATATCCATTTTTTCCCCAACCTATTTCTTGATATATCTATTTCTAAATTGTATTTTACTATGGATTGTATTCCTTTTGGTAGATATATAGGTTCTTAGGGCTAGTCTCTACAGAATTCTCTCTCTTTTTCTGTTACAGATAGGCTTAAATTGCCCAAGTTGGTTCAAATTATTTTTATTATTAAAGTTCACTGTTATCAGGGCTTAGCTAGGCCCATCTTAGTCCAGCTGAAGAATGTGAAGAAACAAAAAAAATCCCCCCCCCCTCCTTAGCTTGAGTCCCAGTCAGTCTTCAGCCTGCAAGGTTTCACTGACACGGTTGTTAGTTGGTTTTTCAGCCAAGTTGCCTCAGCTGCTGTCCATTTCTGGTTGGAAGGGGAAAGCTTGTTATGCTGTTGGCAGTGCTGCAAAAGCTGGTGTGGCTGCAGAGCTCTGTCTCTGCCCACAGTGCAGCTGCTCTTCTGAACTAGTATCCCCTTCTTCCAGGCCTTCGGTTGTCTGCTCCCCACAGGCTCTGACCTCACACGTTCATCAAGCCAGCTTTATCTGGGACATCCTTTGCACTGATCTTCTCTCAGCTATGATGCTCTCTTTCCTGCACTCTAGTGCAAAACTATGTAACCCCTCCTCCTCCTGACACACCCATATCCCAGCCTGCCAGTCTCCGGCTTCTGTAGCTTTTTGAGGATAGGTGTGGTACAGCTAATTCAGGTCTGGCCTGAAATGGAGGGAAAGCAGGACAGACTGCTGCCAGCATCTCTTCCCCTGCCTTTATCTTTATCGCAATTGTTTATTCCCTGCATAATATTTTTTAACCCTTTATCACGCCTCAAATACTGTAACCTTTCCTCATAGGAAAATTCTTCCAATCTCGTGATGATTTTGGTTGCCCTTTTCTCTGGACTTTTCTTGTGCAGCTTCTCAATTATGTGTAGAGTTCTATACACAATAGCAATTTTGGCAGTGCGATGGTGAATGGCTGGGTCACATTAGTTTAACAGCAAGAATTATGATCATTTATATATGCCTGGGATCCGAATGATCCCCAGTGCAATTCCGCTTTGTATTTGTATGGAGCGTTTCTTCCCATGGACTGTAATTAAAGTAATACTTTTTAAAATATGTCAGTGCATTTGTATTCTAAAAGTTTTTCCTTTTCTTTTTATTGAATTTGCAGTAAATTATCTCCAAATGTTTTGTCATGGTTCACAAACCCTGAGTACTTCAGCCTGCAAAGCACATATTATGCTTTGTGGTAGAAATTAACTCTAAGAAAATAACACAAAGCTTCTACCAGGAGCATTTCTTGTTAAAATTTCACACATGCACATACTTCTGGTTTTGCAATCCCAAGAAAAAGTACTGTTTCATTTGATGATGTATAATCTGAAATAATAATAAAATATAGGCAGGTACAATCTGAGATAAGAAAGTTATGTGATTATATAAAGCAGTAATTGGTGGTTATTGTTTTTTTTTAGGACAGGAGATGTTTAATTTGGGATTGTATAACTCTCCCTAAAGGAAACATTTCAAAACATTAGTTGAAGAAAAGGCATCTGAATGAAACAGATTTGTAATTAAAATTTGGGGGAAGTTTAGAACAAATATGGAGATTTGGGTTTTCAAAGCAATGTATTAGCATAACTATTCCCTTTGTACTTACAAATAGTATAAAAGATGAGCAAAACCATCCTGCCACAACCCAAAACTTCAAGGAAAAGAAGCACACTACTTTTATAGCAGCCTTCAACACAATTAGTACCCATACAACTGAAAGGTGCCTTTCCATATAACCAATTAAAACAAAAACCCATAAGAAGAATACTTCTTCCGCACACCAGAAGTATTTGAGAAACAAATTGGCAGATTATTTCAACAACTAGGCACCGTATAGCCCTCAAACAAGGGGGGGGAGAGGGGGGAAGCTAAATTAAATACAATAGGCAGTTACAGATATAAAATGATATTAAAGGTTTTAAGCAACCAATTGAAACTTAACCACACAGAATCTTATTGCTCACCTTTATGCTGATAAAAACTTCCTGGTTATTACCTTCATGACACAGGAAGAGGTGGTATTCAGCCAGTTCTGACAGGTTCTGGAGAACCGGTAGCAGAAATTTTGAGTACTTTGGAGAACTGGTAAATACCACCTCTGGTTGGCCGCGCCCCCATCTATTCACTGCCTCCCGAGTCCCAGCTGATCGGCTGGGTCTTCTTTGGTTGCCCTGCACAGGAGAATGGAGCTGGAAAGAAGGTTAGTGGGGTGGGGATGGAATGGGGATTTTACAGTATCCTTCCCCTGCCATGCCCACAAAGCAACGCTCACCAAGCCATGCCACACCCACCAAGCCACGCCCACAGAACTGGTAGTAAAAAAAATTAAATACCACCACTGGGCACGGGGTCAGTTTATTTGTGAGACCACTTCTCCTTGAGGGATCCACCATCCCACTAGGTCCTCTACCTTAAATGTTTTCACCTGATGGGACTTAGCTGTTTTTGGCAAATCATATTCATTTTGTGATCTTGCAAACATTTTAAAAGCATCACTAGGGTAGCTGTTCTGTTCTCATTCTACATTTATCTGCCATTATTAAATACAGTATACCAATTTTGAGGTGATTCTAATGTTCACTATATTCATTCTTTCTCAGAAGCTTATGGGTACTTTCAACCATCTATTAATTCTACTATCAATATACTGTATATACTCGAGTATAAGCCTAGTTTTTCAGCCCATTTTTTGTGCTGAAAAATTCCCCCTCGGCTTATACTCGAGTCAGATTCCCCTCTGAAAAAAAATGGTGTGGAGTCGCGCCTCCGGCGGCAGCGACTCCCAACAGCCAGCCGGGAAGGGAAAGGCAAAAAGCGCTTTGCCTTTCCCTTCCCGAGGCGGCGGGACTGGGGCCGCGCCGGCGGTAGTGACTCCTGACTCAGGGGGCCTCCGAGGGAGGGGAAGAGAGTGACTCCTGCCTCCCGCTGTCATCATCATCTTCTTCTTTTGGGTTAGTGAATCAATTAAACCTTTCATGATAGTGAGATCGTTTCCCAAATTAATTATTTTTATTTTTGAAATTTACCAGTAGCTGCTGCATTTCCCACCCTCGGCTTATACTCGAGTCAATAAGTTTTCCCAGTTTTTTTGTGTAAAATTAGGTGCCTCGGCTTATATTCGGGTCGACTTATACTCGAGTATATACGGTACATTATCCAAGTGTGTCATATGTGTGTGGTGGTTTTTTTTAAAACAACACTGGCATCATTATTTATTGTAACATTTACTTTCTCTATTAAAATTGCTCAGCAATTAAATGGCCTTTCTAATTGTTTTTTTTTTCTGTAAGGCATTCTTTTTCCTCATGACTGTTTGCCAGGGTCTGTGAGTAAACAGAAACATTTTCCTTTAAAACAAGCCAGTTTCTCTTTCTTCAGCCATTATTTCAGAGTACAATCATGCCAAATGTTGGCACTAAAATAATCCCATGCAACAAAAGCAAACCACAGGATAAGACGGATAGAAGAATGCCTGAGAGATAAACATGGATGAAACTGTAATTAGCTCCCCAAAACCTCCCACAAAAGTTGAATGAAATACATCAACAATTTAAAAACAGGATTTGTGTTAAGTTTCAGAAATCCATGGCTCTAAACTTGTGAATGTTAAACTACTTTGCCAGAAAAACTCTAATTCACTTCCATTTTTCCTCTTACCAAGAGACACCGAGAAACTAGCTGCATGTCATATTTGCATTTGAATTTTGAAAATATAAAATAGATGGCTATTTTTAATCAGGACCACTGCATGCAGGAAGCACTATGGTCCTGAAAAGGACTTGTCCTGGACACAGCAATTCACAATTGAAAAATACCTCCCTCCAAACACCACTACAGCAATAGGAGCTTTGTTTTCCATCAAAAACTGCAGCACAATGAATTGGATTGGGGTTTTTTAAATCAAAAGCGTAGAATAATTAAACTTACCCTTTCTTTACATTCTGATCATACCATTGTATTTTAAATGCTATTTCATTTTTACAAAGGGAAAGGCACTGTGGGCAATGTTTATAAACATTCTGAGTAATTAAAGCCCTGTGTATTTTAATTACATACACTTATTGTTTTTAGCCACAAGTACTGTAGCAGTCCTGCCAGCGGCATTTGCAGAAAGAATAATAAAAAAGATTATGATGCAAACCACAATTCCATGATTGAATCCCCACAATTTTTATATCAACCTTCTATTTTTTACATGGGGGCATCCATTATTTTCCTCATCTTCCCAAAAATCGCTAAGATCAGCAATCATCTGTACACTTCAAGTAATCAGTTCTACTTTCCTCTTCTTGAAATATAACGAGAGGCAATTATCCTCAGGACAGCAATATGAGAAAAATAGGGCCAATTCTCCAACTGTTGCAGTTGTATTTAGAAAAAAAGGGAAAGCAAAGTAAATGGAAAGACGGTATTATGTAGAGAAGGTCTGAGGGAGAGGGGTGGCTAATAAAAGCTCAGTAGTTTCTCTAACTTAGAAAGTGCATTAACTGCTGTTTTTAGTATGATGGGAGCCAAAAATTACTATTTATGAGTTCCAATCTCAATTAATAAGTGCTAATTGACATGCTGGAAACGAACACTGACACTAGTGTTTTGATGAGAATTATCACAGCTAGTTCCCATATGGAGTGGAACAAATACTTTTTATTGAATTGCAATTCTATTCAGGTGATGTGCAATAAATGGAATTTTGCAACTGTTTGAAAAGGATATTTTTCTTTGATGTATGATCATATTGCAGTATGATGTAACCTTTTGCTTGTTAAAGCAATGTGTTTGTGTTTTATCTCTTTGTAATCTTTGTGTTTCTCCTTAGAAAGAGAAGATTACTCTGAATTCTGCTAGGCACAAAAGGTTATATTAACCTATGTATGTGAATCTGTACAAGGAATGCTGCCAAAATTTGAAACAAAAAAAGTTCTTTAGTGTTTTAACTGTGAAGGTGGTGACTATGTTCATGGGATGTGAATAATCTTGTTGCATTAAGCCACAGGCAGACAAGAATGTTTCTGATAGATGAATTGGGGTTCTTGTTGTTATCCAGGTGGCTTGCTTCTTCCACTCTTGTCGAAATTTCCAGTTGCCAACTGACTTGAGAGCTTCTAGGAAAGCTGCTCCATTATAGCAAAAGGTATTAATAATGAAGATAAACGCATTGTTAAAAAGGGGGTTCCAAAACAGCTAGAATTCAAAAACCTTATATTGAGGGCCTGGAGTGTGCTCACTCTATAACCTGGTAGGATGGTACATACCCTCAAGGAGAAGTGGTCCCACAAATAACCTTTATAGTCCTACATGATCCTGTGCCATGCAGGACTATAAAGGTAATAACCAGGAACTCTTTATCAGGATAAAGGTGAGTAATATTACATTTTATGAGGTTAAGTTTCAATTGGTTATTTAAAACCTTTAATAGCAGTTCATAGCTGTAACTGCCTATTGCATTTAATTCATCACATTTTAATTACATTTCCATTTGAATTTCATTTAATTGTTTTGTTCTGCCAGAAACAAACACTAGCGTTGAAAGACAACCCAATGACTAATTCTCTGCTCTGTGAACCTATTTCTCTCGATCTCATCTTGAAAGCTATTGTTTCCCTCACTACCTCCATTCTCTCCTGGAACTAGCACAGATCAAGTTTTGTAACAAATCACCCCCAGCAGGTAGATTTTATTGTTTCAGTTTTCCATGAGCACAATAGTCTCCGCATAAGGTAACAGTGGCTGGAAGGACATAAAATGTTAATTGGAAGGCTACAATTGCCATAGCCTGAGAGGATCAAAGAAGTAGAATAAGATATTTCAAAGTCCCAAGTCATCTCAGTTGGAGCTCTTGCATAGCAACTGCCATTTCTTGACATGAGGAGATTTCCCTCCATTGTCAGCTGTGTGAATTTCAACTGTTGTCCTGCTTTCTTCTCCCAGAAAGTCTAAGGGGTATTAATCCCTAGGAGTTGTGGAAGCCAAGAGATTGTGGAAAGTTGTGGTGTTCCTTAAATGTGTGCATTTCTGGAAGCAGGAATATGACCTGACCAAGAGATAATGAAGCAGGTGTTATTATTCTATCTGAAAGGAGATAGGAAAAGCCTAGCACCTTGCTAGCCATATCCTACGAAGAGAAGTCAGAAGCATTTGCTCTGTGCATGTGACCCTGGAAAAAGGAAATGGTCTTAAATTAGCAATCTCTTAGACAAAGATTAGAATGCTATACAAAGAGTTGTCACAGAAAATCCTTCCTGTGGTCTTAAGGTACTGTTGGTGGCACTGGAATTGGACCTCCAATAAGGTTTATTTTGGAGATATGAAGAAGTTGAGTAAGAAATGCTGCCAAAAGAATGCTGGCCTTTTATCAGGATCATATTATTTTTATTGATATTACATTTGTACAGAAATATTTTTGCAGTAACTAATTCTTGCACTGTTGCTGTGTGCCAAAGCTATCAACTACCAAACCTGCAAAAATCAAGATTATTTCTAAAAAGCAGCAGTTAGAATTTTCTCTATCTCTTTGTTTCCATCTAGTGGTTATCTACATTTTTGCATCCTAGGCTGATAATCCTACTTTGTTTCTCATATCATGATAGAAAATGTAGCACCTTGTTAAATATTAAAGTGTTAAATATTTATCTCTATTAAACCATTTATTGGAACTTTTAAGGAAAAAAAATAACAAGTTATAGCAATCATGAGAAATTCTGGAATAGCAGCATTAAGAGGATTTAATACTCTGTATGCTGTTTGCCCTGATTAATAGTAATGGAAAGATTTGATTTTCTCAGACTAACATTTAAGAATTGTTGCTTTAAATTCCTAATATCTAACTGCAGAATCTTTTCACATTTCTATTCTCAACTATTAAAGGGATGGTTAAACTCAAGATAAATTGATCTTGCTGACAGCAGATGGCAGTGTGATAACATTCTTCCTTTTAAAACAATTAATACGTGGTTCATGTCAATATTCACAGAGGATTCAGAGCATTTGGCTGAAAGTGAACATTCAAAACATTCACCGACGACCTTTAATCTGTCATCATTACACACAATGATTTCTTATTCTAGAAGTGAATCATAAACTAAGGTTACAGATTCACACAAAGGGCAAGAAACTAACACCTAACCCTTTCTCTTTTCCTGGTTTTGAGAAGGAGAGTTGGAGATTAGTGGCTGGTGCTAGTTCGACACATATTTTTAAGGATATCTTGAATTCTTAATTATCTGTATGCAGAAAAAGTATAATCGAATTTGAAATACAATTTTAAACTATCTATATCTATATCTATATCTATATCTATATCTATATATATATCTATATCTATATCTATATCTATATCTAATCTATCTATCTATCTATCTATCTATCTATCTATCTATCTATCTATCTATCTATCTATCTTTCTTTCTTTCAGGATGTATACATATGTTAATTACTTAACAGGTTGAGTCTACATGTGATGCATCTGGCCTGCGGGCCACCAGTTTGACACCCCTGTCCTACACTTATTTTTGCAATTTCCACACATTTAGTTAGGCATGGAATGAAGAATGCGTGCAATGTTGATATCACCTCCAGTTATTACCCAGCCAGTACTCATGCCCTATTCATGTCCCAGGCTTTTGGTGTTCATATGTGGCCTGTGCCAGGCCTCCCAAGCCCTCATTCAACTTCATTCATGGCCTGCACCAGCCCTTCTAAGGCCTCCCTCAGACTCCCAACAACACTCCCTCATGCCCCTCTCTAGCAGCACTCCACATCTCTATTCCTTACCTAGGATTCATTTTACTTCCTGATTAGTGACCCACACATCTTGTGATTAATGATAGGGTTACATTACATCACACTTTACAGCCATTGACCTAGTTCCAATTGCTATCTATGTCATCCCACAGGAGGTATATACATTAGAGTGGCTGCTGTTTATCATAACATAATATGGCCATGTAGTGTTTCACCTTTGATGACAGATAGGTGCAAATTGAGTTCAGTTATAGAACTTGTATCCATGGCTTTAAAACAGCTATTTCCAGTCCTATATCTCATAGCAAGTGCAGAGAGTAACCTGATAAATTTGCTTTAAAGAATGAAGATGGATATTATGTTTGCATTCCTACCTGTACTGTAGAATCTTCTTAGAATCAGATTTAAAGACAGCACAGCCTATTATAGAAGGTATTTTTACTTCTAGGTCAATAAGTTTACAGACTGAGTCACTTACAAAATACAATTGAATAACAATAAAGGAATACTACTACTAGTGGTTAAAAAAAACCTATGTGTGCCATGAGGCTTGATCCAGATGATAAATTCATAAACAAGATTATGTATGATATTCTGCCTGGAGTTAGATATCACAAAAGATTTAGGGCATGGTAATTAGAAATCTCTGGGAACAGTGGAAACAGTTTAAAAGCAATAGTAATAAAGTAATAAAGTATTGGGAGGTGGCTGCAATTAAAAAAAACTATATTACTACTATATTTTAACCACTTGCTTTTATCCAAAATAAAATAGCTAAAATATAAGTTAGACTGTTTTAACTTTGTTTTTGTATCTAACTCTGCTTTTGTATCTTAGTTGAAAAGTATTTTGTTTCTGTAGATGTTTCAATATCATTGTTAAAATCATAATTATATAATTACTCACAGGCAAGGCTTTCCGATGCAAAGAAGAATTATCTCTAGTTTAATAATTCTTTCAGACTGAAATAGGTTACCTTTGGGAAAAAGTATATGATGGAGATGATCATGCTATGAAATTCATTATCCCTATTAATGCACAAGGAGCTGTGAATGAGATGATGAATAGCTTGAATAGTTTGTTATTGTTACTCACGCATAGACAGGACTTTGCCAAACTAAAGTACACTCTGCATAACTATCAGATATATCCTGTGAAGCAGAGGTGGGTATTCAGCAGGTTCTGACCAGTTCTAGATATACCCGATTTTGTCACCTTTTCTGCTGTGTTAAGCGAATAACTAAGGTTGTTAATTGAGACATTATGTGATTGTGAGTTACGACCTTCCTTGCCAGCTTCCCCATTGACTTTGCTTGTCAGAAACCAACTAAAATGGTCACAAATGGTGATCATGTGACTGCAGGATTGTTGTAAGTTCAAACTGATTTCCAAGATTCTGAATTGTGATCACATGACTACAAAGATGCTGCAACGATCATATGTGCAAGGACCAATCATAAGTCACTTTTTTCAGCAGTTTAAATGAATGGTCATTCCTTTGAATGGTTGCTTAAACAAATAGTCTTAACTTGAGGACTATCGGTATTAATGGGCTTTCACACAAAAACTCACATAGAACTCAAGTAACTATAAAAGTATTTCAAATTTTATACATTTATAAAAATTAAAATATGGGGATAATAACTAAAAGCTCACTGGAATTAATATCCATGTTTCTGATACGTTTTCTACTATATTTTCTTATCAGTTTAAAATAAATTTCCTTTACAACAGAACTCCAACTCAGAAGCATGGAAGAATATGGTGCATTAAAGTTAGTGAGCTGGATACAAATGTCATAAAACTCAGCTGCAGAAAATGTAATGGAACTTAAAATATGATTAACTTTTTTCACTGTGATTAAAGGATTTGATTCAACTCTTCAGCCCAAATAACCCTGAAGCCAGTTTATATGTATAAAAATCAACACCAACAGCAAGGAAACACAAATCTTGAGTTTACAAGTTCACAACCTATAACTATACACTTGGTGAAAGGGGAGGACAGAGCAAAGTTCAGACCCCAGTTTTATAATGAAGTATGTTAAATACAGTGGCAATCTAGATATAACTTTTGACAATGAAGATATTGAAGTGGTAAGTATCTTCTGCCTTTGACAATCAGTTATCAATGGTAAAGGAACCAACATTCAAGAAATATGACACAGACAAGCATTTGATTCAGCACCAATGAAAGTCTGGGAAAAGTTATTCAGTTGCCAAAAATGTGGCTATACCTACAAAAATCAGAATGACACCAGCATTGTTTTCCCTGTGAATCTATGGAAGCAGGACAGAAAGATTATTCCTGCTTTTGAACTTTGGCATTAGAGAAACATTTGAACTTTGGAATTAGAGAAAACTCCTGAGAGAGTACAATGGAGAGCTAAGAAAACAAATAAACCCATTATTATTTAACCCAATTTGTCTTGATATGGCTATTTTCCACTTCAATTCCTATGAAAATACTACTAAAATATCACATCTTCTCAATGTTTTTGGTTACATCTTCCATTACCCAAGAAATCTTCTTTTCATCTTTTTTTCTCCTATACTTTCAGGTTCTTGGTGATTCTCCAAATCTGCTTTAAAGGATCCTCAATTCAACAGAACAGTTTCAAAGAATGCAGGCTCACTCTTTTCCAATTGCAGATGCTGTTCCATCACTGGATGAACCCAGTTCTATTTCATCCATTGTAAATTCATCCTAGGAGGAATATCATAAAACTTTCAGGTTATAATATTTTTTCATCACCATTCTTCTGAAATACTGTGGTCACTTGGATGCTTTCACTCTGAACAATTTAGTTTCCACATATACAATTTTGGTTTGGTTTGGTTTGGTTACAAAACCAAATATACAAGACATAAAGTGTTCATTATTTTGTATGTTGACCATAGATTAGCTATTTGCCTTTAATTAGTAACATGCAAGAGTGACTTCTGGAATCTGTGGTTCTTATTGTACTGTCCCTTTAAGCTTTGTGACTATGAGGTCACTTTGTGCTTTGAAGGCACTTTTGCAGGGAAGAAAGACAGAGACTAGAATCGAGTTGTTTGAGTTCTGAGGCTGTTGAAAGTTGTCAAAGAAACCACTGCTCTGCAGTCATAATAGGATAAAAAAATAACCACCCAGATTTAAAAGAGGCACATTGAGACTCTCTTCTTTGCTTGCCTGATGCTGAAGGAGATGAATGTAACCACATCACCCAAGACTAAAACTGAACAGGACTGCTTAAGATATGGTAAAACGGGCAGCTTTCAGTTGGATGATTTTATAGCTGGATGGGTAGGAGGTAAGTGTTTCATGTGGGAATAATATGAAAATACAACAAAGGAGCATTAAAAAGGGGCACAGATTTAGCTGGATGTTGAACAATTCTGAATGTAACAGTTTGCACACATAAAGTTCAGTGTGTTTCTCAGCCATTTGTACGGTTCCATGAGTATAATTTACCCAATTACTGAAGAAAACATCCTCTGAATTAAGCAGTAATTGCTTGTTATGAACACTCAGACCTGTGATCTTTCAAAGGTACTAGATCCATAAATCACAGTTGGTTCAGGAGAGGAAAACACAAGCAGGGTTAAGTTTAATGAAAAATTACTCAGGTTCCTTCCCCATTTTACTCATGCCTCTAATAAATATTTAATAGAGATCTAATTAATTGAGCTGTGGAGTCAAATCCTGATCTTTAGACAGCTGGTCTAATATTGGCCAGTCAGAAACCTCCGTACAGCCACTCCTTTCATGAACTGTTGGTTTGACTAGAGATCAAGATAAGAACATGTGGAAAAATACCAACATTGTCTATCTATTTCCCTACTGGTCCACAACTTATTGACAATCTAACGCTCTTATGGTTTCAAATACTCTAAACTCCATAACTCCTGGAGAATGACAACAGAGTGATCATCTGGCAATCACAATTCATCTTCTGTAGTTAAGGTCTGTGTGTTGAAGAAAGAATTAGAAGACATTTATATACTCCTTATATGATCTCCCAGCCATAAACTCATCTATTATGAAGTACATTCCTTCAGAGTTAAGGTTATAAATGCGAGTAGCAAGCAGCAAATACTGTATAGGAGGTGATAGTTTCTAAATTTCCAAGTTATATCATGGTTATTAAATAACTGAAAAAGATAAGTTGTGTATTTATAGATCGTCCAGCAACTCTGAAGGTCACAAAAGGCTTTGGAGAAGAAGACACCATCTGCCCAAAGATCTAAGCATGGCAGATGCAATGGTTCCACATGATTCATGTGCTTTTCAAAATGCACAAGTATTCTGGCATTTCCACTGCAATCCATCCTTGCCCCTTTCAAATTTTTCTCTTTTATTGCCTCTTCTTGCTAGAATAGATTCTGCATCCTGGGTTTATAGCTTTTGGATCTTAAAATATACTCAGAGTATTAATAGGACAGTTAATTCAAAAAGTAATACTACAGAATAACACGCCAAACCATTTTCAGTTTGGAAATCCATCCTGCATAGATGTTTCACCTATGATGCATGGTAAGATGATTCTGGGTTATTCTGACAAGTTTAACTTGTTTGTTGTCAATTTTTAATACATTTCCTTTATCATTTTAGTTTTCCAAACAAATTAGACTATTTGCAACACTAGATTCCATGGGGAATGAGAAATTCTACTCCTCCACTTACATATTGATATCTTCAATTTCATATGAAGAAAAAAAATAATATTCCACGGTGGTGTGGATTGAGAAATATGACACACTCCTAAATTGTAATTTGGAAGTCATTCTATTTTTTCAGTTAAACACATCCCCTTCTGTTATCAGTGATTCAGGGGAGACTTTTGTGTAACTGGGTCCATACACAAATGGAACAATTAAAGATAATTTGCAGAATCCTCAAATGGAGCAGCATCCATGGGATAGAGACTTTTTTGGAAAATCCCATTTAATTCCATGGGATGGTCATAATTTAGCCACTCCTGATCGCTAAATGTGAATTAAAATTACCATTTTACTACATTTAGAAATAGGAGGCATGGGTAACTTTATGACCAATCCTTGAATTTATTACTTTTACAAATTGGTAAATCAAAGGAAAACTAAAGTAAGATTGTAAATACAGTTGCGGTTTCATTTAGTGACTGCTTTGGTTAAGAACTGAGTTGCTGGTCCCATTTGTGGTCACTAAACAAGGACTAACTGTAATGTTAAGTTAAAATTATCTATTACTATCTATACATCTTGTTGAGATATAGTGGCCTTTTATAATATCTACTTTTCTGTTATTGAGCCTTGGTTTTGGTATTATGATCTAGTGATTCCATTTTTTTTTTGAGGGCTTCTATTTTCTAGGGAATTAACTATCCTAATTTTAGTCCTAACTATCTACTATGTTTTCTGAATGTCTGCATATTTCTTCTCTTCAACTCAGAATTATACATGGGCATCACCCATGGAGTATATTGAGTTATATATTGAGTTTCAATGGTGTATATGTAAAAAGTAGAGCTGTACATGGTGACATGATAAATAAGTCTCTGCATAGTTTCCATTACTTGATGAACTTGCTCTCTTAATAAAATAATTCTGAAGGGAGAAGCAGTTATTAACACATGTATTTGAATAAAGTTTATATATAAAATATATGGTTATGTTCACTTGATTCTTAATCTTTTCACCTGGGAATTATTGTATCTTGTCGAACATGCTTGGTCGAACATGCTTGGTGTCACTGGTTATCCTTTGCTTTTTAAAATAATACTGGTAATAATAATTTACTAGTAATAGCAAAAATAATTTACCAGTAATTTACTGGTAGTAGTAATTTATGCTCTTTATCTATAAAGATTGACATTAAGATCTTGTTAGTGCAATTTAAATGACCAATACAAGACTCATAGTTGGCTTGTGGGTTCATGATAGCAAGCGCAATAGCTCATTCTTTAATAGTACCTGTAAGACAATTTCTTATAAATTGCCAGTTGCCTTTGGTTGCAATTTGTGTAGAGTTTCTAGCAGAAATTGTCAGAATATACTTAGGTTTGACTGTAGTGGGTGTAGAAGATAATTGGGAGAGAAATCTGGAGTGATGATAGTCTTAGCAAATGAAAATTTACTACTTTTCTGTTTCTTCTATTCATTCAGCAGATGTCCCATATACAAGTATGGAAAGTAGGAATTCAAAGGGTCTTTTGCTTTTTTTGGGGGGGGGGAGGGGAGAAGAAATTAATATTTGCATTTTCAGACTCAAGCTATATTACACACAGTGGTCTCAACTGCTCCTGGTTTGTATTCATGCTGGTTTAACTGTAAGCTGCTTTAAGACAATGCTGTCTACTCTGAGATACTTTATCAACATTCTTGCAAGGCAGTCAGTCCAGACAGCAGATTACCATGCCCTTCCATTAGATCAGGAGTTTCCAAACCTGGTGACTTGAAGACTTGCGCACTTCAATTTCCAGAATTCCTCAGCCAGTCTTAAAGTCGCCAAGTTTGGAGATCCCATGCAGTGTTAAAATACATGCAGGCATAATAGCCAATCTGATGTTAGTCCCTGCTTATCTGGGTGTTATTTTTTTGGAGAGAATGTATTGTGGTCTGTTTCTGTCTTAGCTGTTTATTGTCTCTTTTGAATGGTGTGCAAATGTGGGTTTTCTCTATGTCTGTTGATTGTTGATTTGAATGTCAAATGTTCAGAATGTCTGAATGTCAAGCTTCCAGGTATTCTCTAGCATTTTTGCACTTAATTTTGTTTAGGATACTCACAATTTCCCAGTTGAAACTATGGTTGGGTCTATCCATGTGTTATGAGATTAAGCAGTTTTTCATTGTGTCTTTTGATTGCTAGTTGATGTGCATTGATGTGCTCTGCTAGTCTTCTGCTTGTCTGTCCTACACAGTGATCGTTAAAGTCCTTATATTGTATGTGGTACATGACTCCTGTTTTTATTTCTTGGGCTACTTAGATCTTCTGACTTTCTTAATATATTTTGAAGGTTTTAGTTGGATTATGTGCTACAAATGATGCTTTGTGGCTGTACAATCTGTTGGTAGTTTCTAAGATGCTTTAAACATATGGCAGTGTCACCTTTTTCATAGCTCATGTTAGTTGTGCTATAGTGGGTTGAGTTGTCAGGAACTTTCTCATAAAGTTGTGTGCTGCCCATTTTGTTGGAAGTTGTTGTATAGGTGGCCTTTTTCCTTTTTCTGATATTCTGGGTTGTTGCTAGGGAAATCCTGCTCAGCATTCAGACAAATCAGCCATCAAGCAGAGATTATCACCAGACAAACAATCAAGGAAAATACAATACTCTAATCAATGAACCACCAAGGAGGAAACTACACCCACCACCAATGCTGGCTGGAAAACTTACTGTATACAAACAGGAAGCCAGCCCCACGTTCACAAGCACTGATGGATTTATGTAGTTGATGAATGAAACATATGCAACCAAACAACCTGTCCATCTAGACAGGTCACATTTCTTAATATCTGGTGACTCTTTGGACAATAATACTGTCAAACTGTAAAATGCTATGGAATGAATACTTTGGAAGATGTAAATGACCTATCGCCTTTCCAGTACAGATAGCAACAGTTACATTGATCAGTCATTAACAGCAAACGTTGTTTACTCATATAGCCAGAATTAAATCTCTCCTTTTCAGAATATGCCTTATGATAGAAATGTATCTACCTTGATGGTTATCCTTTATACAATAAACATACTATGTTCCCACATGAAAAAGTAATATACTATTACAAATCAGATTAGGAAAAGCTAAATAAATCAGTTAGATTCTTTAATTAAAATTATGGGTTGTCATCTCTAAAGCTTACTAAATATTAAACATTATCCAGCAAATTACCTGACTCATGAATCCAAGAAAAGAAAATTTAAAGAACAATGAGTTAAATTAAACAGTGGAATTTTATTTAGGGAAATTTCCTGCAGTGAATTAAAATTGGCCATTTGTCCTTGATCATCAAATGAACACTGGAGGTGGCAGAGAATCTTGTAGGTGGAAGAAAGGATCAATTAAAATAATCTTCCTCCTTGTTCCAAAGTTTGGTAGTTGAAGTCAGTATCTAATTTTGTTTAATTTTCAAATCATTTTGAGTAGCAAAGTTGCAATTATTTTTTAAAGTCATGCTTTGTGACAAAGTGTCTGAATCTAGTTACTGACACTGTGTTATTGGACTCTCTGACTGGAATAATATATAAATGTTTCTGGTAAGCAGAATCATAGAGATAACATAAAAAGAAGAAACAAGCTCGCATGGTTCCTAAGAACAGGCCTTAAAAGCCACAGGTTTCCTCATAATAACAACTTCTCCTTCTTTCCTATTTCTTAGAACTTAGGTGGAAACTACTGATGGGGGGGGGGGTGACTTGCAAAGTGGCTCCTATGTGCTTCTCTACTGGCCATCTATGGTTCCCATTGTTTCATCGGTCACATAATTCTGACAGTGGGAGCTGAACAAGGAAGAATTGTGATTAGTTATGGTGACACAAGTGCTGGGAGTCAATAGAAAAATGTTCTTTTGTTGTTTTCTTTTTCATGAAACTATTTTTTTTTTTTAATTTCAGGAGCTGCAGGTGTTATTGTGGGACATCCTTTGGACACAGTAAAGGTTAGTGTATAGTTAATTGAAATCTTACATATGTAAAAAAAACCATTTAGCATGAGGGAGAATGGAGATACTTTCTCTGGTAGCGTATATTTTGTGTAATTAACACCACCTACAAAAATCCCATCCTGGTTTAATTACAGAGCACATTCATAAAGCTCACATGTAGTATGTGATTGTGCACATTAATACTTTTAGGCAGATTGGGGGGAATCCGTTAGTTAGGCAAATACTTAGGACTATTAAAAAATATACTGGCAATGCAGAGTACAGATAAGCCCAGAGTGATCTTGCATACATTCTAGCAAATTAATAAGCTTTTATTTCCCCCTTTCTTCCAAGCGGATTATGTTATATTGTTTATATAACATATATAAATTATAGAAGTTTATGCTATATTAAAACTGGGATTTTAATGTGGAACCTTATTCCTTTTGGGAAGTTATTGTAGTTATGTGGGGAAAAAAATTAACACTGGTAGTTATAATTTAAATATACACATGAAGAAACTGACTTCTGAATAAGTATGTTCCATCAGAGTTCAGATTCTTGATTTAGCACCCTGTCCCCAGCAGTTTATTTGGATGTATTATGGTACAAAGTGAAGAATCGCTTTGGTGCATTTGGATGGCACAGCCGATTCGAAGGAACCCTTTATTAATGTGGGAATAAGTCCTGACATTGTAACAAACAGTTTATTTTCTTCATTCATGGCCTCATACACTTCGTGGTGCACATTGATGCAATATGTAACAATTACTAGGTTCCCATGAATAGCATTGCGGTTCTGTATGCTTGGAGGATTTTAAAGACAAAAGTGCCAAAGTACAGTGTTTGGTTGAATGCTCCCCTTTCCTGTAATAATGGTGCCAAAGAACTAATCACATTTGTGTATTTACAATTTGCTGTGTTGTCCGTGGATTTGTCTGGAAGTGAGGTCTGAAGGAATATGTGCTTTCCAGTTCTGCCAAATGGATGCCTTTACTGTCATTGCTGGTAGCGCGTGCTAGGAGTCAACAATAGACCTTGTGGGAACATTTTTGCTACGTTTCCTACTTTTGCTTGGGCACAGCCAAGAAACAAGCCACACATCGTTCAATACAACTGTCAAGCTGGCCCCTTCTTTACTATTGGATCTCGATGCAGCTTGGGAATGGCAAATAGGCAGCTTTGTTCCATTTCCAAATCAGCAAGGGAAAGATCTTAAATAGTGAATTAAGAAGCAGAGTCATAGAGCAATTCAGTACTTACTGATTAAGTAGCAAAGGTGCATCCTGAGGAATAAGGGAATGAGAGCGGAGAGCTGTGCTGAATAGCGCAGTGTATTTGAAAGTGGATTATGTCCTAGTACAGTAAGTCTCTTCAAATCAACAAATAAGGTACAGAGACCATGCTCGAAGTGAGTACTTTGACTCTTTGCAGGAAACTGTGAGCCCAGTTAGAAACACATCAGATTTCAATAAACAAGAAAATAACATGATGGTCGGGGAATAAGAATAATTTGAAAAGCAGTTTAAGTATAACCTGGATTGCTACACTGGATTGGTTTGGAAGGTGGATGAGTGAGTGGGGTGTTCTGATTTCACAATTATTGTGCTGTTGATCTGATGAATAACCAACCTGCTTCCTAAAAAATGTACTGCTTTTTTTGGCATAGACCTCAGTGCAGTAGTTAATGTTTACATTTCTTGTAGGTCATATGCGACTACCCTATACAGACATTCTGTGAGATCCTCCTCTCCCACATTAAAAAAAGGGGGAGGGGCGATGGCAGTGGTGGCGATAAGTTGACTTTTTCCAATATTGTGTCATTGCAAAAGCAGCAGTGTACAAATAACATTGATCACTAATTAATTAGTTGAGTTAGTGCCAGTATCTGTTTAGGCCTGAACCCAGACCACCCACCCTGAGCAGCGAAGCCCCTTGGCGCTATTTCTCCTCCTTTGTTGCTGAGATTTCCTGGCTGCTTCTCTCTTTCAGAAATCTGGACAGTGAGAAAGGCATAGCCCACATACATTCTCCTTTATAATGCAAGAAGAGGGTTCAGGGATAGGGCAACAAACTGAGTGAAAACAAAAGGAGACAAGTTTGCTCTCCAATATCTCAAACTGATTTGGCTGCTTAGTATGTTTTCCTTGTCACTTCTGGCCTCCTGCTAATAAGACTTATTAATGGATTTTCTCTTCATAGATACATTGTGGTATTTCTTGATAAGGTCCAGGAAGACATTTATATGTCTAAAACAACCATTTATACTGACTGATTGACTATCTCTGTCTGTCTATCTGTCTGTCTATCTAACTTTCCTCCAGGGAATTCATTAAGTTTATATCAAATTTTCTTATCAGAACAGCCATCTAGGTCCAAAACATTGTATGTATTTGGATTAGTATGGTAATACACCTCAGTATAGGTATTTATTATAAAACCAATGAAATGCACATCTGCTAGGTTAATCCTCCCAACTGTGATGGCTACATGGCATTTTTGTACCTATCACAGTGATACAGTGGTCTATATGTAAAAGGAGGGATAGAAGTTTGCAGGCTTTGCAATGGCTGCTAGTGAAGTGATTTTGCTGAGAAAACTATTCTTCTTTTCTTTCCCACAATTTATCCAAGGAGTCTAAAATACATAGGCCTCCTTTTTGTCCTCTCAATAATTCTCTAAGATAAATTAGGCTGAGAATTGGTGATGAGCCCAAACTCACTAAAAGAGTTTTATGGCTGAATAGTAACTTGAACTGGGTCTCCTATTCTAAATCAAACTTTTCTAAAATAGCCAATTTTGCACTCATTGAAAGGATCGGCCTTAACTTGTAATTATTTGCCACTCAGAATAAGGAATTTGTTTTCAGAATGTCCAGGATAAATGATTCCTGACTATAGAGGTCGGAGAGACATTCTGATAATGAAACTTCTGTCTAACCCTTCCAGGCTCAATTTCAGACAATATTATTGAGCTGTCCCTAACCACTGCAGAAACTAGGATGCTTAAGAAAGAGACATTTTGATGCCAGCCAATCCCCTCTTCAGTAAGAAAAAAGAAACAAAACATTCTGGCAGTATTCTGCTTGCTGACTGGCATTTCTTCATCCTCTGTGCTGTAATCATTGCTGATATATCAGGAGTATTTCCTTTCAAACCAGGGCCCCATGGGAACCTGGGACTTGGGGAGCCAGATTCTCCAACGGTGAGAGCACAGGCCATTTCTCATTATCATTGTTATTCTGCATATGACAAAAGAAATAGGGGCAATAGGCATTTGCAAGAATAATCTGATTGGCAGGGCTCATTTGCATTCTGTTATTGTGTTGTGGTTCGCCAGTAGCAGGTGCGGACAGCTGAGATCTTGGAGAGTGAGGACTCAGATGAGGGGCCTGCGTGTGAGGCAGGGATGGGGCCAGGACCATGAGGGAGCGGAGTGCTGCCTTCGGAGATTGTGGAGGCTGGCAGCAGTGATGAAGAGATCCCCGAAGAGCCTGTGCCCAATGCGCGTGCGCACAGGGCTGCTCGAAGGAAAGAGCAGCTACAGCAGCACGGGCGATTCTGGTGTAAGGCTGCAAGGTAATGGCCCCTCCCTCAATAGATAAAAGCCAGCTGAGAGACCGGAGTTCTTTGCAGGAAGCAAAGAAGTTTTTGCACTCAAGCCTTGTGGACGTTTGGAATATCTTGGTTGGTGTTTGGAGACTCTTTGTGTTTGAAATATTTCTTAGTAACTTTATCTAGTGTTCTTGGCAGCCTTGCACAACCTTGGCAAGGCTCGTTCTTATTAGAGACAATTAGTTTGAAACAGCCTTTTAACCGTGCAGGAACAGAATTTGTAAAGAATCATTAAAAGGCTTTGCTGTTACCTCTGTTTCGTGTTTGTTTCCTTGGATCAAGGTTTGGGTCAGAACAAATTGAGTTGAAATACCAATTTGCAAGTGCTTCAAGATTTTTATGTGATTCTTGCAGTTAAGAAGACTTATTTATAACTGTACTATAACTTTATACCTTACTGATCATCTAACACAGAGGTGTCGATTTCATTGAGGGCTGCATCATGGTTGTGTTTGACTTGGGAGGCTTGGGTGGACATGGCCAGGGTTGGCATGGCCAGCTCAACATCACTCATGTCAGGGGCACCTGTGGTGGCCTGAGTGTTCTGCCAGTGAAAACGGGCAACCCTCTGCCAGCAAAAATGAAGCTCGAGGGGGCCACAAGCAGTGGTGGTATTCAAAAACTTTTACTACCGGTTCTGTGGTCGTGGCTTGGTGGTCGTGGCCATGTGACTGGGTGGGCGTGGCTTTTTTGCAGCCCCCACCCATTTTTGGGAGCTTCTTAGCCACAGAGGAGCCTCTGGGGGGCGTTTTTGCTCCCCTAAGGCTCCTCTGGGGCTCTGGAAGTCAAAAAATGGAGGGGGGGGGGCTGAGCTCCTCCCTCCATTTTTTGCCTTCCTGGGCCTCAGCAAGGGGAATCCAGGCACAGCTGATCTTATCTACAGCTGATTATCGGGAGGGGGAAAAAAAGAAATACATACCTTAGGCGAATGTCAGGCAGGCGGGCGGGGTGAGCGAGCATCAGGCGGGAGGGCAACCGGGTGGGGGACGTGGCCAGCCAGAACTTACTATCGGTTCAGCGACCCATGCCAAATTCTTGCTACTGGTTCGCCCGATCCGTTGCGAACCGGCTGAATACCACCACTGGCCACAAGGTCTGTTTTCACTGGCAGAGGCACCGCAGGCTGATCTTTGCTGTTTCCATGGTGGCCCCGTGGACCAGATCTAAGCACCCTGCGGGCCAAATCCAATCTGCGGGCCTTGATTTTCACACCCCTGATTTAACAGGAAGATTTTTTTCCCCCACCATTTATGTTAGCTTTATAAGCTTCCACCTGACACCGTTTTCATATTTCCAGCTTTTGCTGGCTGTTTTCATTTTCACCAGTTCATTTTTAAATTAGGACTGCATTAATAGTAAACACATTTCTTTGTGTTACAAATAAAACCAAACATGGTATTCAAGCATATTATCAATTCAAGCTATGGGGTAGGGCATATTGAATGCAAGAATGGGAGATGAATTTCTCATAACCACTTTAGTTGTATTTCTTTCGATAATGTGCCCCACTTGGCAGCATTTGATTCTTATCTTTTCCTTTTGTGTGAGGGCATATTTTATTTTCTGCCCAAGTAAGGCAATTATTCTTGTTTAGTTTTGGAACCAGCTGTTTAGAAGGGTTTCCTATTCTTCCTTTCAAACCAATACATTAAACAGCACTCATTTTGGCACAGGGCTTTGGCATGCCCTGTGAGCTCTAACAAAGGTATTAGAGCTCTTGGCCACGAGCAAAACTCAACAATAGAGCATAAGATTTGCCTACAAAAAGTTGCAGGTTCATTCTTAGATTATGGCTTGGAAAGACTCATAGCTAGAGGTCCCCTACTAGTTACTATAAAAAGTAGTGAGTTGCAAAAACTAGTGATCTAGTCCAATACAAATCATTTCCTATAGGACCAATCATAATTTGCACATATAGTGGAGAATATATATATAGCCTGAGATAGACACCACAGGGTTTTTAGTTGGGCTTTTAAAAATTCCAGAAAACTATGTCTTGACTTTCTTAAATAGATTTTGATAATAAATAATAGCGTTTTTTCCTCATCTGAATTTTAAGAAGCATGGATTACAATAGGGAACATCTATCAGGTGATGGCTAGGGATTCAAACCGCTAAATTGTCAACCTTTCTGATTGACAGGCTCAGCATCTTAGCCACCGAGCCACCGTGTCCCTTCGAATCCCTAGCACTTTGTAACGGAGTGAGTTCCTGTTACTCGTCCCAGCTTCTGCCAACCTAGCAGTTCGAAAGCATGTAAAAATGCAAGTAGAAAAATAGGAACCACTTTGGTGGGAAGGTAGCAGCATTCTGTGTGCCTTCGGCTTTTAGTCATGCCGGACACATGACCACGGAGACCTCTTCGGACAGCGCTGGCTCTTTGGCTTTGTAAAGGAGATGAGCACTGCCCCATAGAGCCAGAAACAACTAGCATGTATGTGTGAGGGGAACCTTTACCTTTACCATTATCAGGTGATGGCAATGTGTATAGAATATGAATAATTGTATAGGATAATAGAATCATTGGAAAGGTTCTTGAGGTCTTTTGGTCCAACCCCCTGCCCAAGGCAGGAGTCCTTAGACAAATAGTATCCAGACCTGGTTTTCCAATACAGAGATGACTACCTAGATAGTTTCAGACCATCAGATGTTTGCAAGGAAGCTGTTTCTGTAAAATTTAATTAAATGTAATTAATCTGGATATTCTATGCAGAAGTGTACCCATGGAGTTCTCTAAACCTAAAGATTCTACAAAATTCTACATTGCAGAAGTGACATTGTTTTACTAAACAACTGCAGAGCTACTTACCAGTCATAAGACGTGTTTAAGCATAATATTTAAGAAAGCTGAATAGATTATTCTGAATCAGAAGTGTGCATAAATCATTTAGGAAGATGACAATCATAAATCAAATAAATTTGCATAATACTCAGAGTTGTTGTTTTTCATTTACAGAGTATGCTGACAGTGAATATTAAGCTATTATATACACTTTTTATCTTTGGCAGATACTTGAAAGAATGCAAGTTTTTCTTTTATTTTCTTGTTTTCTCCACTTTTGGAACAAAGCATAGATTGGAGTAAAATACAAGAGTTCTTTGTTAAATCTGAGCTCTCAGTAATTGCATTCTATTATTGTATTCTTCTGCAGACTCGCTTACAAGCTGGGCAAGGCTATGGAAACACATTTAACTGTGTCCGCACTATATACAGAAATGAAGCTGTAAGTATGCTCTTGTGTCTGAAACATACCCTGTACAAAGAACAAGGGAAGTTTTTGATGTGCATTAATTTATAAGCATTGTCTCCAGACAAGTAATATTCAACTGGGAATGAGATTCCTTTAAACCAGTATCACTTGTACAAATGTTTAATGCTGGGATTTCAAAACTGTTTGAATCTATGACAGGAATACAGTCATCTAAAAGATTTGAAGAAAGCTTCAACTAAAATGGGTTAATACCATCTCCCTATTTTAATGGAAGACTTAACCTATTAATATTTTAATCAACAAATTTATGTACTGATAGCACACAAGTACTCAGATTATATAGCGAGAACACTTAAAATCGATTCTGATTTGCTATTTTGCTTGTATATTGTCTATCAAGTAAAACATTTATGGCCTAATCTATGATGGTATAGAAATACAGTAAGTCAAGCAATCTTATCATTACAACTGTTAAGAGAGATTATGACTTATTGTATGGGTAAGTAGGATTTTGAACAGTGTTGTCTCAGCTCTCTTCTAACATTGTTACCCATGCAGTAAGTACTCTGGCATGCATTTTGCAGTGCAGGCTGTGGGCTCTCCCAGACAGGTGTTTAGATCTAATCAAGGGAATATGATGTTTCCCCTCCACATGCCACTATTGCTGGGTGCAAGCAGTTTTTCAGGTTTCAGGTTTCTCCTGCTCTAGTTACAATAGATTTGGCCAATAGAAATGAAAGGAAGATAGAATCCACTCAAAGATATTAATAATAATGGTGTATGTGGAGCCGTGGTGGTGCAGTGGTTAGAATGTAATACTCCAGGATAACTCTGCCCACAGCCTGGAGTTTGATCCTGATGGGGCTCAAGGTTGACTCAGACTTCCATCCTTCCTTGGTTGGTAAAATGGGGACCCAGATTGTTGGAGGCAATATGTTGACTCTGCTTAGAGAGGGCTGTAGAGCACTATGAAGCAGTATAAATCTAAGTGCTTTGCTAAGTGATATGTGTCTGTGCAATAATGTCACATCTGAAAGGCGCCTAACTTTTCCTCATTATTGGGTAACTAGTATTTTAGAACAAGAATTAAAAACTATCATAGAGTTGAAGAGCATCCTAAAGATCTTCACTATTTTCTGAGCAATCTGCTCTACCATAAACAGTTGAGAGTGTTAGAAAGATTATTTCTAAACTTGAGATGAATTACCCTTTCTTAATGTTTGAAAGTCAGGGGCAGCAAATAAATTCATTCTGTCATCCATGATTTCTTACTTCAGATAGGAAGATATCTATAATAACAATCCTTGACAATATACAAAACACAGTCAAGCTTCCCACATAATGTAAACTCAACACACTGTAGTTTAATAGTTAAATATACAAACTTATCCTCTATCGTATCATGAACATCCATAAAACATTTCCCTTTCCAGTTTAGAAATATCATACAATGTACCTATTGTGTTTTTGTCTTCATTTTATGCAAAAGATAGACTTACTGATAAAAGGGGACTTCAAAGCCTTTTATTTTACTTTAAACACTATTACTTCTCCATACATATTTGGTCCCCCCACCCGATATTAAAATGCATCTATTTCATTCTTTTTGCTTTTTCTTTTTCTTTTACTCTTAGAATATTTCATATAACTAAGCTTATTCTCAGGTGAAACTCTCCTGACATGTTCTACATCTTTCTGCTATCAGATTTTCTTTATGTTAGACAGTTTGTTCTTCCTCACTGGAATGGAATTGTACATTCAGTATGTATTATATGATTGTTTTTGATTGATTGATTGATTGACAGGAAGATATATTTTTCTGCTTAAACAATAATAAAAAGAAAAAGCTCATCAAAACAAAATTAAAACATAGGAAAATAAAAGTGTAAAAATGAAAGTAAACAAACAAAACAACTTTTCCCTAAGAAGTTGTCCTGAGAAAAAGTAATGGAAGAAACTAGGAGCATTCAGTCTTGAGAAGATTGTGATGGATGTAATAACGCACTTTGAATACCTAGAAGAATTGACATAGAAGACACTGAACATCTCTATGGTTTCAGAGCATAAGACATGGAATAGATTATCCGATTAAATGCTATAAAATAAATTCTTAGAAATAAAATCAATTTCCCATAAATAAAGTGGACTCCCCTTTACTGAATGAGTTCAAGTAGAGGCTAGGCATCCTTCAGGAATTTAATTTGAACTCTGCTTTCAGCAGGCAGCTGGACTTGATGCCTTAAATTGCCCCTTCTAATTCCATGATTCATACCTCAGTGACTTCTAAAGATACAGTCTGCTTTTCATTATTGATACTGCCATTCTTTCTGAAAGTTTGGAAATCTTGTTCAATATGACATCGTTTTGCATTTCTTAGTGATCTTTGGTATTCTACAAACCACTCTCAAAATGTTCCATATTTAGATTAATGCTTTTAAGTGTATACATCAATATCTCATTATAACATTAACCCTTCCTTTCCAACTGACCTATTCTTTTTTAATATCTCATACGCTATTATAGGATTCAATTTCTATACTCAAATTCTACCTCTCATCCTATCATCTTCCTGTACTTATTACTGATGTATTTATAAACCATTTGTCTTATTTCAAACACATTGCATGCAGTTGGGTGGAGAGATGTTGGAAACCACGTGTGTTTATTACGTTGATTTTTCTTGCATTTTGGGAGTTCTTCCACTGTCACTCTGGTTTCATACATGTTTCATTTTCCACCACTTGGAATCATGCTGGGGTAGTTTTTGAAATTTCATTGCTCTTGATCAGCTCACAAAATTCACACCAAATGCATTTTTCTGCTGCTTGTAAGGAACAATTCAGGGGTGGGATTCTACTGGTTCGCACCTATTTGCTAGAACCGGTTGTTAACATTCTAAGCAGTTCGGAGAACCGGTTGTTAGAAGAAATTACTGGCCTAATCCTGTAAGGAAGGCAGGAAGGAAACATTCTGGTGTTGCTTACAGAAACTGCCTCTGTTTTAACCCTTATTACATTCTTCGCAGGACTAGACTTCCTGTCTCAGGAACTTCTCTGGAGTTATTTTCCCCTCCTTTACTGGTATTTTGCTTGTGTGGAGTGACCATTCAAAGTTACAATGGCACTGAAAAAAGTGACTTATGACCGTTTTTCACACTTATGACTGTTGCAACATCCCCACAGTCATGAGAGGCCAAGCGAGGAGATGCATGCCTCAATGTGAGTAATGTTGAATTGACCACGCCCAGCCAGTCACATGACCACCAAGCCACACCCACCAATTAATCCACGCCCACAGAACCGGTTGTTAAAAAAATTGAATCCCACTCCTGGAACAATTCTTCTTATGGTAAATATTTTTCATCACAAAAATAGAAACACATCCAAGAATCAAAACTTTTTCAAACAATATTATTTGTGTAGTCCTCTACTCTGAGTATTTCCCTGTCATCTTAGAATATGCCTATAACAGTATATTCAGAATCTAAGATAAGGTGACATTCTGGCCAGTGGGATATTCTCTTGTCAATTAAGATCATACCCTCCTTGACAATTTATACAGATTTTTTTGCTGTTAATAAAAGACTGAAGACTATTTTAACTAGGTGACTATAAATTAGATTTTAAGGTAAAGCAATCCAGTAGCTGAGATCTCTGTAACCTTGTTCTGTTCTCTTTCAATAAATCTTATTAAAAGAAACTCTGGGAGAATCTTGCTTTCTATGAAAGTGGATTGCCAAGAGCTTGACAGTGACCTTCAACAAGAATGTCAAAGAATATGATTTCTGGAGTACTACAAAAAGAATTACAAAAAGAATTCAGAAAGATCTGCTAACATTTCAAGTAAGAATTCCTGGTGCTTAACAAAATTAACAGAAGTCTGTTTTCATGCTTTCCAGTTTTAATACCTATATATTTCTAATAGATAATATTTGTAATGCCAGAATGTACTGTATATAGAGATAAGCATATGTATTTTTCCCCTTCTTTTTCCCATCCACTTCCTTTCTTCTGGATCTCTTCAGAAGAAGGCACAACTGATGAAGATAAAAAGGAAAGTCAGAGAAGTGCAAGAGCATAAATGATGCTGTCATATAGTACAAAAGGGTAGTTAGTGATTGTGTAAAGATCATCAATGCTATGTTCTGAGGTTCCCCCTCTGGTCCGGTTTCCAGCAGGGGGCGTCTAGCCGCAACCTGATTGGCCAATAGTTTAACAGTCGACTATATAAGGATCTGTCAAATAGGCCAACAGCTGTTGCCTCACAGCTGAGTGGTTTATTCGCTGTTAGCGCGCGAATTCAATAAAGCCTGAGCAACCAATTTAGCCGTCTCACCTCATTCTGTTGTGCGTTCGTTCCCAATACGAAGCACTGGTGATGAAGGTGGGATGTCCATCCTCAAGGCATTAGGCGAGCTTGAAGTCCTCCTGTGGGACAACCAAAAGAGCTGATCACTGTGGCAGAGAGAGCCAAACAAGCCAGAAGGGCATACAATAAGAGCAAAGTCACGCTGAAGGAGCTCGATAAAGTCCACCAGCCACCTGCCTAAGGATCAAGGGTTCTGTGACTCTGTTCAGAATGGCAGCATTAAATTCATTTGCGCCATTTGATGCATCCACAGAGACTTGGGAGTCATATATCGAGTGTTTTGACTGTTTCCTAGAGGCAAACGATCTGGTGGATTTGACAGGCAACCAGCGAACGGTGCTGTTTCTAAATTTCTGTGGCAAACAAATGTTTGACACAGCCAGAGCTCTGTTAGCACCTCAGTCCCTGAATTCTGTAACCTAGGAGGCATTAATGGCAAAGCTTAAGAACCATTACTTTCCCATTCCCTCACAAATTGCCTGAAGGCACGCATTTCACCGGCGCAAACAAGCTGAGGGGGAAACTGTTAATCAATTTATGGCGGGTCTCCGAACAGCTGCTCTCAATTGCGAGTTCAACGAGCTGGATGATGCCTTGCTGGATTGGTTAGTCTGTGGGTTAAGAGACCTCCGAATCCAGCGCAGACTACTAGCAAAGTCTGACCTGTCGCTATAATCGGCATTGGACGAAGCCTGAGCTGTGGAGCTATCCAACAAGTCAATGGTAGACATTCATGGCACGAGCAGCCCAGCTTTGGGAAGAAAAACCTTAGCTGTCCACCAAGAAGAGGCTACAGAGGAAGACATCGATCTACCAGGGGATGATGACATCCACCGGCTGAAGACTGCGTCAGTAATAATTGGCAATCCACAAAAACAGCCCAGGCACAATTCTGCATAGGGTGTGGAGGTAACCAGCCACGAGCAGCCTGCAGAATTAGAACTGCAAACTGTCAGCTAGGAAGTGCAGAGCTATCCTGCCTGATGACAGAGTCCAGGCAAAACAAGGGCAAATGAAGGGGACCCCTAGAAAAGTTCCTAGGTTGGGGGAAGAGTGTTTCATCATCCAAAGAGATAATTGCCACAACATCCCCAGAGTAGGGCAAACAAACTTATCACTAAAGAATTTTTTTTTTCTTTCAGTGAAAATTGAGGGACAGGATTGTCAAATGGAGGTTGACACAGGATCTTCTTTGTCATTGGTCAGTTGGAGCACAATCAAAAGATTGGTGCCCAAAATGGCAAAGAAAAGATTAAGACCCTGTTCCCTCACATTAAGAGACTATCAAGAGAATACAATTCCCATTTTGGGTCTCACTAAAGTGACAGTAGCTTTCAAAAAATTCAAAGGCCATCTCCCACAATAGTTGTGGAAAGGGCATTGCCAAGCTTACTGGGCCTTGACTGGTTCGAATCCCTAGGTCTGGCCATAAGTGGAGTGCATGCCACAAATGGTCAAAACACTGACACCATAGATGTGCATCTATGGCAAAGGAATTTGCTAGTGTTTTTGACAATGACCTAGGTAAATATACAGGGAAACCTATTTCACTGCATTTAGACCCTACAGTTATGCCTAGGAGATTGAAAGCCAGGCGAGTGCCTTTCGCACTCCGCCCAAAAATCGATGCTGAACTTGATAAGCTTATATCACAAGGAGTATTAGAGCCAATAGATCACTCTCCCTGGGAGACCCCAATTGTCATGCCACTCAAGGCTGACGGATCAGTCAGGATGTGCGCAGACTATAAGGCAACCCTGAATTTGGCATTACAGCAAAGCGCGTACCCAGTGCCTGTGGTGCAACATCTGTTGCATTCACTGGGTAAAGGAATTTTTTTTCCAAAGCTTGACATGGTTCAAGCATATCAACAGCTGCCTGTGGACTCAGCCATCGCAGAAGCCCAAACTATAGTAACACATAGAGAGGCATTTAGATGCAATAGGCTACAATTTGGCATTAGTGCTGCCCCTGGGATATTCCAGTCTCTAATGGAACGACTCTTACAAGGTATCCCTGGAGTCGTTCCATACTTTGACGACATTATTGTGTCAGCTAGAGATGAAAAGGCACTTTTAAACAGCCTAAGGGAAGTTTTTAAGAGATTCCAGGCAACAGGTTTGAAACTAAAAAAAAGCAAGTGCCATTTGGGTGCCATTTGGGCATACCTAAGGTGGAGTTCCTGGGGTTCCTGATCGATGCTGCTGGAATTCATCCCATGACAGCTAAGGTCCAGGCCATAAAAAACGCTCCCACTCCAAACAACAAAACTGAACTGCAGGCTTTCCTAGGCCTCCTGAATTTCTACGCCATTTTCATTCCTCACAAGGCATCAGTAGCTGAACCCCTATACAGACTTTTAGACAAAAAATCTCCTTGGGTTTGGGGCAAGAAAGAGGCTAGCTCTTTTAAGACTGTGAAGGACTTGTTAACTTCAGACTCTGTTCTCATACAGTTCAACGAATGTTTACCATTAGTGTTGGCATGCGATGCTTCTCCATATGGAGGAGGGGTGGTGTTGAGTCACAGACTGCCTAATGGCTCTGAGGCCCCTATAGTGTTCTTTTCTAGGACCCTATCTCCGGCGGAATGCAATTACAGCCAAATATATTGTAAGGCCCTTACTGCCATTACTGGCATTAAATGTTTCCACAAGTATGTTTATGGACATAAGTTTGAACTTATCATGGATCATAAGCCCTTATTAGGCTTATTCGCTGGGGATAAACAGACTCCTCAAATACGCTCCACTCGAATGACAAGGTGTTGTTTTTTTTTGGCAGCATACTCATACACATTGACATATCACCCGGGCAAACACCTCAGCCATGCTGATGCCCTCAGCAGGTGCCCGATTCCAGCTGCAGCAGAGGACCAGGAGGCTGAGGAATCCATCCTCCTCATTGACCATCACCAGAACTTCCTATTGACCGCTGCAGACATTGCTGCCCATTCAGCTAAAGACAGACTCTTAAGGCAAATTCTGGACTGGGTGAAGAGGGGATGGCCACAAGGGTCTGTGCCTGCTGATTGTCATCCTTTCAAAATAAGGCAACAGGAGCTGTCTTGCAGCAAGGGTTGTTTACTATGGGGGAGCAGAGTGGTAATTCCCTCATCCTTACAAAAGCACGTACTGGAGGCAGTCCACAAGGGTCACCCGGGCATAGTTCGTATGAAGTCCTTAGGCTGAAGTTATGTGTGATGGCCAGGGATGGATCAAGCAATATCTGAATGGGTGTCAGGGTGTCAGCAGTGTCAGGAAACTAGGCCATTACCCCCAAAAGCCCCAGTAAGAGAGTGGGAAGGCCCCAGAGATCCATGGTCATGCCTGCACATTGATTTCGCAGGGCCCTTCCAAGGCCAGACCTTTCTCATCTTAGATGCTTTCTCCAAGTGGGTTGAGGTAGTTTTAATGACCTCCACAACATCTGAAGCTGTTAGCTTGGCTTTACAAAAGGTGTTCGCCACCCATGGTCTTCCTGATCTAATTGTATCAGATAATGGGCCACAATTTACTTCAAGAAGTTTTGAGCTGTTTCTCATTGGTTTAGGCATATGACATGCATTAATTGCTCCTTTCAATCCCGCTAGTAGTGGTATGGCAGAACGAGGGGTAAGATCTGCAAAAGAGGCTCTAGCAAAGATGGGCCCAGGGCCATGGCCAACCAGAGTATCCAAGTATCTGCTAATTCAGCATTCTACCCATGTCCATCCACAAATCATAGCCCAACAGAATTATTAATGGGTCGAAGACTTAGGACAATCTTAGATAGGCTGCATCCTGCCTATACACCAGACAAGTTCCCTCGCATAGCAGCACCAGGGAGTTTGATGTGGGGGACCAGGTATTCGCTAGGAATTACACTGGTAATCCCCTGTGGCTACCAGTGTCCATAACTAGCATAACTGGGGCATGTTCGTACATTGTGAAGTTAGAGGATGGCCAGACCTGGAGGCACCACATTAATCAACTAAGGGGGCGAGGGAACCTGAGGCCAGGAGCTGTATTAACTAGGGAGAACTATGAGTTCTCAGGAACCAACACAAGAGCATCTACACCAACAACACGCCAGCAGCCACACTCGCCAGAGAGGCCATGGGTCGAGGAATCACCGGCAGAGGTCAACTGCAGCAGTCGGAGGTTCCGATCGAAGAGGTTCCAGCCGAGGAGGTTCCTGCCATGTCCAACGAGCCATTGCTGCGCAGATCAACTAGGATCTGGCACCACCCGGCCTACCTCGAAGACTACGCATGCACTGTCGAGGTGGGAAGGAGTGCTATGTTCTGAAGTTCCCCCTCTGGTCCAGTTTCCAGAAAGGGGTACCCGGCCGCAACCTGATTGGCCGATAATTTGACAGCCAACTATATAAGGAGCTGTCAAACAGGCCAACAGCTGTTGCCTCACGGCTGAGTGGTTTATTTGCTGTTAGCGCGCAAATTCAATAAAGCCTGAGCAACCAATTTAGCCGCCTCGCCTCATTCTGTTGTGCATTCGTTCCCAATACAAAGCAATCAACATGGACAATTAGGAACATGTACATTTTTCCCTCCTCTGTTGTTGAAAACACTATAGTTTCTAGCCCTCAGCACCTCTTTCTAAGTACATCAATGCTTTTACGGAAACCTTACACAAAAACATATGTTCATACCAACATCTGCTTTGTCATAAAATTAATTATGTTAGGGAAGTTCTTAGATAAGCTCTTCATTGATTAACAAGTTAATATATAATTCCTCAATACAATGTATCCCCCAATATAATTAGGGGATGTCTGGATGAAAACCAGAAGTTCTCTAGTAACTACATAATCTGCCTTTTTACTAGAATCCAAGAAATCTGTTTCTAATATCCTCTATGTTGTTCCTATATGTAGCTCACAGTAAATTAATTCATTATACTTTTCTATATTTCATCAATTTTCCACATACCTTTTGTTCCTATTAACTCCAGCCTGTTGACAATGGAGCAGATCAGAGCAGAATTTCTTACGCAACACTCATAGGCTACCTATTTCTGCTAGATATAGAAACTAACTCAGTTAACAAAACTCTGCATTGGGGACAGGAAGGGTATCTGGCCATTAAAACACTCTGCTAGCTCCTTTCAGTTGTTCAGACTCCACTCCTAACTCGCAAGGGATTATGGGGTTGTTATATGATGATGATGATAGAAACTAACTCAGTGCTGTCTGCCAGTTCTGTGCAGTTCTGCCAGTTCTCAATCAATCCCTTCAAGATCTTTTTACATGTTTACCTTTAGAAATAAATTTCATGTCTAACTATGTATATTTATTAAATTACTTTTTTCTATTTTAATGTAAACAACACCTTCTGTTTTAAATGAGGGAAGAACTGTAATTAATCAATTCTCTTACATTGTTAAAGTGCATTGACTGCAAAATTTATCTAACATCTGTCATTAGCAATATTCAGTTCTTAGATTTTATATGTATTGTGCCCTTCAGAGTCTCCTCTAATTTGCTAATTTAAATCTTAATGAGAATACAGATAAGATTTTTAAAAACTAAAAATATATGTGGAAGACAAGTTTTCCAGCAAAAAAAAACCTATTAAAAAGCTGTCATTTGGATCTTAAGGAGGCAATGAAACAAATGTTATTTATTTAAAAGTTATTGGCTGCCCAACTCCAGTGGAGCCGTATTCACATCTTATTTTACTTTTCTTGCAGGTTACTGGTTTTTTTAAGGGAATGTCTTTCCCATTAATCAGCATTGCTGCTTATAATTCATTGGTATTTGGTGTCTTCAGCAGTACTCAAAGGTTTATTTGCCAATACCGTTATGGGGAACCTTACCATCCTCCTGCACTTACAGATATAACTTTAGCAAGCATGGTGACTGGGGCTTTCTCAGTAGGAATTGGTTGCCCAGTTGACCTAGTAAAAATAAGGCTACAGATGCAGACACAGACTTTTCCTAAGGGTAAGTCCAGAATGTACCTTTGCTGTTTATCATACCAGTTTAAAAAAATCTTCCTTTTTACCAGCCTGGAATTCCTAAATTTAGGGTAGAATCAGGGCAAGTGGATGGAGCTGAGCATTTACTGGCCAGATGCCCTTCCTGATCTCATGCGGAGTTCTCAGCAGACATTTTTTCTTTGTGTCCTAGGAGAGAAACATCTGCCCTACCTAGGAGTGAACTCTCAACTTTCCGAATGGGAGGCTAGGCCATCTTCCCCACTAGGCCACCACACTACTCTTGTCTCATACCAATTATGTATAATATAATGATAGGATAGGATAGGATGTAACATGTCATGACATCATGATAGCAAATCCAAAACTTATATATTTCTATCCAATGGCAGGACACAAGTCTGCATGGGCAGAATTTGCATCCTAATATCACAAAACATGCGCCACCTTTTTAATGCAACCTTACTTTGTTCTTCACTTGATTATTCCATATAATTATTCCTATAAAGCAATAATACAATTATCTCTGAAAGAATTGACTTTAGCAACCCTCAGTATATAAACAGTATTGCTGATCTTATTAAATAAACCTTTATGTCATAAAACACAGTTGCAATACAGTAACAGTTGTTCATTCAGTATGAATATTTCCATATTGGGTTAAAATCACCTATCATTTATAAAAAAAGTTTATTGACCTTTATTTAAAAATATTCACCTTTTTTTAATAATATGAGCCACCAATAGCATTGTACAACACAAATGTTGATGGTTCATGTCCAGGTCAAGAGTCTAGCATCATTTTTCACAGAGATCACAACCAGATTTCTTTGGAAAGCAACCAAATAAAGCATGAGAGAAACAGACATGGAAAAAACAAACATAGCATCATCACTTGCACGGGTACAACTGATCCATAAAGTCAAAAGGAAATTGTTTAGTTAAAAGCAGTTCTGAATCAAATGAAAGAGATGAAAGGATGAAATGTGGGTGTTTGAATTCCATGAATCATTTTCATTTTTCTGATTTCTGGTGACACCATACTAGTGAACCTAGATCTAGGAAGGGTATATAATTTGCTGTATAGCCGCTGGCCATTCCACCCATTTGGCATGGCCTCCCCTCTTGCGGAAGTATCCCTACCCTTTTAGGTTTCTGGTAGGCTGTAAAGACCAGGCATCTTCCCTTCCCACCCACAACCCAAGGATGCTAGGATGGGATTTGAGCTGGAAGCCTAGTTGGTCTGGCCCTGGGAAGAAGGGTACTTAAGTTTTCATCCTTGTTTATATAGATTGTTGTGAGCTGCTTAGAATAATTATATGAGATAAGTGACTAGATAAGCAAGTAAGTAAATAAATAAGCAAACCAGCTTTCAGGTATTATAAAGTGGTAGTATGAAAGTGCTTTTGCCTCCATGGGTCTTAGACAGAAAAAGGAAAGCAATAGGAAAGAAGAAATCCAAACAAATCCACTCTCTGCCCCCTAAGCCAATATACATAGCAAATCTCTGATGAATTATTTGTATCTGATCTTGAAATCTCCCTTTTGCTTCTTCTCTAGCCAACCTGGAAATGAAGCACAAAGCAACTGGCATCTCAGTACAGGCTGCCTACCGAGGTCCAATTCACTGTGTCGCTACAATTCTTCAGCAGGAAGGTTTGCCAGGCCTCTTTCGAGGTACGACCGCCATGCTTCTGAGGGACGTCCCAGGATACTGCCTCTACTTTATCCCTTACGCGTTGGTTTCTGTCTGGATCACTTCAGACGAATGTCTTTCTCCCACTCCCTTTGCTGCATGGATGGCTGGTGGCATTGCAGGTATGAACTTATCTAGTGGTGGGATTCAAATTTTTTTTACTGTGGGCATGGCTTTGTGGGCGTGGCAGGGGAAGGATACTGTAAAATCTCCATTCCCTCCCCACCCCACTTTCCAGCTCTTTTCTCCTGTGCAGGGCAACAAAAGAAGACCCAGTCGATCAGCTGGGACTCAGGAGGCAGAGAATAGATGGGGGCGGGGCCAGTCAGAGGTGGTATTCCAAACTACTCAACATTTCCACTACTGGTTGTCAGAACTACTAAAAATTTCCGTTACTGGTTCTCCAGAACTGGTCAGAACCTGCTGAATACCACCTCTGAACTTATCACTCCATATGTTATTTGGCTGGGTTCACATCCTGATATTGGGCCTTTATATGGTTGGTTTGCTTTTGCATTGGAATGATAAATAAACGCACTGGCTATATAGGCTAGCATGTTAAACTAGAAAAAAATAAAGTATTATTTAAAGCTCTTCGCATAGCATTATGTATATATGAATGTATGTATGAATGCGGGTGCATTCATTCATAAAATCAAGGACTGCCAAAAATTGTCACTTATTTTGGAAGACTGGTTTTGGAAAGGGTTCTCCATATCTTTGAAAATCATTTTTCCCCTTTTTTCTTCTTCAAATTATAGTAATATATCACCACTAAGAGTCACTGCAAGCTTTCCTTTTTCTCCAAATCCCCTTAAATGTTGTGTGGGAAGAAAGTCACAATTTTAAAGTGAAAAAGAAAAGGATATGAAGAAAGAGAAGAATCCTCTGACCTTCCTCAGAAATAGAAGGGTGTGAGAATGGCAGGTTTTACATGACATATTGTTTTTAGTTCCTTTTTTCAGAGGGCAGGCAGCACCACACTTGTTAAACATGTAAATTTATTTAATTTTTTTTCCAAGGCCTGGATTGCTCCATGCAGCACCAGATGCTTTCAGTGAAGTTTTTTCTTTGCTCTTAAGTGTTTTATTTTGAATTGGTCATTCAGAAAGAAATGGAAAAAGTATCTTTTCACCCTTCTGTTTTCTTCTTATCTCCTTATTTTAATGCCTCAGCATCCATAAGCCTTGCTCCATTTTGCTGCAATTTATGCACAATATTCTTCATTTTAAAAAGGAGAACCTACTTATATTTTCTTTTCAACCACAGGATTTGGGGGAAAAAAGACCTGAGTTTCAGTTTTTAATATGAACTTATAAACAGCTTTTCGGAATGTAACCCATTTATAAATAGAATAATGTCTATACAGTATTATCCCCTAAAACACAGAAGAGTTTCTACTCTTACATCCTGTAATGTCCTCCTTTCTCTTTTCTGAATGGAAGGTTCTAGAATACACCAGAAGATCCCTTTGTCCCTGATCCCTTTGTAGTGAAGGGGAAGTTGATATTGTGGATCATGTGTTGATGAACTGTTAAAATACATAATTAGATCTATTTTTCTTTTACTAGAAAAGGGGAAGAAGTATCTCTGAGGTCAAGATTTTAAATCTGATTTAATGTTATCATGGAATGCATTATATCAATGTAAATCAAAAATTGATATCTTTTTAAAAATTATTTTTTAACGATTGGCTAATTTTTTAAATACAGAAATGGGGAAAGACTTTTAATGTTTTTTTTTCTCACGTAACAATTTCTATTGAGGGATGGTAATTTCTGATATGTGCCATTGCAGGTTGGTCTACTAATTTATAAAATAATATGAAACTATTTGATTACCCCTCTCTCTTACTGTGTTTGCTGATTTACTTTCAATGATCAATAGGAGTTCCACTGAAGTCAGTATTTAACCTGTCCAATTATTTTCAAACCTTGGCATTGGCTCACATAAAAGCAAAGTCAGTTATTGGTTAACATGAAATAGATTTTTCCAACATTTCACAAGAGTAGCACAACCTAACTACATTCCTCTAAGCCAGTGCTCTGTAAAAACATTCACGGACATAGAGCAATGTGCAAAACATAGATTAACCTATAATGTACAATCCATTTATCTGAAACTCTGAGGCAATTGTGTTTGAGGTATGCAAAATTCTAAGATTATACCATGTTTGACTGCTACTTATTTATTTTGAATGTATCACCTTTACAGGTAGTCCTCAACTTACAATCACAATTGACCCTAAAATTTCTGTTGCTAAGCAAGACAGGTATTAAGTGAGTTTTGTCCCATTTTACAATTTTGCTTGCCATAGTTTTTAAGGGAACCACTGCAGTTGTTAGTAACATACATGTTAAATGAATCTAGCTATCCCATTGACTTTGCTTGTCAGATGGTCACAACAGGTGATCACATGACCTCAGAATACTGCAACTGTCAAGTGTCCAAATTTTGATCATGTGTTCATGAGTATACTGCCACGGTCACTAAATTACTTTTTTCAGTGCCATTGTAACTTCGAATGATCACTAAATGAATGGTTGTAAGCAGGGGTGGGATCCGACCGGTGTAACTACCAGTTCAGTGATTTACATTTTGTGTGTGCGCAGGTGTGTAAAACATCGTCAGCTTGCTGCCTGGACAGCTGAACAGCGCTGTGCGCAGGTGTGCAGTATTTGAAAAGCCACTTTTTTCCTGCTTTTTCAACTGCAGCTGTGCCGCACAAAGCAGCTGAGGTTGAAAAAGCACGAAAGGTAAGAACCCGGGTGGGCGGGTGGGCCAAAACAGCAGCAGACACCGAACCAGTTCTGTCTGCTGCTCTTCAGAGCTACCGGTTCTACAGAGCCGGACAGAACTGGTAGAATCCCACCCCTGGTTGTAAGTTTTTTTATTTATTTTATTTGGTTTGTCAATTGCTTACAAGATAATAGGTATAAGTAAAAACATAGTTATGAATACATGGATGCATATAAGAAAAATAAAAGAAACAATAGGACAGGGACTATAGGTACATTGGTGCGCTTATGTACGCCCCTTGAGACCTCTTAGGAAAGAGGTGAGGTCAATAGTAGACAGTCTAATGTTGAAGATTTTAGGGTTTGGGGAAGAAACCACAGAGTCAGGTAGAGTATTCCAGACACTGACCACTCTGTTGCTGAAGTCGTATTTCCTGCAATCAAGTTTGGTGCGATTAACCTTGAGTTTGTATCTATTGTTTGCTCTTGTATTGTTATGGTTGAAGCTGAAGTATTCATTGACAGGTAGGACATTGCAATGTATGATTTTATATACTATACTTAGATCAGACCGAAGGCGGCGTAGTTCTAGGTTTTCTAGGTCTAGAATTTCAAGTCTGGTGGCAAAAGGTATTCTGCAACGAGTAGAACTCTTCTTGTGAAATATTTCTGGACTTTCTCAACTGTGTTAATATCAGATACGTAATATGGGTTCCAGACTGATGGGCTGTATTCAAGTATTGGTCTAGCAAATTTTTTTTTATGGTCTAGTTAGTAGTGTAATATTACCAGAGAAAAAGCTACATAAAATTAGGTTAACAACTCTTAACGCCTTTTTGGCTATGTAGTTACAGTGGGCTCTAGCACTTAGATCATTAGAGATGAGTACTCCAAGATCCTTGACAGAGTTTGGATCATCAACAAGGTCTTGACTATTCAGCTTGTATTTTATTTTCTTATTTTTTTTGCCAATATGTAAGACAGAGCATTTATTTGTTGAGATTTGAAGTTGCCATTTGTTTGACCATTCTGATACATAGTTGAGGTCTTTTTGAAAGGTAGCAGTATTGTCGGTGATGTTGAATAGCTTTACATCATCAGCAAAGAGAACGCACTTGCTCTTAATATGATCAGAGGTCATTTATGTAGAGTATGAAGAGAGTTGGTCCTAGAACACTGCCTTGGGGGGCACCACTGTTGACAGGTACAGAATTTGATAGGACGCTCCCAATTTTGACCATTTGTTGTCCGTTTGACAGGAATGCTTCTATCCAGTTATGCAGGTGTCCAGAGATACCATAAGATTTTAGTTTTAATAGTAGTTTGTTGTGTACCACTGAATCAAAGGCTTTACAGAAGTCTATGTAGATTGCGTCTATTGCTTTGCCCTGATCGAGTTGTGTAGTCCATATGTTTTTGCAGTGTAAGAGTTGCAGATCGAATACTAACCCTTCCCGTTACCTGTCACCAGTGGTGGGATTCAAATGTTTTTACTATGGGTTCTGTGGGTGTGACTTGGTGGGTGTGGCATGGCTTGATGGGCGTGGCTTGGTGGGCATGGCAGGGGAAAATTATTGCAAAATCCCCAATCCCTTCCCGCCCCACTAACCTGCTTTCCAGCTCCGTTCTCCTGTGCAAGGCAACAAGGTAACCTATGGTCACAAGCCACAGTCATCCCCATCTTCAAAAAGGGAGACCCAAGCCTAGTCGAAAATTACAGGCCAATCTCCTTATGCTGCGTCACCTGCAAAGTCATGGAATCAATTATTAACCAATCCATCATCCTCCACTTAGAGACAAACAACCTACTCTCCAATAAACAATTTGGTTTCAGAAAAAAACTATCCTGTAATCTGCAACTCTTACACTGCAAAAACATATGGACGACACAACTCGACCAGGAAAAGCAATAGACGCAATCTACATAGACTTCTGTAAAGCCTTTGATTCAGTGGTACACGACAAACTACTCCTAAAAATAAAATCCTATGGTATATCTGGACAACTGAATAACTGGATAGAAGCATTCCTGTCAAACAGACAACAAATGGTCAAAATCGGGAGCGTCCTATCAAATCCAGTACCTGTCAATAGTGGTGTCCCTCAGGGCAGTGTTCTAGGACCAACTCTCTTCATACTCTACATAAACGACCTCTGTGATCATATTAAGAGCAATTGCGTTCTCTTCGCTGATGATGTAAAGCTGTTCAATACCACAGACAATACTGCTACCCTACAAAAAGATCTTGACTATGTATCCGAATGGTCAAACAAATGGCAACTTCAAATCTCAACAAATAAATGCTCTGTCTTACATATTGGCAAAAAAAATCAGAAAATAAAATACAAGCTGAATAGTCAAGACCTTGTTGATGACCCAAGCTCTGTAAAGGACCTTGGAATACTCACCTCTAATGATCTGAGTGCTAGAGCCCACTGCAACTACATAGCCAAAAGGCATTAAGAGTTGTTAACCTAATCCTACGTAGCTTTTTCTCTGGTAATATCACACTACTAACCAGAGCATACAAAACATTTGCTAGACCAATACTCGAATACAGTTCATCAGTCTGGAACCCTCATTACGTATCTGATATTAGCACAATTGAGAAAGTCCAGAAATATTTCACAAGAAGAGTTCTCCACTCTTCTACTCGTTATAGAATACCTTATGCCACCAGACTTGAAATTCTAGAACTAGAAAACCTTGAATTACGCCGTCTTCGGTCTGACTTAAGCATGGTATATAAAATCATACATTGCAATGTCCTACCTGTCAATGAATACTTCAGCTTCAACCATAACAACACAAGAGCACACAATAGATACAAACTCAAAGTAAACCGCACCAAACTTGATTGCAGGAAATACGACTTCAGCAATAGAGTGGTCAATGTCTGGAATACTCTACCCGACTCTGTAGTCTCTTCCCCAAACCCCAAAAACTTTAACCTTAGACTGTCTACCATTGACCTCACCCCTTTCCTAAGAGGTCTGTAGGGGCGTGCATAAAGCGCACCAACGTGCCTACCGTCCCTGTCCTATTGTTTCTCTATTCTTTTATTTTTCTTGTATGTACCCATTTCATGTATTCACAACTATGTATACACTTATGCTTATTATCTTGGAAACAATTGACAAATCAAATAAATAAATAAATAAATAAAAAGAAGACCCAGCCAATCAGCTGGGACTCGGGAGGCAGAGAATAGATGGGGGCAGGGCCAGTCAGAGGTGTTATTTGCCAGTTCTCCAAACTACTCAAAATTTTCACTACCAGTTCTCCAGAACTGGTCAGAACCTGCTGAATACCACCTCTGCCTGTTACCAAGTTTACAGAAAATTGGTCTAGGGGATAATTAAATTCATCTTGTTTCTCATTTTTGTCTGTCTGCTTCTTCAGACTAGGAGGTTCTAACCGAAAAGCATGCTGATTGAGTTTATCATGTTAAACCAAGCAGGAATGGCGAATGGCAAAATATTTATAAAGTGGCATCTGCAGCAAACTGTGACAATACCAAAAGGATAACATATATGTGGTGATGTCATCATGAAACTACTACTCTTGCATACTTGTGTCTTGATGTCTGGTGCAAGTATCTAAGTTGTAGTACTTGCATCATGACATTGTTGTGTGTGTATCATTATCATACTATCTCAATTTAGTTTGAATACCACTTTTTGGATTTTTTTTAAAAAAACTTTGAAAATGCTATCCTTAAACATTTCAGGTTGTGTCACAGCAGAAAACAACTAATACAAAATAGTGTGCTCAATAACTTGGAATCTGGAACAAACAAGGTTAAAGTCTTGGAAAGATGGTCTTTGTGATAAAGTATTATCTACAGAGGCATTGTTGAGATTCTAGAGAACTTTTAACTATATTTTCAGTACAAATTAAGTCTCTATTAATTATACAGGTAGCCTTTGCTTATTGACCACAATTGGGACTATCAATTTGATAGCTAAATGATGTAATCAGTAAGCAAAAACATCACTTCACTATGATGGACTCATCTCATCTCCTGTCAGAAATGCAGGAACTAAAAGGGAAATATTAATTTACATTTTAAAACATTGAAAACTGTAATAAAAACATAAAGTTACATAGTTCTAGCATAATGCCGAGGCACATTGATGGCAGGAATATTTCAAATCAGCAAGTCATTAATGGTGACCTTGATGGACTAACTCACTACTCTGCAGTCATTAAATGTGTCATCTACTATCATATAATTGCAACTTGCAATTTTATTGCCGTTCTCCATTGATTGACAAAAGCCAGCTGTGAAACATGCAAATAGTGATCACACCATTGAGGGTCACTACAATGATTGAAAAAGTGCCCATCAATTGTGAGGTGCCCAAATGATGATCACATGACCATGGGGATGCTGAGATGGTTGGTTGTAAAGTAACTTTTTCATTGCCATTATAACTTTGAATGGTTGTTAAACAGGGCAATCATTAACCAAGGATTACCTATAACAACTTTCCGCCACTCTTTCTCCGCCTTAGCAAAAATGCTTCAAAAACAAAACATTTTGCTTTTACAAATCCCCTATGCCCGATTTTTAAGAATTTCTCCAATTCCTTCATCCCAAAAGATACTAACCCAGCTATTCAGTTTCCTAAACGAATTCAAAATGTATTGTCTTATCTAATGACTAACGTCTACCAATTTCTCCCTAGGAATCATATCTTGGGGAACAGCAACTCCTATGGATGTTGTGAAATGTCGTCTCCAAGCAGATGGAGTTTACTTAAACAAATACAAAGGAGTCATTGACTGTATTTATCAAAGTTACAACAGTGAAGGTTTAAAAGTAAGCACTAACCGTAACAAATTTAATATGAATAAATTATCCATGGGAAGTGGAAAAGCAAGTAGGATCGGAATGACAAAAGCAGCATCACACCATAAGCTTTAGGCATGCATGAATATCAAGTAGAAAAAGGTGATACAAAAACGCTGCTTTCATTAGTCTGATTCCTTTACCTTCCAACTCACCAAGGGATATTGGTAAATATAGACAGGGGCTGGTTTCTACCGGTTCTGTCCACCTCTGTAGAATCGGTTGCTCCGAAGAGCAGCAGACATAGAACTGGTTCTATGTCTGCTGCTGTTGTGGCCCACCTGGCATTTACCTGACCTTTATTTCCTGCTTTTTCAACTGCAGCTGCTTTACGCGACACAGCTGCAGTTGAAAAAGCAGGAAAAAAGGGCTTTTCCAACCACTGCGCACTTGCACACAGTGCTGCTCAGCTGTCCGGGCAGCTCAGAAGGTTGTAAATTGCACTCACACGACTCACGCGACTCATGCATGTGCGCGTGACGCTAATAGACAGAACCAGTAGTTATACCAATTGGATCCCATCCCTGAATATAGATATACCAAGAAAATTTCAGTAAAACCATACCATAACATTTCTCGTCAAAATATAAGGGTTAGAATTCTGGCCATTTTCTCAGTTGTTTTTAAAGGGTAATTTAAATATACTTTATATGGATTTAATTTTATTAATGTTTTTCTAGTTTATATTTAAACCTTTTATTGTAAGCTGCCTTGATGATCACATGCATAGAAATGGAAGACATAAATTTAGTCATTTTAAAAAGAGATATATAAATATAGCAGAACCTGTAGGATAGATCTAACAGCAGCTATGAGACCAAAATAGCTAAATGGAATCAGCACCACCAAGAAGTCTCATTCATTATCTCATTTGAAGCAGTACTATCACACCATGTTACTCAATTGATTTGTTCAATTGCTGCACCTCAAGCAAAAATATATTTCAAGGTCGCTGACACACAAACAAACACAGCACTTTAGAAGAATACTTACTGCACTTTAGGCAGATAATAACAGGAATGCGATTGAAGCGCTTAGTATAAAATGCTTGCCTGAAGGAAAATGAACATAGCCCAAGAAGCAATAGAGTTGTCCATAGAGATTCCAAGTCACAGGACTCCAAATCAGTAGTCAGGTGGTCCAAGGATTAAGAGCCACAAACAAGAAGCAAGAACACAATTCAAGAGCTAAACAGACAAATTGTTTACAAGAAGGACTCAAGCACAGGAGCTAACTAAATCTATCTGCAGCACTGGCTTGCAGCACTCATGCCTTGCTCTTTGTTTCACTAGAAGTCTCATTGAGGAAAATGGCTTTGCTTGCTTCTTTATGTACCAACACCTGGGCTTATGCCTCATCATTGGATTGGTGCAGTTGAACAGGAGATGCCTGTGAGTGATCAGGCTCAATTGAATCCTGGCTTATTGATTCTTGAGGCTGACAATTCTGAAGCATAGGCTAAGCTGGAGTAACATCTCCAGAGTCAAGTTCAGACTCTGAATTGTGGCTCATAACAATATATTAATTTTGAAGGTGGCAACAAAAATATAAGCAACTAAAAGTAAATCAATAGGGATGTCTCACGTGTTTTTACTCTTCTGGATTCCCTCTTTTTGTCTTACAACATGTTACTGGCAGTAGATCAATAGTTTCAATTCAGTCCTCCTGCTATGTTGGGATAATTCCTGGAAGGCTCAAGAAAGTCATCTTAGTTAGCTGAAGACTTCATGCAATTTCATATATCAGCTCACAAACTCGGGTATAGCAATGAAGGGTGGGGGAATGGTCCATTAGAGAACTTCCTCCTATGCAACAGCCACCAGTATTTTGAGCATTATGGTTCAATGAGATAGTTGGTATCACAAAATAACACAATTCTCATCAAGAATAGAATGCATCACTCTGAATCCTCTCCCAGCAACCCCAAGAAGTACTGAAAGTAGGTCAGGGGGTTGCTTTGGGAAGCAACTTTCAAAACATGATGTGCACAACCCTTTATTGAAGCAAAACACCCTTTCAAAGCTTCACACAACTCTATTGGGCAAATGGAAAAGCCTGATGACTATGTGTTTGAAGAAAAGCACTGGAATATAGTGATCATAGTTCTCTTTGTCTTTTGAACTTACTAACAGAAATAAAACTCTCTTTTTTTGTCCAAATATAAAAATAAGACTTTTCTATTAGGATGCATATCATTTTCCAGTATCATCTTCTCCTGTTTTTCCCCCTTCTGTAATTAGTAGTTGATATTTCTCATTGTATATGTGTCCTAAATATTCCAATTTCCTTTTTTATGAAATTCATAAATTAGGTTTTCTTTTTGAGGAAGTGCCTCATTTTGTATACATTCAACCATGGTATTGTAAATAATCTGCAAATCCAAGATTTCTATTCTGCTAATAGCATCACTTGGCAAGACCTTGTACTATCTATCAATGGAGTTATGGTCTTACAATCCAAAAACTTAATAAATTGACTTATTTTTCAAAAAGTTATTCTTGTATTTTCAATCCTGCTCCATCTATTTAATCTTGCTATGAACCCATTTATAATTCAAAATACAGGTCAGACATTTATACAGTTACACTCCACACTTATTTTTCTGCAGGCATAGTAGTTGGTTCAACAGTATCAATATGAATTTATTTACATTGAAAGCCTCAATGTTTGTCTCAGTCATCACGTTATATCAATTTACGTATATCAAATCTTGCTGTTGTATCTCCAGGGGCATTTCCAAAGCCAGTTTCTCACTGCCGCAGGCATTCACAAGATTGTTTAATCTTGTTCTTGGTAGAAGAATGCCATTTCCCTGCTAGACAAATCCTAACATGGGATATGATAGATTGTCTAAAATAACATGATTGTACTTGTTTGGCAGTCAGTGGCCTTGAAAAAGTTAAGTTTAATTTTGGATGGATGGATGGATAATCATGACCATTCAAAGGTGTACCAGATATTTGGATTCTAGAAATCCTTTTCAGCATGCTTATTTTGGAATTCTAAGTAGGGGAAACCACCAAGTTGAGTAAAATTGGTATGTACTTGAAAATACAGCTGCCCTCTTCCTCAATTCCCACAGGAGAGGGAGAGAGAAGGAGGGGGAGAGAGAGGGAGGGAGGGAAGGAGAGAGAGAAAACAGGTGACCAGCTTTGTATATGGAAGACAAAAGTGCTAATCTTACCCTTTGCAGCATCGTGGTTTTAATCTGAACCTTTTTGAGGGCAAAACATTGCTTTCTGGCTCATATTTTGGTTACAGTGATTCATCAAACAAGTCACAGCAACAATATTTATGATGTGGTTTACAGAGTTATTTCTAATATTATGTCTACATCTGATTTATACTTGCTCTGCCCTGAGGGTAGCTGCTTCTCTTTTTTATCTTCATTTCACTTCCCCTATGCCCTTAGGACCTCACAACCTTTTGATAATTAGTCTCTACTGAAAATCAGAAACATGAAGACATTGCTTCTTACAATTTTGAGGCAGTAAATTAACTCCTGCACACATACATGCACACAACTCCCCCCCAAAACAAGAAACACTAGAAAGCAGGCCCTAAATATATGTTTTTTTTTTTAAAAAGAGAATGACTAAAACAACTCTCCTGAACTGTAACACCCTTTCAAACATTCCACCCACCCCCCAAAAAAACTTGGCCTCCTTCACATCTGTGATCAAGTCCTTCTCTTCGCTCAGCTTGTGTTGTTGTGACTCTCACCCCTAAAAACACCCAACCCTAATCTAAAGGATATTTTAGAGAAAAACCTGAGCAAATAATTGCTGATATATTCTGCTTTCCCTTTCATTTTTTAATCAGTAATTAGGTATGGGCAATTCCCCTCCCATTTATTTGGAATTAGATCAGCAAACATTTTTCCTCCAAACACTAATACCAAGGAAAAAAATTCAATCTATTTTAGGCTGTTTGCAATCCTATTCATGAGAACATTATATGAACATAACCAGGGCAGGAAAATAGGAAAGAGTTTACTTGCATCTATGGAGGGAAGCATTATGGGTGCGGGATCAATCAAATTACAGTAGTGATAGCCTATAGAACAAAAACCAGCCATCTCTTTTGCATTTTTACAATAGTAAAGTATTGCATAATATTTATGCAACTCTTTTACTTAGAACTACTCTTTCCATATATTACTATCAAATATCACAATGTTAAATCTGCTGATATATAAAAGGAAAGGCAATTGATTACTTTTTGCTGGAAATTAATTTAGCTATTCTGATCTGTAAATAAATAGGATATGAATACACACATATTCTTTGGGTTCAAAGGCGACATTCTATTGTGCAGTTCATCTGTGAACAGAAGTGGTTTTGCAATCTAAGTCTGAAAGCACAGATTCTATAGCAAAACGGGGACACTGGAAGGCCATTGTTATAATAACTGTGGGTGTTATTCTGTGATGCTGCGTGCCCCCCCTTTTTATATCAGTTTTAGGCAGTGCCTAACTTCAAAGCCAGTGGAGGCTTCATAGCATAGGCCTTGCCAGTGGGTTCTGTCAGCAGTCAGCGCTTCTAGTTCCTTTGGCAGAATGTCACAGTGGCATAGGGTCCTTTACGACATCTTTGTAATGCTTGCATGGACTATGGGGTTAATATGTGCCACAGTCTGGTAAAATACTTTTGTCTTGTTCAGGCTGATAGTTAGGTCAAAGAGAAAGGCAGCACCTGAGAATTTGTTTTTCATCAACTATGCACCAGGATCACACAGTCATCAGCTTCAATTTAAAACCAAGTTAGTTATCTAAACAATAAAAATATTATAAAATAATATATAAAGCAGAAATACATGCTAACAATAACATGAACGCTATATTAAAGTTTCTGGACAGATTTCATTGATGCTGGAATAGCATAATTAGATGTGCACTGGTTCTTTCTAGAGAGAGTATTTCATAATCGGAATGTTGTAACTGAAAAAGTTGTCACCACTACCATCTTCAAAAAGGTCTCTTGAAGAAGGACTTTTCACCTTGATGTCACTATTGAGCTATCTAGTCAATGTCTCCATAACTAATCTTCTTTCAATTCTACAAAGTCTCCATGTGAATTCTGAAACCAACTTTTTATATATAAATGTTAAAATATTTCAGTTTTATGCATTGTTGCACCTCTACTTTTAAGCCCAGAATGCTTATGATTGTTTCTCTCAAAGGTGGTATATGTGTACACACACACACTTGTAAACAAATGGGAAAATTTACTATAATAGGTCTGATATGAGAAACAATTATTCACATTTTTACAAACACTGAAATGTTCCAAAGCTTCCCAGAAATGTTCCAAAGCTTCCCACATTTCCTCTTTTACATAAAAAAAAACTGTGAGTTGTGAAATGAAATGTTACTATAACAGTAATTTTGTAACCAACTCTTTTCCAAATAATTAGGACTATGGGTTTATGTTACTATATCAGTTGGATTTACTATATTTCTGGGAATAAAAGAAGAAGAAAAGCTTCAGGTTTAGGATGCTGAATTACAGTACAAGAGGAAAAGAGAGAAAGAAGGAAAAAAGTAAGGCTAGCTTGAGCCAGTACCTGAGAAATAGGTTATGGCAACAATTCACACTGTTAGAAAACCAGAGTACAAGGTCTGCAGACAATGTAGTGTTACAGTGATTTTTGATTTGTACAGATTTACTGTAATAAACTGGAACCAAAGCAGAAATAAATGGATTCTACATCTCACATAAGTTCTGAAGCTAATCCTGAAATGGGACAGAACATTGATAAGGAAAATTCTTTAAGGAGACTGAACTTTATGAAATCTGAATACTGCTCAGACAACAATTTCTAAGCCTGAAGACAACAGCCTTGGACTGCCCAATATTGAGAGAAAAAAAAGGAAGCCTAGAAGAACACGTTATTGCAGAATTAATAAAGAGAAAGTATAGGTGAATATAGAAAGGTACCATCAAGCTTGCATTCCCATATGCAATACTGGCAAATAGTCATGTATCCACAGTATTTTCAGATCCTTGAGTGTCTGAGCAATCGGAAACCTTGTTTGGGAACCTTTGATCCTGATGTAGTTCCACTACATAGAACCTATCAACTGGCTCTCATTGTATTCTGCATGTAGGATCATAGGTTGCATATTTTCATCTTGTAATTGTAATATTGGATGTTAAAAGGACAGGGATTAATGTTAATGCATACAATGCAGAAACTTGTGGGAAATCATTTAGCTGAGCCTACTCTTTGTGTTTCTTGTAAAATAATGACGAGAAAATACACATTTCTCGATATCTGATTTTTCTTTCCTGTTCAAATAATATCTTCAAAAAATATCTGACAGACACAACATTTTCTTTCTTTTTCTTATAATCAGGTCTTTTTCAGAGGTCTTACAGTGAATACAGTGCGAGGATTCCCTGTAAGTGCTGCCACATTCCTTGGATACGAACTTTCACTCAAAGCCTTAAGAAAAGAAGCAGAGACAAATCCTTGAATTCCAGGTCAGTTTCACAGAACCTTGAGCACTTCCAAATATGCTCCATTAGTACAGTCATCTGAAAAAGAGGAATGATGGGTGGATATCATGGACAGTATCCTTTTGTTCTGCATCTGAACAAACCATGTTTTTGGCACTTTAAAAAACTGTTTAATTGTTTGAAATTCTGTTATTTGTGGGGAAAAACACACAAAGATAATTTAACAAGAGTTACTTCTAGGCACCCTGCCCGCCCTCAAACATTTTTTAAAAAGTAATATATGAAGGTTAATGAAAAGCAATGTCTCTGCTTTCACAATTTTAATTTAATTAGTGATACTGTAATTAATAAAACAGACAAATTATTCTTGAAATGAATCCTTTGTTATCAGTATTTATTTCTTCCTGCAATGACTACCATTTGCTGCATACTTCTGCCACCAATGGGACAAGCTGCTTAAAAAAAAGGAACAAAATTCTTTTGTCTCTTGAACCAGATCCTCACAGTCTTTTCCATTTCTTGAGACAAACAGATACCCACTGTCCCTTTGATTTGGGGGCGAGGGTGGAAGTCAAATGGTACTAAATCTACTCTGATATGAATACCAGATCCAGAGTGTAACCACTATCCTGCATCAGGTTCTGGATGACCTAGGATAGGCCCACGACTGTCATGAAGACCATGAACTCCCAAGCCATCTCAGATCCCATTCGTAGGGAAGGCAGATTAAAGTTCCCCCCAAAACTGTAAGTCTGAAGAACTCCCATCACCAACCCAGAAATGGACTCAAGGAGCAGCAGGTAAAAAAGCTGCTAAGTGGAAGAGAGCTAGTACAACAGTAACAATCTCGACTGATTCCTAGAATCCAACTTAATGAACAGGGTTTCAAATCTGGAAATCTATAGCATAGCACCCATGAAGACCGTAAGGGATTCCCCAGATGACCGTCACCTCACTTTTCCAGGGGCTCAACAGAATCATTACCTGTAACTTCTGTCACAACCTTATCAACTCAATCACATTTAGGAAAATCATTTATTTGTTTGTTTCTTTGCTTGTTTTCAGTTATTCAGAACTAAACTAGCTATTTACATACATTTTTTTCTTCCAAACAAATATTTTTGGTTTACACAAAAAAATAGCAATCTTCTATAAAACACCTTAACTATTTTAAAAGTTATGATTTTGGATCAATTAAAAAAAGCAGCAGCAAGGTCAGATCTCATTTAAAAAACAGATAGTAAGAGGCTTGTCTCCCCTACTACAATGTGACAAAAGACTTCAGTGGAATACAACTGATAAAACTGAGCTTCTTAAATTGGCACCAGTGGTGCCACATAGTATGACACCTAACCATAAAATGTTTTTAGCCAAATTTGTGTGACATCTTATGGATTAGATATGTACAAACATGTTGATTATATCCTTATTCTTACACTGCCTACAGGTGCAATACATGAAATATATGTAGTTTTCAAGTTATGACTGTAATGGAGCTTGTCCATAACAGTTGTAAGTCATTACAGTCTTGAAATGGGTTGCCAATGTGCCCAACCCAATTTTACAATTTTTTGTGGCAGTCATTAAGAAAATGTCATTATCATTAAGTGAATGGTTTGAATAGTTTGCGGAAATCCAGAAGTATCTGCTGGTGTTTGGCAAAACGATTGTAAAATGAGTTTAATGTCCCTGCGGGATGTTGCAAGCTGCTGTAAATGTTTTTATGTTTTTACAGAGAAGGTTAGTTATCAGTTTACTGTATGTTTTATATTGCATGTTCATCCCATATAATGTAACACCTAGCACACTACATCAGTCTTTATCCAATCCACCTTCTGATCTCATCAGGTGTTTTAGTTATTTGCATTATTCTGAATTTCTTTTTGATTTAATGATCGGTCTAGTTGTCACAAAGAATAGATCAATTCCAGCTTCCAACTTTTTCTTAGTGGTTATAAAGCAAAAGCAGAATAATTGCTAGCTATAAGTGTACTAACTTAATAACATAACACTGACATCTACTGGTTTCCAGCTTAATTACAACACTCTTTGTTAGAATTTGGCAATTAGAAGGGGTGTTGGTCCTACCTGAATGCTTCTTCTCGGGGAACCGAAGGGAGAATCCAGGATGGGTAGTCTCTAGTCTCCTAGCTCTGCAGACCTAGTTGAAAAACTGAGGACACACCCCCTGGTAACGATCCCCAGTTCTGAACGACGTTGAAGCGAATTCAGCTGCTCCTTGTCTTCAAACAGATCGTTCATTGATACTGCAAAAAAAGGGACATTTCCTCCCTATTCCGACCAGACAGAATACAGGGTGGGACTGGATTCCCCCTTCAGCTCCCCGAGAAGAAGCGTTCAGGTAGGACCAACGCCCCTTCTCCACTGAGTCGAAGGGAGAATCCAGATGGGACATACCAAAGCTGGGTGATGGCTGTCCTACGGGTGGGAGCTGGATTGGTCGGAGGTCCCCACCTGTACATGCACACCACTGGGCCATTTACCTTTGGCACTTCCATAATGTTCAAAAGGTCTTTGTCCACATTAAATAAGGTAGACTCAGACCCACTGGGGCAAGTGTACATCCCAGGGGACTCCCACTGCTTTTTGATCAGGTTCAAAAACATCTGGGGCACAGGTACAGCGTCCACCACAGATGCTTTCTTAGTGAACAGGAAATCTTCCTGATCCTCTCTCTCATTGGGAAGGTCCTGAGTGACCGTGTCCTTTTTGAGATGAGCCGTGCTCTTGGCCTTAACCAGCAGAGTCTTGAAAAGAGCCAGCTGGAAAAGGCCCTTAAAGGAGGGGGACCTGCTACCTCCGACTCCTCATCCGAAAAATCCCTTTCTGGAAGGAGGTCCCTCTCGGAGCCATAAATTTGGCTGCTTTCTGAAGGGGAGGCCGAGCGCTCTGAAGTGGACCGGCTGTTCAGCAGAAGCCTGCCCCTGCAGGACTCCTCTGCTAGGTTCCAAATAAGACAGCTGGCACAGCTGGTTGACCTCTGTCTGCAATTCCTGTCTTATTGTCTGGGAGATCCAGGCTTTCATGAAGGATGGCATTTCTTGCATCTGGGTCTCCTCTTGTCGTAAGCCAGCTGCTGTAGGTGTAAAGGTGGCTGCAGGCACAGGTCTGGTTCCACTGGAGACTTGGTCTGCAGGTGCCACCATCAAGATCCCCTGAGGCAGCTCAGAAAAATTGAGAGAGGTCTCAGCTCTGATTTGGAGGTTACCCTGCAAATCATGGGTACTTGAGCAACCAGGAGACCAGGCAGTCATATACTGTCTATCTGCCAGTTGGTCTGGCTGCCTGTCATCTTGAGGAGGCAAAGTTTGAGGGGTGGCTCTGTATTCAGCCATTCTGGAATCTCTCACTGCCCTGTCAAACTGTTTGTCTATGGCTTTTTGTCTACGCCTGGCCTGTCTATCCTCAGCCCTAGAGGATCTCTTAGGGGCTAGAGCCCTGGCTCTAATCCTAGCTGCTGCCTCTAGACCAGCAGACCTGGGCTTAGGAGATCCCTTTACAGCCTTCTCTCTACCCTGCTGAGGAACTGACAATTCTTGATCAGCTCCCTTGGTGGCCATCTTTGAGCCCGCCAAAAATAACTGTTACTTGACAGGGGTGGAGAAAGAAGTAAAAATAAAATAAAATAAAAAATATTCAGCCTAAACTGTCAGCTACAGCCACAGTAGCTGTCCATCACTTCAGGAGGCTAGTGGGACCTAAAGTGGTGAGCTCAGCCCAGCTCCGCAATTCAAAGGCCGAATCAAGGGAAAAAAGTTGGGAAAAAAATGGCTGCCTCTTTGAATTGCAGCAAGCCCTGACAGGTCAGAGGCTTGCGAGCCTGACGCTGGCTGCACCGCAATTATCAGGCAGACTCAAGCATCTCGCAGCTGCCACGGTGCTCTGGGGACTGGATGGGGGGGGTCAGGATTTAATCCTGATGGCCAGAACCCCCCCCCAAGGGACAATCCTGGAGATGAACTGCAAGATTGTCCCCAAACGAAATAAATGGCTGCTGCCGCCGAAAAGGGACAGAAGCACTTAGCGGTAGCTGCAGCTCGTCCCAGGCAAGGGAAAGTGGATCAGGAGGAGGAGAGTTAAATAAGACGCCAACTCCCGCCCCAGCCCGGGCCACACGGGCTCTCAGGGTCACCTCCACTCCAGTTTCGACAGAAAACAAAACAAAAACCAGTCCATCAGCAAGGAAAGTCAAAAGTTAAAATAACAAGCAAAAAAACGCGAACCGGAAAAAAGGCACAAAAAAAATGAAAGTGCTAAACTGGCAAGCCGGCTAGCTGTCAAACCTGATCTAAGCCTCTCTGCAAAAAAAAAAAGCTTAATCCAGGGGGTGAATATTCTTCTACAATCCTAACTATTCAGAGCCCTTAAAGGGTGGTCTGAACACACTGAGACCGAGTGAAGAACTGGGGACCGTTACCAGGGGGTGTGTCCTCAGTTTTTCAACTTAGTCTGCAGAGCTAGGAGACTAGAGACTACCCATCCTGGATTCTCCCTTCGGCTCAGTGGAGAATATGGCAATTTTAACATTTGTTTTACTATAGTAAAAAAAATGAATTTGCCAGCAGCTATGGAAAATTAGGTGATGAGAATTCCCTTTAACAGAAAAGGTGAAACAAGAGAAGACACTATAAATCAATTTGGCTGCTTATGCAAAGCTGTTTCATATAAATATTTTGTTGTCTTGCATCTGGAATTTTTTGTTAAAAATTACTCATGTTTTTACTGTAGCAGCATTGAAAAACTGACTAATTGCATTAACAATATGGCAGTACCCTCCTGTGGCATAACACAGCATTACTATTTGTAACAGGAAAAGAAGAACAGAAAAATAACAGAAGTGTTGAATAGAAGAAAAGTTAAGAAACTTTTATGAATATTCTATGCCAGATTAAAGCAGTTCTGAATCTCTGCATTCCCAATATCAGAACTGAAAAGCTAAGATGGTTTATTTGAAAATAGGGCAGAAGACATACTGAAATTTAATCAAAAATGCTTCTGAACTGAAATGAGCATAGCATCTTTCAGATTTTATTGAAGCAGTTGTGTCTTTTTTGTGTGTGGCAGATATCTATTTGAATATGATTAAAACAGCTACATCTCTTTTCAGGTCATGTGTTAATTAAGTGGTCCCAGGCTACTGAATACTTTCCCCCTTTTCTCCTCTCTTTTTAAGTTGGAGGTGCAAGGCTTTTTATTGCTTCTGAACCTGAAGTAGCTTGGGCCAGGGAAATAATTTACATTATTCTTGATATTTCAAGCTAACAGAAGACAATTAAGATTCAAAGAACTTCTGAAGTTTTCAAGAATGAAAACAATGGCAGTGTGGAAGTTCCCTCAGTTAAAGTATTAGACTCTAATAGAGGACAGAAGAGACTTAAACATTATTGAAGAGAGAACTGTATAGACCAAAGGAAAACTCATCTTCAAGTTAAATGAGAAACAACTTAATGTCTTGACTTTAAATGAGAAATTCATTCTCACTTTGTCATGTTGAGAATATTGCAAGGATTCAATGTGAATAGCCTGGGTAAGTTGCCACAGCTAAAAGGCAAGGGATGCAAGGCCAATCTGACTTGATTGGCTATTTCACATAGATGGAATTGGGGCTGGAAGGGACCACGGAGGTCTTCTAATCTAACTCTGTCTTTATTCTTCCATCCCAGATAAATGGTTGTTCAATCTTTTCTTGAAAACCACCAGTGACAGAGCACCTATAAACTCTAAGAGGCAAGGTGTTTCATTGACTAATTGTTCTCATTGTCAGGAAGTTTTCCTTACTTTATGGTTGGATCTCTCTCTGAACTTCCATCCATCGCTTCTTGTTCTGCCATCAGGTGCTTTGGAGAATAAATCAATCCTCTTTTCCCTGTGGCAGTCCGAGTATTGGGAAACAACTATCCTTATCACTTTTATCTTGGTTAAGTTAAACATACCTAAGTTTAGCCTCCAAAATCCAGACCTCTCATTATCTCTGTTGTTCTCTGCACTCTTTCTAGGGCCTCAGCATATTTTTTGTATCATGGTGACCAGAACCAGATGTAGTATTTTAAGTGTGGCCTTATTAGTACAATACAGAGAGGTACTATCATTTCTTGTGTTCCGTTATCCCTATTGATGCAGCCTAGGACTGCATTGGCTTTTTTGTCAACTGCAACATGCTGCAGGCTTACTTAAGTGGTGGTTCCCTCTCACAGATATTACTGTTGAGCAAGGTACTGCCTATTTTATACCTATGAATTTGGTTGTTCCTGCCTAAGTGTAGGATCTTATTTTTCTTATCACTGAACTGCATCTAATTCTATGCATTATTGAATCAGTTTCTGTGCGTTTGCAAAGGAATGTTTGGATGAGTAAAGTGTTGGGTCAGTGCCCCCAGTCAGAAGTAGGGTCTACAGTGCTTACTTCGGATGCTCTGAAGGAGTTCTTTCCTCAAACTGTGACTTTAAACACACATTTAAAGATTTTCATAGCCCTAAAAACTGCTGAGTACAGATTCATTATCCATATACCCATGATTAAGGCAGTTACCATAGCATCTTCCTCTGCTGGATATAGAAAAGTTTTAGCCTATTTAAAACAAAGAAGAGATTTCTAGGGAAAATGTGGGATTAAGGAATGGGGCTGACTTAATTTGAAATCTCCAGGAAATTAGAGAATATGTTTCCAATGCTACTATTAAGTCCTATACTTTTCCAAGCCAATTCTGGTTCCTCTATAACTTTCTTGTGTGCCTATTACTTAAAATTCAGCTCTGCAGAATTATACCATTTAGGATAAGAAACTCTGGCAATCAAAGTTGCCTTGCAACTTGGTGTCACCATCTAGAAAAAGCCTGCCATCAGGGAGAAGTACATATTGATCATTGAAATTTGGGAGTATTTACAAACTGCCATAAGCTCAACTAGCATCAGATGATAATCACTGTTCCTATTTCAACTTCTGAATAGCCAGTAGCCACAACAAGCTAATGCCCCTGAAAACAGAAAATTGTGATTGCAAAATATGTATCTTCCCTCAATAAATACCATTTTCTGGAAAAGTTTTCATAGTCATTGTGGTGGTTTTGGATCAGGAACAGAGCACATGATACAAAATTGTCCATCATGGAATTGAAAGATACTCCTAGAAGATATTTTCAAAATTTTCATCAGCTTCTTGCAGATGAACAGATCTGCATATTGTTTATTTAAAGGCAGATTTCAAAACCGCATTTTTGATACAAATATAGGCACCACTGTTAACCATCTAGATACAAGCTTCCTTTATATGCCAGTCATTTCCTGTTTTTCAGTGCAGACGCTAATGGTTCAAATGAGTGTGCTGTATTTTTTTTTACTATTACTCTAGAATGGCAAACCTGTTGTTTTAAACTATGATAGCACCAAACAAGAATATTTGTATAAAAAAATAATTAAAAGCCAGTCAAAAATTAAATAGCTTCTCACGTGTTTATTAATTATATTAAATTAATTACTGTAGTAGGCTTATAATTTGCTGCATAATTTCTATTCACTTTTGATTACTTGGGAATAACTATTACCACTGTTAATTCAATAAATGTATATGACACCGGGTATAATCTCATAATCTCATAAGCATGATTCAGGACAGCTAACAGTAAAAAACAGAGAAAAACCAAGTTTAAAACAATAAAGATAACATAATTTAGTAGCCAAGAATACTCAATTAATACAAAACGGGCTCACCCATACTACAATATCAGGTCTCCAGCCTTGATGCCAAAGCCAGGGTTTCAATGCTTTGCAAAAGACCAGTAGAATAAGTCTCATCTCTGGGGGAATGATTTTCCAGAGGGTAGGTGCCATGGCAGAAAAGGTCTTTTCTTAGGTCCAACTGCCTGGCACCTTCTTGTGGATGGGACCCCGATCATGTCTTTCCTGCTGGTTATGGCCACCTGTTTAATGTCTTATGTATGGCAAATACCTAACATTTCAGTTGCCATTCTCCCTCTGATTGTTGTGCTTAGTCACCATTCTATATTTATATCTTGTTTATTATTATATGAGTTTTTCACTTCTTTTTTGTTTGCTTTTATATTATATGCCTCCCAGAGTTATCTATCTGAGTTGGGGGGCATTATAAATCTTAGAATAATTAAATTTACTCTGCCTTCTGTGAGTGAAGAGACATCTTTCACATATTCCTAAACTTCTTAATTTCAAATGCTGCATTTCTTGCACCAATATACTCAAGAACTATGTTATTTGCTTGCCAACCTAATCTATTTTAAAATATGGGAAAGTATGGCAATTATTTTCAAAAACAGGTCAAGATGAAATAACATCAATTTTACACATAAAACCTAACTTTTTAAAATAAAAACCTATACAGAAGTACCATAAGGTTGGGTATTTTAAATCTTGACAAGCAATTCAAGTACTTGAGTAGGTGATTTTTTTTAAAAAAGAAGCAATTGTTTCTTCTAAAAGTGAAGAACAAATCAAATTGCCTAAACCACTTGAAAGAATATTTATAGTCACACGCTCCTGAAAACTGCTTGGTGATGAATAAATCTATTAGCACCTACTTGAATGTGACATACTAACCTACTTCAAAGATATTAATGTTGTTCCCATTTCTGTCTCTTTGGCAATTTTAACCCAACAGAACTGCAGTATCTAATTATGGTAAGATTGTGAATTATAATAACCAATAAAAAAAAAAAAAAAAAAAAAAAAAAAATAAAAAGGGGTACCCCCCCCCCCCCAACACAAAAAAAGAGTAAAAAAAAAAAAACCCAAAAAAAACCCCCCCCCCCCCCCAAAAAAAAAAAAAAAAAAAAAAAAAAAAAAAAAAAAAAAAAAAAAAAAAAAAAAAAAAAAAAAAAAAAAAAAAAAAAACACAACCAAAAAAAAAAAAAAAAAAAAAAAAAAAAAAAAAAAAAAAAAAAAAAAAAAAAAAAAAAAAAAAAAAAAAAAAAAAAAAAAAAAAAAAAAAAAAAAAAACAAAAACAAAAAAAAAAAAAAAAAAAAAACCCCCAAAAAAAACAAAAAAAAAAAAAAAAAAAAAAAAACAACCCAAAAAAAAAAAAAAAAAAAAAGCCAAACAAAAACCACCCCCCCCAACCCCAAAAAAAAAAAAAAAAAAAAAAAACACAACAAAAAAAAAAACCCCAAAACAAAACCCCCCCCCCAAAAAAAAAAAAAAAAAACCCCCCCCCCCCACCAAAAAAAAAAAAAAAAAAAAAAAAAAAAAAAAAAAAAAAAAAAAAAAAAAAAAAAAACAAAAAAAAAAACCCAAAAAAAAAAAAACCCCCACAAAACCCCCCCCCCCCCTCAGTAGGAATGTCCAGTTTATGCAATGTATTTTATATTTTTTCACAGAGGATATTTTATAGAAGAAAGCATTTTATGTAAATGCATTTTAACATAAAGAGGCAAACTTATTTTAATTATTGAATACCTCAATTCTAAATGTCCTTCATACAAGTTTCATTACCAGTGGATCTTATTCCTTAAGGCAAATATCTACAGCCTCAAATTTTTGAGGGGTGCCTATAAATTAGGCCTTACTCATGGCAAGAAAACTGTGGTTTTCTTGGTAACGTTTTTGGAAGTGGCTTGCCACTGCCTGCTACCTAGGGCTGAGAGAGGGACTGGCTCAAAGCCACACTAACCACCACCACCTCCTCCTTTCTAGTCTGACACCAAACTGGTTCTCTTATATAACCTCAATTACCAGAGATAATTTTACAACTGAATAGCACAACGCTTGCAGCTAATTCATGAGTAAGCCCTGGAACTCAATGGGATTATATATTCTTAATTTTTAAAAAAGCAATTTAGTATTCTTTATTTTTTATTTTTAAAAAGCCCTGCCTTTCAAACTTGAGAGTCGTCTTAACGTTTTGCATTAACTCCTCACCATATTCCCCTTTCTTCCCATCTTTGCTTACAGACTCTACCCCCTACGTCCAAAAAAAAATAAAATAAAATAAAATAGCAAGACTGCCCGCTAAATTTCCCGACGTGATAAAATCGCACTTTCTACCATCTTAAACGCCCACAAAACCCGCTTGGAGCCCAAAATGGTAGCAACGGTCACGTGAGGATCTTCTTTTTTCCCCGACGCCGCGAGGTCCGCGCATGCGTTATGGTCTTTTCCCACCTTTCTCGGGAGCGAGGCGAGATGGAGAAGGTAGTTACCTTCGCCGTCCGCAAGGGAGCGGAAGCGAGCGACGAGAAGTTCGAGCTCCCGAATCTGGGTCAACCAGGTGCGTAGCAGGCAAGCGCCTGCGCGGGAAGAACACGTCGGTGGGCGGGGGGAAACTGCTGTCAAGCGGCAATGCCCACTCTAGTCCGTAGTCGCGGAAGTGGGTCTCGGTGGCGTCGCGTGCGGCTCCTCTGCCCGCCACCCTTCGCAGCCGCTGTGCTGCCTGAATCCCGGCGGACTGAGGCGCGGCGATCGACGTAAGTTTCGGGGAAGGGGAGGGGGGCGTCTATCATTTAGGCGAGATCTGGCTTCTTCGCCAGAAACTTGGGCCTTGCTCTGGCTCTGCGGAGGCCGGTGAGGTCAGCAGAGATTGGAAGGTAGAGAAAGAGCCTCGGGAAAAAGAGCCAGTTGGTTCGGAGATCCGGACTAGCGGCGGGGACATGTAGAAGGGGCTGAAGGGAAGGACGTACCGGTAGATCGCCTTCTGATGTTGACCAGCCTTCCTTGCCAAGCTCCCCGACCCAAGTACTTTACGTTGCACTCTGGCTTGGCGGCTGTCGGTGGATGGCCGGGCAGGTAAGCTATCCCAAAGAATAGCTTCAGGGGACCAAAATACTTTCAAAGTCGTGGTTTTCCAGGAGAGGGTTGGGACGGTTGTGTGCCTCATCTGACGCCTGTCTTTGGGAGGATTTCTCCCCGCAAGAGAAAGATTTGATGCAGGTAAAACGGTAAACTCAAAAGGGAGGGATGAAATGGAGATCTCTCGCCTAGAAGCTCTTCCTGGATACCTGTTGTTTTGTTTCATCGCTGTTAGGTCACTAAACGAAAAAAAAAAAAAAAAGCAAAGAATAAGGCCAAAACCGTGAGTTTTGAGTGCGGTGGTGACAATATGCACACAATAAAGCAATTATAAGTCTTCAAGAAGGGTCAGGGAGGCCTGAACCCTCCCTGGGGTTCATGGAGAAAAAAGAAAAAGAAAAGTCAAGCGGTAGCCTAAATAAGTAATTCTCAGCAATTCATCCAGAGTCTGTGATTCATTATGAACTGAAAATCTGTTTGATGTAAAATTCCATGTGTCTGGCTGTGCTTCCCACAGCTATTTGTAAACACTGGTATAGCTGCTAGACATAACTGCACCCCCCTCCAACATCCATGTAAGTCCGGTCAGTGCATCTTGAAAATGGGTCAAGATGACACTTTGGGTGCTTTCGTTTTCTATGTCTTTTATTGCTAGCATGTTACAAAGGTTAATGGTCTCACCAGGCTCAAAGTTGACTCAGCCTTCCATCCTTCTGAGATGGGTAAAAATGAGGACCCAAATTGTTGGGGGCAATATGCTGACTCTGTAAACCACTTAGAGAGGGCTGTAAAGCTTTGTAAAGTAGTATATAAGTCTATTGCTATTAATGGTGCTATCTCATTAACAGTGCCATTGTATTATTTTGACATATGTATGTATGTATATATGTGTGTGTGTGTGTGTACACACACACACACACACACAAAGACATGGACATATACATCGTGAAAGAATACATCTATGATGGCTACTGTTTGTTCTGGCAGGTTTTGAAAAGGTGCAAATGCAGAAGTCCTCATTGCAAATTGGAGTATGCAAACAGACTTCCAGAGAAAATTGTGCTTAGTTTATCAGACAGCTGCAGGAAATAGTGTCAATATATAACTGCATGTAATTTGGTACATATGTATATGTTTTAAAATGCATTCTCTAATTTTTTTTACTGAAATTGCCTTTTTAACACAATTATAGTTATTGAAGATAAACAGTTACTACAATAATCCATTTAGTTTTCCCCAAAACAGAGTGCCAGAACAGAATGAGGCCAGTGACATGAGATAACTAGGGGGCAGTACAGTTTATCAATCTGCTTACCTCCTGTCTCAGATACAACAGGATAGCATATTAACCTGGCTGTAAGGAAGAACTTACAGAATTTATTTTTCCAAACTATGGCAACCTTAAGACTCGTGGACTTCAACTCCCAGCTATATTGGCTGGAGAATTCTGGGAGTTGAAGTCCACAAGTATTAAAGTTTACAAGTTTGTAGACATCTGCTCTATGTAAATGAGACTAGAGTCAGTTGTAATGATGATTACATTCTTGCATTTTCTGAAAAGTTGAGAAAACTGTTCTGAAGTAATGTTTTGGCAGATTATAATAGAATTTCTTTACTGTTTTATATAGCCTAGAAGTGCAAGCAGGCAGATGCAGGTAATTGCCTCATGGCCACAATTAACCATTGGGATGAACATCGTTCATCCAGCATTGTGTAACGTGGACCAGCATTTTAGGTAAGGAAATACTCCTACAGAAAGATGTTTCAAAGCCTCACTGTATTTAATTTTATCATTCTAATTAATACTAAAACATTCATAAAAGTTTGCTTATATGTTTTTCCCCAGAAATATGTATTCTGAATCTAACAATCATCTTGATTCTGTTTTATTGTTACAGGTATATATTGTTTTATTGTTATGTAAACCAAAAAGTTATCTTCTGCAAGACTATCATATATCTTGGAAAATATTGAAATGGAAGAGTCCTATAATGAAATTATATTAATTTAACTTTCTATGACTATTTCTGGTTAATTTAGCATTTAATATATTAATAAATATTGCATCCAAAATGTCATGACAGCTGTATAGCTAGTTTCTACACTTAGGTATATATTTACTCAAAATGTATGTGATTTTTAGTCAAATATTGATATTTGTTTTTTTAGTTATTAAAATAACTGATCTGCATTTAATAAACATTTTTAATTAGTGTGTATCTTTTCAACCCTGTGCTCTAGTATGAGTAGTTTCTTTTTGCCAAACCCATTGGTAAATCTTGATAAATCTCATATTACTCAGAATTAGGTTCTCAACATTGATTTCCACTGGCAGGGAAAAATATCATGTCTTATAACCTAATTCTATTTTATTATTAACTAGATTTATATTTTGATTTTTTTTATTCAGAAGATAAAGGCAAAGTATTATAGGTTTGCTTCCTCATTTTTAACTCCCATAACAACCTATGGGTATAAATTCGACAGAGATAAACAGAGAGTAATTGATCCAAAGTCACCCAGTGAGCTTCTGGGGCAACTCTGTATCCCCAGTGGAAGTCTAACATCTTAGCCACTTCACAACACTGGTTGTATATAAGTATCATGTTATGAATACTTATATGGTATAAATCTACATTTAATTCACTGCAGCTTAGTGTTTGATTATTCATCAGGGCTATTCTTACATTACTAACAAACTTCAACATCTTGCATCCTAGAATGCTCTAGCATCCACATGGATGGCATAAATATAACCAGCTTTTTCCTTTCTATTCTGTACAGATATTCATTGGCATATTGCCGATGGGCTTAGATATTAACATGGCCATAATGATTACTAGCTATTGACATACTTAATTTGTCTAATTGTCTTTAAAAGCCATTTAAATAATGGCTACTGCTGAATTTTATACCAACAAAATATGCCATATGTATTTTTTCCTTTTTTTGCCTATTCTGAATTTCCTGCCAATTGGCTAAAATTAATTGTAAGTTCTAATGTTTCATGGAGAGATCATTTTCTCATCTTTTTTTCCTCAGTGCCTACATTATCATTATGTTAAATATTTTTTTGCAATGTCACTATAAAGTAAAAAAAGACATATATTTGAGGAATCCTATTTTTTACGTTGCTCAAATTTTGAAATGCTTGTAAGGTTGTAGTTTTAGTCTCCTCATTCTTATTTATGCTAGAGCAGTCTGCTTAGAAAACATGAGCATTGGAGCCTCATTCATGCTTTCAAAATGTAACCAGATGAAGATAGTTGGTGAAAATCAATCCTACAGGATCTGGACTATAAGCAGCCATATTACTGTTAGATAACAGCAATGAAATTTGGATACTCACTTTGTTGTCATGTACAGTTGGTCCTCAATTTATGACTGGTCGAAGATACAACCAACCTGAAAAAGGAGATTTATAATCTCAATCTGAAGCTATCCTTGTTGGAGCCTCCCTGCCATCATGTGACCACATTTCAAATGCTTGGCATCATGGTCAAATTTACATCCGTTCGCAGTATGCTGTGATCATGTGATTGCATTTAACAACAGTTTAACTGAAAACAACAATGTTGTTAATGCTGCATTTGCTTAATGACCACTGCAAACAAGTCATAAAACCAGGTTGATCATCTGTCTGACCTGTTTTATAACCACTATGCAGGCTTCATTATGGTCATAACTTGAGGACTACCTGTAGTGAATGTTTGAATTTTTTAGCCCAAATCTGATAGCCATATCCATATCCATATGCTACAAAGCTGGCATTCTGTCATAAAAGCCTTGAGAGCTATTTTCTAGCTATTTGTTTTTGCTGTTGCTTTTGCACATAAATGATTACAGTTTAATGTTATCAGATAAACGTTGTTGAGTTTAAATGTGTGTATTTACTTTTTCATAAGTAAAGCCACAAAGAAATTGGAAATTTTCATTTCCTTTCTTATGAAAGCTTAGATTTGGTCAGTTATTATTGGTTTTCAGGCTAAGATTTCAATAATTGTAATTAAAATTCACAATTTTCTGAATTTGGATGCAATAAATACTAAATTGCATTTCGCAAAAAGCGAAAGCTGAATCTTCCAAAGTGGATTACTCTGAAACAGGTTTGCCAAGTTGGTTCTTATAATGCTAAATGAGTTTCTTATGCACAAATGAAACTGTTCTTTCTCTCTTGCTTCAGGAGACAAAAAGATGCACACAATATAACTATAGCACTACACTGTACTCTCACAGCTTGAGAAACACAGTACAAAGTGCTGAAGGAAGGGTGCCATTCAGCACTCACATAGTCAAGAGAAGGGGAGTAACAAATTGCTTGGGTGTGTTAAGTTATTTACAAATTATCCTAAACAAACATATGTATCCATGGCACTCTCCTCTATGTAGAATACGTTATTGGAAGATGAGTTCTGATTTTACAAATGCATGTACAAACATGTATACTTTGTAAGGATTCCTGAGAAGGATATGAATCTTGAACCTCATCCATAGTTCTGCTTATCATGATCCTTGCAATATATCCTCTGCCAGATAGTTGCTTGTATGTATTTTAAAAAACGATATCATGAGAATTATAATTTCTTGAATTTAATAATGTCTCCTCTTATTGGTAAGTTTTCATATGTCCATATAAACTAGTACAAACTTTCATACTAATTCTCACCACAGTATATTGTTAATTACATTCTGTGACTTATTTACTAGTCATTCTAATTTAGTAGTATTAATGTATATATTTATATACTTTTCAAATATAATATTTTCTTCAAAATATTTTTAAGTGAACTTGGTGTATGCAACGGTTGCTGGAGTAACATCCCTGGTGGCTGAATTCTTCTGACCACAGAAAACATACAGCAGTGATGATAGCAGTAGAGATATCTTCCGCAATGTTATCCCTTGATTGAAGGTAACTGCTTTTCAGAACGGTCTGAACCTTTGGATTCCAGTCCATCTTGTCTCTAGAAAATGCCATGATTTTGGGGTGAGAGGATGGGTGGGAACATCTTTAATATTTCAAAAATATTTGGCTACAGTGGTCCAAGCTTTAAAAAGGATAACAGGCTCTGGTGATCTAAAACATTGTTGAGCTCTGTTATTAATCAAATTTAAAACATTTCTCCCTACCCCACTCAAACACATAGTAAAAGACTTTTATGTATCTTTCTTACTGTTTCTACAACCCACACCATATTATTTTACTTATATCCCTGTATTCTTCATGTGAGAATAATCTGTTTAAGATTTTCACCCAAAAAGAGATTTAAACTATGAAACTACAACTACTAATCTTTTAATTGGCACGCTGATTTCAGGAGGAGAAATTGCAGCTTTGTTAAGAAACTAATAAATTTGTGTATGGCAGTAGTTGGGCTTAATATACTATAACATTATTTTTATTTTATTTATTGAATAAATAAATGTATGTTCTGCCCATCTCACGAGAAAGTGACTCTGATTGCTTAGATTGAGTGTCAGGTATCTTATATCCCTGAACTTGTTCTTTGTGAAGGTTCTTTTATAGAAGATAAGGTTGACAAAGATAACTAGTCTATTGGTTCTATTTGTTATTTATTATTTTCTATTATTAGTTCTCTTATTAATAACCCTCTGAATATTGGTCTGTATTTGGGGGTGAAGATACCTTATATGAGTAGGAGGAATGCCATTTCATGGCCTACAGTAGGTGTTGGACTAATCATTTGTTCTGTTCCTAGGCCATTCTTATTTTTAAACTTCTTCACTAGTAATCTCAATGAGACAAATTTAATGGATCTGGCATCAAACAATTAGGCTTACAATTGCCCTTATCCAGTTTTTGAGAAAAATGAATTTCAGTTGTAGCACTTGCACTAGTTCAATGTATTTCAGCTTACCTTAAAGATAATTCAGTGTCCCAGAGATAAATGCTTCTTTTCAATAAATCCTATTATACTGTCAATTCTGTTTTGCATTTTCTTTACCTAGACCCAGGAAAGGGTTACATGATAGTAAATTAAAGAAAAGGGTAATCCAGACTGTCTTTTGTCTGATGACCAGAAAAATTAATGATTATCATGGTTAAGATGCTCGCCTGAAAACCAGAACTCGGTTCTAGCCCTGCCATAGGAATGAAAGATGCTGAGTGACTTTCGGTTGGTTACTCTGTCTTAGCTTAATCCACCTCACAATGTGGTTGTTGTGGATAAAATAGAAGAAGGAAGGAATATTATGTGTGTTCACTGCTTTGAATTATTTTTAAAGGCAGAATAAAAATCTAATAAACATTCTCACTTATGCATGGAATTACATTGTTGGAGACATTTTATGTAACATCAATTTGTACTCTGAAATAGTATGCATTGAATAGTTTTAGAACCTGTACTGTACAACAGAATTTCTCAATATATTTCATAGGTCAAAGAGATGCAGATAGGATTATGTATTCAGATACAACTTTTCCATTCTGTTTTACCATGTGCATACATATAAAGTTTTACTGTAATATATGTAGTCTTAATCACTTCTTTTTGTTTTATTCCTGGATTTAAGATTCAGACTAATTAATTATGCTATAACTGATTAAACTGATAATGAAAGTCCAGTATAGTTGACAAAATGATAAATTTATTAAATAAATTTGAAACCATTAATCCTAATTTTTATTTCATTAAAAGCTTTCCATCAAAGGAAATGAGAATGCCATTTTGAAGATTTTACTTGCCAGCTGCAATTTAACATGCAATTAATTAGACAATTTTTAGTTAGACATTCTTACTTAGTCAATTTAACAAGTCTCAAAAGTCCAGGGCCAGACCAAGGGTAGAACCACAGCACACAGCCCCCTCCTCCCCCCAGGTATGGCAAGTCCCGGATTGGGGCTCAACAACAAGTTAATAATTGCTGGAGCCTAAAAAAATATAATTAACATAAATACTATAAAACAGATGTCTCTATTACTAGCAGCTTTGTACATTTTAATTATGAAGGGGGAAAGAGGAGATGAACACTTGAATAAAGAAATTTACATAGTAGCTTTTCAACCAATCCAATGTTGCCCTTTTTAATTGACATTTTTCCCCTTTAGTTTTTATATCTAGATTCATAGGTCTCTAGTAGAGTCTTTCTATTAAATGTTCTTTGGAATCTAGAAACTTTTATATACAGGGAATGAGTTAAATATTTCATCGTATAAAATTAAGCATACTTTAAATACTTGATTGAAGCTAACATTATTTATCCATTCAGTATCAGTAGCCTCAGCTTCATGGTCAAAATTTCAAATTGTTGCCAATTAGAGAAAAAACATAAGAAACTTATTTTTTTAAATGGGTCTTTTTATGATATGTCTTGTAAACTTATTTTCTGGTATTAAGCAGTTTCTTTAAGTTTCAATATGCATGTATTAATGTATTGGGTTTATAGGCTGCTGCAGTCTGCTGGTTCTGGTTGTATGGAACAGTTAAAACATATAATCATGTAAAATAGCAACTAGAAATATGATTCAGGAGTCATAATTAAAAATATTAACAGTTGTAAAGAAAGTCTCCCAAACAAGAGGCCAATGGAACAATCTACCCTCCTTGACTTTATTGATTATTTCAATTTATATGGTTGCCTATCTCAAATTCATGACTGGGTAGCTAACAGTCTTAAAAGAAAAAGAAAAAAGCATCCTGTAGATCAGATTTCAAAGCCTAGCAAGATGGGTAAACCTCTGCATTGATAGATTTTGCCATAAATATTAATGAACTGGCCAACTCTTCTAGTCTGGTCAACTATCAAGAGCCTTAGATTTTCTCTACTATAAATTCAGTTTTTCCAGTTGTCTTCCCAAGTCTTCGGAGCTCAGTTTTAGCAGCACACAGAACCTGGATCCCAAACCAGTCACAACATCTTCTGATCATTTCTTATAATGTTGAGCCTATCCTTCCGTTGCACCCTAAACTCCCTGTTTACAAAAAGCATCTCCAAACTCACTTGGCCATCACTTTCTGGACATTGTTAGCATATAGTGTGGGGTTCACAGCGGCAGCGGCGGCAGAAGCGGCGGCGGCAGCAGAAGCAGCGGCGGCAGAAGCAGCAGCAGCGGCGGCGGGGGCAGAAGCGGGGGCAGCGGCGGCGGCAGAAGCAACGGCAGCGGTGGGGGCAGAAGCGGCGGCAGCGGCAGAAGCAGCGGGGCGGAAGCGGCAGCGGCGGCGGGGCAGAAGCGGCGGGGCAGAAACGGCGGCGGCACAAGCAGCAGCGGCGGCGGCACAAGCAGCAGCGGCAGAAGCAGCGGTGGCGGTGGCAGAAGCAGCGGCAGAAGCAGCGGCGGCGGCAACAGCAGGAGGTGGCGGAGCGGGACTCTTGGGCTGCGGCTGCCTCGGCACGAGGAGCGCTCTGACGGCACCTGCCTTTTCTGTTGCTGCTTGGCTCGCGCCGCCTCGTGCCTGCCTCTCCTCCTCCTCCTCGCTGGCTCTTGTACAAAGGTTGGGGTGGGCACTGGGCCGCATTACGAGGTGACCTGGGCCGCATGCGGCCCGTGGGCCGCGGGTTGGACAAGCCTGGTCTAGAGGATTCAGAGGACTAAAGCAAGAACTCCCAAGCTGTGAACTAAAACTGCTCAGGGAAATGCAAAGTTATTCAAAATTAATAATGGAATCTCCCAGGAAGCAGCTGACTTTCAAACCCACAGTGACTCCCATCTTGCTGGATTTGCATGTTACTCTAATTCTCCCCATTTAAAGAGACAGCTTCTATGCACCTGAAAGTATTTCAATAGTGTCACTTACTCAGCCAACGATTAAGAGGTACAGGTTGGTGTTGTCCGCAGACTGATTAAATCTGATCCTATGCCACTGGATGATCTTGCCATGTAGTTTCATTTACCTAAAAGGAATGGGAGAAAGTGTATGGTTCAGGGCATCCCTCAAGAGGTTTAAGGTTTGATTTCTTCCTCAGTCCTTCCACACTCCTTTCGGGAAAGAGGAAAACTATATAGATAATTATGCATATTCTTTTTGGGGGAAAAACATACAGTGGTAAATTAATTTTCTATGAAGGAGCCTGAAGTGAAAATTAACTTAAGAATCTGTTATGCCATGGGTCCCCAACCTATTGGCCAGCAGGTTACATGAGTGGCTGGCCAGAGTGGCTGGCTAGCATGCATGTGCATCACTCCTCGCTTGCGCTAGCATCACCACAAGTGACATGCGGGTGCTAGCATCGCCATGGGTGCTACCATCTACGCAGCTCACAGCCCCATTTGTACACGTTCATGTCTCCCCGGGCCACCAACCCAGAAAGCTTGGGGAACTCTGTATTATACTATGGGTGCAGCAGTTTAACTTGCAACTACTTTTGTGGCTCCCTGGATCTCTGAGATTGCACTGCCAAAATTCAGTGACAGAATAGCTGAATTTGATTGCCAACTTCCTAGAAAGGAATGAGGACAGGAACCTTCTGACAGGTAAACCTATATTCTATATTCTCACCCTCAGTACCATTTTTAGTACAGTTTTTAAGCCTTTGTAAAGAAGAAAATAATAAGGAAGATTTATGAAGATGAATAAATCAAGTGTGATGGAATGTAATCTGGATTTCTTGGAAGGAGGAGGTGGATTCCAAAGGAATAAGAGGCAGCTCAGTCCAAATACTTCATGTAAGAGAAAGAGGGTGAAGATAGCCACTCCCTAATAGTTCTCAGAGTGTATGCTTCATATTGAAAGAGTGTTTAGTTTGGCAAGATGTCAAAAGTAAGAAAGACACGTGATTCTTCCAAGCACATTTCTTTATTGTTCCACACCTATAAGACAGAATCTTTCGAAACTGATTCCTCTGAAATGCACCCCTTTCCTCCTGGGAATTCAGACTGCTACCTGCCATCATCTAGGAATCACTGCTAGACAGTTTTCATTTTCAAAGCCCTGAAAAAAAATCCTAAAATTGGCATTTTCAAGACTCACCTTAAATATAACAGTGGAATTTGGAACAAAGAGTCGTGAGATGGGCAGCTATATAAATGAAATAAATTGCTTTCCAAAGGCCTATAGTTACCACTTTACTAAACCCAGAGAGGGAGAAGTAATCTTTAAGTCAGCCACAACTTTTCTTGGATGTCAGCAGAAGACATCTAACTGACCAGTGTAAAATTGGGGATTTGAATGGCTTCCATTCACCCCTCAGACAGTGTGTAATCTTTCTAAAAATAAGGATTATATAAATATTGATTAATATTGTCAGATTTTGCATTCTGAAAGTCCTTTAACTCTGTCCCTATTTCTGTAGAGATCAGCTGTATTTCAAAACTTACAGAAACCTTTGTCAATTCTACACAATTCAACAGTATTTGACGTGATTTCTTTTTGTCATCGGTATGAAGAGGACCAAGGAGACAGTTAAATATGAAAATCCCATCCTTCAAACACTAGAAAGCAAAAAAAAGCAAAAAACTGGTTTTTATAGCTCAATGTTTGCTGCATCTCATTCTTTCAACTTGACTGACTGGGGAAACCTGCCCATCCATGTAGTATTGCAAATCTTTCAGTATCTGCCTCTTGTTGATCGTGCTCGAGCCTCTTCAGTTTGCCGGAGATGGAATGAAGTATTTCATGTCCCTGATCTTTGGAGAAAGTTTGAATTTGAGCTGAATCAGCCTGCTACGTCTTACTTGAAGTCTACTCATCCCGATCTTATTCAGCAGATTATCAAGAGACATGCTAATCATTTGCAGTATGTAAGCTTCAAGGTAAAGAATGTTTTAATAACTCTGCATTTTGTTATATTTTCCCCCCCTTGGATTGCATTTTCTTGGGGAGTTTTTTGTGGGAAAGCTTATTTTATATATTGCCTACTTGAAGTATTGAAAAAATGCTACTTAGAAGTGTTAAAGTAGATTTGGGGATTCCAGCTCAATCATTCCCTTACACTCTTTTCCCTTCAACCCTGATGTGATTCACAATATCCCCCAGTTCTTAATTTATTAATATATGCTAATATATATTGCTAGTACGTGTATGATATGCCATACACTAAATAAATGAATAAATCCCCCCAGTCCTTCAGAGCAGGAGGTGTGGGAGGAATTGCTGGCAGCAAACAATATACATTCAGCACAAGTTAATAGACATATTTATATACAGACCAAACAGAAGCAGAGTGAAATATAGATCATTATTTCTCATCACATCTAACTTTAGAAATCTGGGAATAAACATGTAAGGGACTGTCTTTTACTGTCTCTTGAGTGAAGTCTTAGTGTATTTTCTTTAAAAACGAATCAATCTTGATCACCTGAATAGTATGTCAGGCATATCCTATGCACGGTTATTCCTTGTATTTTTTATATTTTTAAATGTACAAGTAGAACTTGCTTAACAACTGCCTGTTCAGCAACCTGTTTAGCAAAGGTTGAAGTTACAATGGCACTGTAAAAGTAAATTTACAACCAGTTCTTGCTCTTGCAATCATAGCAGTATCCCTGTGGTCACATGATCAAGATTAAGCAGTAGGCTTTTATGATTGTGGTAGCATCCCTCGGTCATGTGATCACTATTTGTACGCTTCATAGCTGGCTTCTGATTGGCAGAATCAATGGAAAAGCCAATCTTAAAATTGTAAGTTGTGTTCACAAGATGTCTCACTAATGACCCATGTCATTACTTAACAACCAAATGAAAATGGTGTTGTAAGTCCATTGTGGTCACTTGATGTTTTGCTTAATGGCCATATTACTTAGTTGCTAGGCCCAGTTGTTGCAAAGCAAGGACCACCTGTGTTCAATTTATACATGCTTGTTTGAAATCCTGTATCAGCTTCTATATATATTTGGGCACCTTTCTGTTCAAGAGTTGCAGGTGATGAGTGGTTAACCTTAATTACCTGATGAAAAGCTTAAGTAGCCCTGAGGATCAAAGGGTTCCAATATGCTTTAAAGCTAGGAAAGAAGTATGAAAGGAATGGCAGCATGAGATAATCTTTATCTTGATGAAATACTGTTTTTTTTTCCAGGTTGATAGTAGTACCGAGTCTGCAGAAGCAGCATGTGATATTCTTTCTCAGCTGGTGAATTGTTCTATCAAGACGCTTGGCTTAATTTCAACAGCAAAGCCAAGTTTTATGGATGTTTCTAAGGTATTACTTGCAAAGATATGAACATGGAAAACTGATAGTTACATATATATTTATGCTGCATATATATTTGGAAACACAGCCTATAGAATTCCCACACGCCCCCACCCCCATGTGTCACCTTTGAAAATAATTCATTGATTAGTTTTGCTTTAAGAACAAAGTTCTGGTACAATAGGAACATTTACAAATTGAGAGAAAAAGGACTTTTTGTAGTCCTCTCTTTCTGTTGCAGTCCCTTGTCATTTCGAGAAGATCCATCAATCCTTGGGAACAAAGTGAAGAAGTAGCTACAGTATAAAGAAGGGGATGAGGTTGCTGAAATAGAATCCTCCAAATCCATATTCTTTAAAACATGTTGTATATATCCTGTATCATAAAATAATTTTGTAAGAGCTGGAATATTCAGGTGATATATTACCATTTCAGTTGCTTCTGAAAATCTTAGCCATTTGATGATTCATTATCTTGCAAATGTACTGCATATTTCTGCTAAATTAGATAAATAAGCATTCAAGTTTGTATACTATAATTCACATCACTAGCCCCCAGGATCATACTGACTAGAGTTGGGAAAGTTTTAAAGCACCGTTTCTGATAATAAAATCTACAAGAAAAGTGTTTTTTAAAAAAACTATCCTCATGTCATTGGACTCCTTTCAATATAATTACAGCGAACATCCACTCAAACTGTATTTCTTCACAATTATTTCAAATCGGTTATTTCATAAACCGATGTAATTAAGATTATTTCACAGTAATTCCCTTTCCACAATTCATTTTCTGTGTGCGTCTCAGATTTACTGCAGTCGATGTTCAACTCAGCAGACAGGGTGAGGGGGAGTAATCTATTGCTCAATGCTTTTCTTTCATCTAAATTACATAAGTGGTTGTAAACTTTTGGCAAAATTATGCTATTACCACACTGTTTGAATTCGATCTGCTGAGTAGTTGTTATTGCATTCAGGCCTGGTGTACTCATAAATAAAGAAAATTCTTTGATTGTTAAGGGTCTATTCTTCAATATTAATAGTTCTCAATCATCTACCTTATGTGTATTTTATGGTAATGACTCATTAAATATTTCTAGATAATCATCCCTTCTGAAAAAGTTCTCCTTAAACAGCTTTTTAGAAATATGAACTGACAGTATTACCCCTTTTAATAAAAATGCAGTGAATTTATAACTATAGGAGATATATATGAAATGTTTCTTTTCTAATTTGTTTGAATAGGCTCATTTTGTATCAGCGCTGACAGTAGTGTTCATCAATTCCAAGTCATTATCTTCCATTAAGATTGAAGATACACCAGTAGATGATCCATCCTTGAAGGTCCTTGTTGCTAACAATAGTGACACTTTAAAATTGCTTAAAATGAGCAGCTGCCCTCATGTGTCACCTGCTGGTAAGTAATAAACTCAAGTAAACAAAAATACAACACTGCGGCAAGAGTAATGAACTATTGTTATTGTATTGCCTTTATCTTTTGGTTTCAAAATTATCTTGCTATATAGAATTTTTTTCCATGCCATTTTTTACTCTTGTCATTGCAGCTCATTCTTAAGTAGAAACTTAGAGCAGCTTTTTGGATGTAGCAACAGAAGCTATATATTATAAATGAAGAAGCAGGTTTATTATTTGGTAATGTCAATCTGCTGTGGAGTGCTCTGAATTTCATAGAATCATAAAACATAAGATCTGAAGGACTTTGCAAATCATCTAATCCAAAACCCTGTACCATAATGGCTTCTTAAATTCTCCCATCTTTCTTCTCATTGGAGTGGTGTGTAGTTGGTCATATTCTGGGAACATTACTGACTCTCCTATATCTTTTAATCTTAGGATAGCTGTCCATGGGGTTCCACCTAGTATTGGTGGGATACTATCTAGTATGGGGTCCCATCTAATATTCCCACCTAGAGTTTGCTGACATTAGCTTTCCTGAAATATTGTGTATGCGTGTGTGTATGTATGATCAGCATATTGAAAACCAGTATGTCATGTCACTTTCCCATTTAGAGCTGTACCCCTCAGTGTGACTGTGGTGCTCCTTGACAAAATATCCATCACACTGTGTCCAAATGTCCATCAGGAGCTTATATACCGGCCCTATATCTGATTTTTTTCAACATAGACCACCCTGTCTTTGAATGGCTGGGTGAACTGGACATTAACATTTGAACCACTATAAGTCCATGTATGTGCCATACGCTAAATAAATCGGTGTTCCCATTCTGTTTAGCTCTTCAACCAGCTCTTCCCTGTTGATTAAAATCAAATATAGGAGCACCAGCCATCTTTTTTTGTCCCCTTCAACCTTTTGCAAAAAAAATAATCAACCTTGGCTGATTTGGTTTTCTAGCTGATGTCCAGGTAATTGAAGTCTGCCATTATTACTAGATCTCTCTTCCACATGTCTTTGTAATCTTCTGCCTGACATGCCCGTCTGTAGCACAGATTAGTACAATACAATAATATACTTGTAATTTCATGTCTCAAAGACACTTTTTCAAAAGGCAACTGGAGTCCCTTGCTTTTTTTCTTGAAAACATTTCACTTCTCCTGTTTACAATACAGTCCTTTCCGCAACCCCAAGAAAGTTCCCTGCCCGTTTGCACTCTAAGTCAGGCGACTCTCAGGATAGAGATAGATGATCTATATTTTTTTAAAATAAGTTACACTCTTCAATCTGTGAATTCACCTATGTATGCATTCTTCAGGTAGTTTCTTTCTACCAGACTTAAATAATGCTTAGTAAATTATGTTGGTTTTTCTGCATTAAGTTATCTATTCTTTTAGTTTGGTCTCCATATATCTCAAAGAATCAGAATCCAAACCATTTCCATTGGCACAACATGTTTAACCAATTATTTGATTCTTGTAGACTTTCTTGTAAGGTCATATCATTCAACAGGAAGTAGTTTAAAATACTGTTGGTACCTCTAGCTTCATTGCTTTATTGCAGAGAAATCCAGTCCCTTGCAATATCTTCAGACTATATCAAGCTGGATCATTTGTTTCAATGTGTCTCAGTAGAAAGGCATAGTTAGGAACTTTTCAGTCATGTTCTGAATGTGAGACCCAGGAAAGAAGTACACTTCTCTTCATAAGTTAACAGGTTGCTTCTTCAATATGTTTCAATAGGGTGTCTCCAATTTTCATCACTTAATCACTTCATCCTCTTCGGGGCAAAGAAGATAAATCTTTTCCTTTCTAGAGCCTGTATGAGTCCTCCTCCTCAGCTCTGTATCCAGTTCTTTGCTAAGGAATCCAGAAGCACCATAAATGGAGAGGCTCTGGAAATCACCTTTTCATCCAAGTGGTCACTGGCCTGCTGCAACTTGCAACACATGTTCTTTTTTTAAAAAAAGATGACAACAAACATAGTTGTCCTGTGAGAGTCAAGAGAGTCACTATTTTGATATGCATGTTTTTCAGATGAGAAGGTGGTTGGAGAAGAGTTTTGCTCACTAGATGTGCTGTTTTTTTTTTTTTTATAAATTCCTAGTTAAGTAGGCATTTAGTTTATTTTTAGATCAAATTAGGCAAAATTACAAATTAATGATTGTCAAAAGATTTCACAAAAATATCTTCATTATGCAGAATTAAAACTGCATAAGCAATGGAACCAAAAACCCTCCTTGCATCACATTTTTGTCTTCCTGGTAGACAGTATATCTTTCTGTGACCAATTATTTTTTTGCAGCTTATATCTATCATGCATGGTTTTGGACTGAAGCTGTATTGAAAGAAATTTTATTGACTTTAAATATATTTTTTCTAAACGATTAACACTGTATATCAGTGTTTTTGATTAGAACTTGTCACTGTGGGAGAACCAACATTTTAAATGATAAACCCATTGAGACATTGATAGTATTTCTTTACTGAAATTGCAGATTTCTGAAATTGTTTTCTGAACAAATAGAGGAAATAATGTAGAACTTCTTCCCATCATTTTTATGATTTCCCCCCCATTCAGAATACATAAAATTATTTGCAACTTTGCTGGGCATATAAGCACTATAGCATAAAAAAAATAAATTGAAGTATATTTTATACACATATGTTAAATTTTCTGTCTTTTTTAGGAATTCTTTGTGTTGCTGACCAGTGTCACGGCCTTAGGGAGTTGGCTCTTAACTACCATCTACTAAGTGATGAACTGTTGCTGGCTCTTTCAAGTGAGAAGCATGTTAACCTGGAACATCTCCGTATAGATGTTGTAAGCGAGAATCCTGGACAGACTGAATTTCACACCATCAAAAAGCAAAGCTGGGATGCACTGATTAAGCATTCCCCTAAAGTCAACATTGTGATGTACTTCTTCCTATATGAGGAAGAGTTTGATGTATTCTTCAGAGAGGAAACGCCTGTAACTCATCTTTACTTTGGCCGTGCAGTAAGTAAATCAATGCTTGGCCGCATTGGATTGAACTGCCCAAGGCTTATTGAATTGGTTGTCTGTGCTAATGGTCTTCAGCCTTTGGATGATGAACTCATTCGCATTGCTGAACGTTGTAAGAATTTAACTGCCATGGGACTTGGTGAATGTGAAGTTACCTGTCGAGGCTTTATTGAATTTGTAAAGATGTGTGGAGGCAGACTCACACAACTATCCATTATGGAAGAAGTGCTCATTCCAGATAGTGACTATAATCTGGATCAAATTCATTCTGAAGTTTCCAAACATCTTGGAAGAATGTGGTTCCCTGATATGATGCCTACGTGGTAAACTCATCAAGCCATAAGACTATACTGGTCAGACCTGGCTATACAAGGATGCTGATTTCTATGCAAATAAGGAATTCTGAAGCTGAGATGTACGTAATTATGTAGTGGCAATAACATGCCCCTTGAGAAGTGGAATATGGTCTGCGCTGAAGTATATAGATTGAAAGTACATCTCTTTCATCTCAATTAAGCGCTTAGAGTATTCTCCAATTAATTAGAATAATTTAAAATTATGTCTTCAATTGTCACGGACATCATCTAGTGCAAAGTACTACAGTGCTAGTATTGTATCTGATACACTTGACTTTCTTTGGTGTCCCAAATTTTAAACTAAAGCTTGTTTTTCCTTTTCCTCTAATGAAAACTGATGGTAATGTACAAACTTGTAAAAAGCAGCAGAAACACTATTAGAATTGTGGCAAATGTATGACTGTGCTACAAAAGCTAGTGTTATAAAAATCTGCCTAAACGTTCTGTATAACAATAATAATCTGCTTCTTGGCTGCAAATTGCAGGAATGTAAAACTCCAGATATTGGGGTTCTGTTACTGACATGTTAGTGGGAGAGAAGTATAGTTCTGAGAATTAAGAGTTCAGAATAAAGGGAAGAGTCTGTATCCCCTGATGAACTTCTTAAATTTCAAATCTTGTAATTTGCCTTACCGAATTACTGAAAGTAACAAGTTTTTGTTAAATGAAAAAAATATACTTGAACAATTCTCTAAAGTTCAGATAAAGCTATCAGGATGTAACATTCTGCATTATGGAAAGATATAGCAATGTAATTGTTAGTGTTTAAAACAATCCCAAGTAAAGTCATCTCACCAATTTTTTTGAGTGGGCAGTTTTGTAATAACCAGATCATAATACTGTGTATAAAATAATGTCAGAATGTTGATGTACATGTACAAAAATAAAAAAGTCTATGACATTAATGCATTTTTATTACTATCACATATGTTAACGTATTTATCCGGGTGATAAATCTGAAATATTACTAGGTATAAAATAAAAATAAAAACTATATATCCCCTACAGTTAAGATGTATCAAACCAAAATGCATACCTTTACATTTGAACTAGTTGATACAGAAATAAAATTAAATGCAGTATGGTCCTTTATTTATTTATTTATTTATTTATAATGTAGCTGAACCTGTCAAATAAACAGTGCCACCTTGTGGGAATCAGGAAATATGTCTACCCTGTTGCCATTTGGAATGATCTCTCTACAGACATTTCTGTGGCTCCTACTCTTCTGTTATTAAACCTGGCCCTGGGGTCAGAGTGATTATATAGCTCCTGATTTGGTTTTATTTGGTTCTGGTAGATTTATGATTGATGTTTTGCTTTTCTAGTCAGCTCTTTGATATATTATAGATTTAAAATTGTGAACAGCTTATAATCATGGAGTATGATCTTTGTTTGTTTGGTGGCACAGTGGTTAAAGTGAGTATTGCAGGCAAACTCTGCCCACAGTCTAGAGTTCAATCCTGACCAACTCAAGATTGACTCAGCCTTCCATTCTGCCGAGATTGGTAAAATAAGGGCAAAATATGCTGATATTATAATCTGCCAGACAGTTATGTAAAGCACTGTGGGACAATATATAAGTCTATTATTGCTATTTCTGTTCATAGCTGGTTTAAAATTGAGCCAATTTTTATATTTCTATTTTATTTTAGGAAGAAATTTAAATTTATTGGGAATTTCTTTTGGTATTTGAATTTATTTTAATATTGTCCTTGTATTATAGTCTATTTAAATATAAACTTTTCAAAAGAATTAGACCTAACAAAAGGGGAGGTGGAGTTGCATTATATGTAAAAAAAATTCACTACATCTCTTCAGAAATGCATAAAACCAAGGATGAAAGCCTCTTTGAATGCATACAGGTTAAAATAAAAGGAAAAAAGAATGGCACAGGTGTGTACTACAGGCCATCCAATCAGGCAGAGGAAAGAGATAACTTTTTGCTAACTAGTTAACTAATGTGTGTGGGAAACACATCACATTAGAAATGGGGTTCTTTAATGACCCTGACAACTAGGAAACTTAGCACTTAGACTTACTGCTTTACAACCCTCTCTAAGTGATTTACAAAATCAGCATATTGCCTGCAACAATCTGGGTCCTCGTTTACCAATCTTGGAAGGATGGAAGACTGAGTCAACCTTGAGCCAGTGAGAATCAAACTGCTGGCAGTCGTCAGTCAGCAGAATTACAGTTTATAGACCAATCAGTTTGACATCAATACCTGGGGAGAACCTGGAAAAGATAATCAAGCAACAGGTCTACAAACACCTAGAAGTAAGCAAAGTTATAACCAGAAGCCAACATGTGTTTGTCAAAAACAGTTCATGCCAAACAAATCTTACTCCATTCCTTGATAGAGTGACTAAATTAGTGGACCAGTGAAATGTTTTGGACATAAGTATACTTGGATTTCAGTAAGGCCACAACCTACTTCTTAGTAAGTTAGAAAAATGTGGGATAGACAGCATCATCACCAGATAGATTTATAACTGCTGACAAACCGTACTCAACATGTAGTCTTTAATAGAACTACATCTACATGGAGGGAAGTAAGCAGTAAAGTGGCCCGAGAGTCTGTCATAGGCCCAATATTCTTTGGTATCTTCATGAACGATTTAGATGAGGGAGTAGAAGGGGAACTCAAATGTGCAGACAACACCAAGCTGGCAGGAATAGCCAATACCCCAGAAGACTCGAGATCCAGAAGGATCTCAACAGACTTGAACATTGGTCCCTACCTATCAAAATAAAATTCAATGTTGAGAACAATAAGGTTTTACACTTGTGCAAGAAAATGTACAGGTATAGCATAGATGGAACCTAGCTCAATAACAGTAATGGTGAGGGGGATCTTGGAGTCCTAGTGAGCTATCATTTAAACTATGCACCAGCAGTGCACTGCAGTCACTTGAAATGCCAAAGCAATCCTAGGCTTTATTAACAGACAGACAGAATCAAGTGTTAGTACTGCTTGGCTTTGGTAAGACCAAACTTGAAATATTGCATCCAGTTTTGGTTGCCACAATATAAAAAAAATACATTGAAACTCTGGAGAGAATGCAGAGAAGAGCAACAAAGATGGTTAGGGGACTGGAGTCTAGAACATGAGAAATGGTTACGGGAATTGGGTATGTCTAGTCTAGTGAAAAGGACTAGGGGTGGAACCATCAGGGGTGGAATGCTTCCGGTTCTGCCTGGCTCTATAGAACCGGTAGCTCTGAAGAGCAGCAGACACCAAACCGGTTCTGTGTCTGCTGCTGTTTGGCCCACCCGCTTGCCTGGGCTCTTACCTGTCCCTTATTTCCTGCTTTTTCAACCTCAGCTGCTTTGCGCGGCACAGCTGAGGTTGAAAAAGCAGGAAATAAGTGGCTTTTCAAATGCTGCGCACCCGCGCGCAGCGCTTATCAGCTGTCCGTGTGGCACAGCTTAAGGTTTATTACACGCGTGCGCAGCAAAACATAATCACCGAACCAGTAGTAACACCGATTGAATCCCATCCCTGGGTGACATGATAGCAGTGTTCCAATGTTTGAGGGATTGTCACATAGAAGAGGGAGTCAACCTATTTTCCAAAGCACCAGAAGGCAGGACCAGAAGCAATGGATGGAAATTGAAGAGAGAACTAAGGATAAATCTCCCGACCGTGAGAACAATTAACCAGTGGAATGGGCTGCCTTCAGAAGTTGTGGGTGCTCCATCACTGGAGATTTTAAAGAAGAGATTGGACAGCCGTTTGTCCCGAGTGGTATAGGGTCTCCTGCTCGTGCAGGCAGTGGGACTAGACTCCAAGGTCCCTTCCAACTCTGTTATTCTATTATTTAACCCTCCTACATTCTTTCTGGCTATCATTGTTTCCTGGTGTGAAAATGTCCTAATGGAGAAATTGCCTCATCATATAATCCACTGCAATTTCTATTAAATCAGGGAAGGTCAATGAGGGAAGAAACTTGGTGGGAGAATGAGTTAAATGGGAATATGCTGCTATCACACGCTACTCATCCATCAGAATTTCTCTGAAACTGGGTATGAAAATACATTCATGTTCCTTTCTATCAAGTAGAGTTGTTGCAGTGGGGGAGGGGGGGAGGGAAGCAAAATAAATGTGTGGCAAGCATTGCACAATTCAAGAGGCTGCCATAAAGTTGCCAATAAATCACAGGGGGGAAAAATCTAGACAATATTTGATACAGTAATTCCAAACAGAGATATGATTTAAACAGGATGCCTTCAAAGGATTCTGCTTCATGGGGGACATATGAATCAGACTGAAAGCTTTACTATACCTCACTAAGGAAATATTTTCTTTTATCATGTACCATTTTTTTCTTAACAAGCGGCTTGTAGGTTTTCGTTGTTACCACTAGATGTCATATATAGAATCATTAGGGCACATTTTCAGCTTCTGAACACAGCGGTGCTCTCTTAGGAGGGTTTAGAGCTGAACTATTAGGAAAATTCCATAGATTGGGAAAAGAAAAGCTGAAAGGAAAGAAGTGTTGGCGTTCGGAAGACTCGGGAAATATTTGACAGTTTTAAGACGGCTTTGGCTTTAGATGTACTGAAGCATCATTATGGAACCTGGGCAATATTTTCAGATTCACCATGGGCAACCTACTTATTCAGCACTGTTCGACAGACGAATAAGCAATACGCATTTCCTGGTGAAGCAAACATGCTGATGTTGAGAAACAAAACTTTGCCTGACCCCAGAACTGAAAGTCGACCGGCTGTTTGCCATCTTCCCCTAACATCAATGCAGTCCGTTTGAGTTCATTTCATAAAAATAAGTGGTTTTTTCTGCTCTTTCCTTAAATGTGTTTAAGCAAAGCCTTTATCAGCTTTGCTGCTTTTTTGAAACCTTCCTGCTACTTTGGCCAATTGGTTTGGCACAAGATTTCAAGTGATGTTTTCATTGTTCTCAGATTTACAATTCAGTTTCCCAAACTTCTTGATTCCCATTTCTGAGCTGAATGGTAATTCAAAAGTACTTCTCTAAACACATAGCGTTTCCACAGTTGACAAGAGACTGATTGCTGTTGTACTTCAATTTCTACTCTATGGGAGGACAATGGTGCTGTTAATTTGCTAGATTAGTCCAATTCAATGTATTTGCCTTAAAAATTCTCAGTACTTTCTTATATACATGATTTAATTTCCTTACTTTCAACATGAATTAAGAGTTATCGAAGCTGATCTGCCTATTTTGCTGTGACAGGCCACATCAATTTTAGCCACAAACTGATTGCCAGGGTCTAAAAGCTAAATTATGACATGACGTGAATAACATATAGTGTTAACCATGTATGAGATCATTTCCAGGAATCTCTTGAAATGTAGTAATGTGAGAAACATCTGGCCAATGTACAGTTGAATTTGATTTAAATGTGGAAGGCTTATTCCAAGGAGACTATGTATTTATACATAAATCATGCTCCTTTTGGAGAGTTCCATTCAACCACCTCATTAGACATTGAAAATCCAGAATGTCTCCAACATTTTGATGCATATTAGTTATGCAATTCCAATTCTACTTTAAATTATTTCCTAAGTGGGCTTTTTCCATTTTCTTTTGATTGCATTACTCGAAGCCCAAATTATATTTTGTCAAAATAATCAAAGATTAACACAGGCATGTGTTTAACAGTGCCCTGAAAAGTAGGACCCAAACATTAATAAATATAAGGTTTCACTGATCTCTCTACTTCAATCCAAGGCAGTTGTGACATTACTTCTAGAGTCCATAGTGTCCTCTACATGCTGAACCAATTGCCTCATCTTTGCCTACTGAACCAAGACCATTTTTGGAGACTGAGCTAGCTTTGGTTTTTAAGGCAGACACTATGATTAACTGAGGAGAAAACTAACTGGATTTGATACATTCTATATCTAGATGTTCACTATAAATTATAATTTCAATATTTGTATGAGTATGTTGCAGATTTTCATATCTTATTTGGAAAACAACCTTATTGCTAAATGAAGTTTATTTTCATTTTATATTATTTAGAAGATTCAGAAGCCATCTTGCCTCAGAGTCTGTAGGCAGTGTTTAAATAAGATAATATAATAAACTACAAAAAGTGAGCCACAAAATAATAATAGTAGCAACATCTCCAGTGGCACAGAACTGACTTGGCTGTTCCTAAAGATAGGTCTTTAATTGTTCTTTGGATGTCCTTCACAAAAGATGCATTTCTTGTTTTGGGTGATAAGCCATTTCATGGTGCCTTACATCTCACCCCTCCTATTGTAACTCCTGATAGGAGAGGAGTTTAAACAGGCACTCTATTCATCTGGACTAGGACAGAATTTGAGACAGGTGATCTGTGACACATAGTCAAGGATCAGCCCACTATAAGGAAGACAGCCTTTAAAGTCAGGCATGTAACAGTTTCTAAGAATAACTTTGAGGAAAAGCTGAAGCCAAGGTACGGTCAAGAGAAATAGCCCAAAGCATGGGTGGACATTAAGAAAGCATCTTAGACTGGACCCTCCCTAGTTCTCTTTAGGATAAAGACAGGTAGGAAAGAGGCACATTCAGAGTTGCAAGATTCTGTTACGGTAACTCTATAATAAATATAGTTTTATTATTCATGACTTTGTGTTCACATCTGGTGAAAGGGCACTCGTTCTTGAACATGTTGTGCTAGCAGATCTATCGGGCCTAAACCATGTATATTAGATGAGCTTTTGGAGTAGATATCTGAGTTCAGTTGCCTGTATGGCTTTTGTTTTCTGTTTTAACTGGCTGGCTGTTATGGAGCCATATTGATGTAGGCCAGTGTTTCTCAGCCTCAGCTCCTTTAAGATGATAGGACTTCAACTCCCAGAATTCCCCTAGCCAGTATTCCCAGGGGGAATTCTGGGTGCTGACGTCCAGCCATCTTAAAGGAGCTGAGGTTGAGAAACACTAATGTAGGGAATGTGGCGGAATGGTTTATTGAAGTCAGTTTGCATTTTAATGATTTATTCTAAGGATTGCTTTGTGTCACACATTTTAATGAAAGGTTTTCATCTGCTTTAGATGGATTTTAACATAAGTCTATCAATCAATCCATTTGATGGCATTCTTCCAAACTGCAAACATCCAACCGCCTCTGTTGAGATGGTAAGCACAAGGCAATGTTATATCTGTGAATATATCTTTTACATTCATGGTATTTATTTTTTTAGCTGGGAGAACACCAAGGGATAGTGAAGAACAGAAAACACACCTACTCTTTTCTCCCTCCTCCAAAATAGCCTGTCTTTCCCCTTTCCCTATCTAGTTGGCTGGAACTATACAACCAAAGTCACACAATGGTCAAAGTACGTTATGAGACAATCTCATGAACTCAGAATTTTTCCACTTCTTTTTTTGGGGGAAGCGTCATTGACTCACTTCCCTGACTTCCTCCCCCTTCCTTTGACAAGCAGCAGCTCCCAGCCACAGCAGCCAAATAAGTAGGAGATGTCTCAGCTTCCCAGGAGCCAGACCATGCCTTTGGCCTCTTTGCAAACCAAGAACTGCAGGCCAGACTGGATGTGGACAGCGCTCTCCCTGAAGACATGCTTCTTGTCACAATCCCAAAGAAATTCAGTTCTCTTGATAAATGAACCCAACAATCATAAATTACCTGAACTCTGTAATTTTTTTATGTAGAAGAAACAGTTGACCTCCCCCAAATGTTATACCCCACGGTTTTGCCCCTCCAAATTGTTTTCTCTAGAATAATCATGTTTCAGCTTTATAAGAAAATGTTTATGCCTGTGATACATGTTACTTCTTCTGTACATGACACAAGTTGCATCAGATTAAAGTTGATCTCCATATTCTTTAAGCAACAGCTTCCCAGATACAGTGAGGTTAATGTTGTGCTGCGTTTCCAAGCAAAAGCGTACACAATGTATGAGAATGAGTGGCAATGTACTGTATCAGTTACCATGGGAATTGCGACGCTTAACTCACTGTATATAAAAAGTTCTTCTGTGGCATGTGGTTGATTCTTCAGGACAAATCGGGATATTTTCCTGACAGATGCATCATCAGGGTTTTTTTTCTTTCTGAAATGTGGAAAATTTAACCTTTTAAGTATGGCATTTTAAAATGACTTTTTGTCTAGCCCATGAGACACAGAACATATTATTCTTTTTCCTTTTGGGCTGTAGAAATCTTATGTTCCTTCAGTCATGGAGAAGGAAAAATCTCCAATCATCTCTGGTGAGAAGAGTGAGGAGGATAACAAGACACTTCATGGAACATGTCACATGGATTTGAATCTATAGAACTTTATGTTTCACTTCAGTACTTAGATTAGCTTTGAAGTGCTTGCTGAAGGAGGGCAAATAGCAAGAGGAAATATAACCTTTCTTTTATTTCAATCCAATGTGAAGGTTTCCGGGGATCCCAAACAACCTGGGTAAAGCAATAGTCTAGTCCAGGGGTATTAAACTCAAGGCCTGCAGGCCGGATTCGGCCTACGGGGTGCTTAGAACTGGCCTTCAGGGCCACCCTGGAAACAATGAAAGACCAGCCCACAATGCCTCTGCCAGTGAAAACAGAGATCAGGAGGGCCGCATGAGGCCCTCCCAGGCTCCTTTGGCCACAATGGCCCCCCAAGCTCCAGTTTTGCTGGCAGAGGCCTGCAGGAGGCCATTGCAGCTGAAAACGGAGCCTTGAGTGATGTCGAGCTGGCCATGGCCCCAATCACACACCCTTGGCCTCCTAAGGTCAAACACAACCCTGATGTGGCCCTTAATCAAATTGAGTTTGATCTCCCTGATCTAGTCTGAGAAGATTGCTTTGTCCATGGGAAGCAGTGAAAGGATAAAATATATATATATTGAAACAAAAGCATTCTTTGTGTATTTCTTCCTATGAATACTTTGCAGGTTTAATACAAATCTGCAAAGTCTTTTAAGCACAAAAGTTCTGCATTGGAAAGTTTTATGGAGTTTCAGAGGTTGCACTCACAAAAAACAACTTGATGATGGTGATAAGATTATGATCATGATGATGATATCATTGTGTATGATTCTCAACAATCCTATGAACCAGCTCTCTCTACATTTCCTAATCTTGTAAAGCTTCTTTCAGTTTTATGTTGTGGCTGGGGTCAGGTTTGATTCCTGACACCATATTCAAAGTTGCCATGGTTAATAGAAAACAGTTTCATTTGTTTCAGGCTTGTTTTTACAGAATATTTTTTGGGAGGGGGAGGGAGGAGGAATCCCAAAAAATTGTTCCAGAGTATGGGGGAAAAACAGAAAAGATACCCTTCCTAGGATCTAGCAGAGACAACTTGCTACCTGTCTACCCTGTGGGAGCAAGTAAGATGGACAGATATATAAGAGAGAAGGAGGTCCCTGGTCCTATGCCATATAAGGATTTAAAGGTGATTACCAGCACCTTGAATTGCATCTGGAAGCCTATTGACACCCAGTGCAGCTCATGGAATAGGTGCAGTGCAGCTCATGGTGTTATAACAAGCCACACCTGTAACTACCCACACTGCTGCATTCTGTACCAATCAAAGCTTCCAGGTGGCCTTCAAAGGCAGGTGGCTTTCAAAGGCAGCCCCATGTGCAGTTGTTGCAGTAGTCCAACTGGGAGGTGACTGAGGGGTAAGTGACCATCAATGATAAGTGAATATAAATGGATGCAACTGCACACAAGATGATATGGTAAAAAGGACACCCTGGCCACAGTTGCCATCTGCTCTTGAGCAGAGGCTGTGAATCCAAGGAGACCACCACATTTCAGACCACATTTGAGTGTCACCCCATCCAGAAAGGAAGATTAAAACACTCCAATTTGTCACATCTGGGTGCCAAAAAAATCATGGCAATTCAATGTTGGCAAACTGTTCTTCCCTAGGCAGACCCTCAGAGACTCCAGATACTGGAACAGAACCTTGCCAGCTTTGCTTGGAGAGCTGAGGACAAAAATATATAATTAAGTATCATCTATGTATTGATGACACCTTACCTTGTTCCAACAAGTAACCTCAACCCACAACAATGTAGATATTCAGAGGGAGAAGAGAGTGGATAAATTCCTGAAATACCCCACAGAGACCTAGGATTCAGCCTCTCTCCTCCCACCAATTCTTCCACCAGTAATGGAGGAAGGAGGAGAACTACTACAGAACAATGCCTGCCACTCTCAATCACAACAGACGTACATGGCAAATAGTACTGAAGACCACAGTGGGACATGTTACAGATCATTGACAAGCACAAACGAAGTTATCACCATACTGTACCCCACTCTGAATCTTGATTGGAAAGTATATTGATAATTTGCTTCTTTGATGGTCCTCTGAAGCATTGTCAGATAAATAAAAGGTTGTATTTACTTCTTTTAGCCAGCTCTGTGAAAAGGGATTTGTTCATCACTTGCAGTTCTACCTCAGGAGTAGCATACAAACATACAGCTCTCAGCCTGATTAATAAGTACATAAGTGATGTCCAAGGATTTCTTGGGCTTTAGACCAGATTGGAAAAAATTATATATATTATAAATATTTCCATCTCTCTATCTTCTGTCTGTCTATATGGCAGAAGATAATGGCAATCCACTTTCATGTCTACCAAAAAAAAACCCACCCTCACACTTATATATTCCTAAACTGAAGGGGTTGGGAACGATGATCCTTTTATGACTTGTGGGCTTTAACTCACAGAATTCCTGAGCCAGCTGGAGTCATCGTTCCTCACCTCTGCCCTAAAGTTATCACTTATCAGGACTGAAGTTTAGCATAAATGAGGCTTTAATGTGAATATTTTCCTCATATAATGAATAGGAAAATAGCTATGAAGCAATTTAGGGATCTGCATGAATAGGTAGGGTTAAACCAATATACACAGAAGCAAACACAACTGAAATATGACACAGATTATAAAGCTTTGAAACATAATGTAATTCTGTTTAATCATATATCTTTCCCTTTTAATTAGTTTCAGAATAAGTAATACCAAGGGTATAGTGATTTAAAATGGACTCATAAAAAATAAAGCTGCACGCTACACAGTTTAGGACAGTAATTTTCTTAGTGGATGCATTTCAGCAGTCTTTTTTTTTGCCAAAAAGTCTTCCAAAGCAGTATGGCCAAGGTCTCAACGATTTGATTTATAAAAAGAAAGCTGGAGCTTTAGCAGCTTAAATGTTTGGAAAGACAAATGGAAAATGTATTTTTTTAAAAAAAGAAAAGAGAAGAAGGAATGGGTGAGAGAAGTCAAGATCAATCATCAAAGGAAAAGGATGTGGGTAAGAGAGTCAAGGGAGAGATGTCTGGGGTTGCTTAATATTCTTCATTGTTCCTTTTCTTAAGAATACATGAAGAAGAAAGTAAAATTTGAAATACCCAGTGAATCTGTGGTGATTCTTTTATATGCTAAGATAAATGAGAGTTGTTACCTAGACTTGATATTAATGGGCTGTTCTAAAAGCTGAGATAGGAATCAAAGATAGCTGTACCCCACATTGCTTGTTCAGGTACAAACCTAATATGGATTAATGTTATATTTATTAGATCAGACAGCCCAATTTGTCTCATTTCCACACCACCCCGAAGTAGCTCATAATGTTCTGTGATAGCCAGGGGCTCATTTTGACCCATTCACAATCCTGTAATGATGGTTGTAAATATACTGTAATCAAACTGGGTTTTAGGATTGGGTTTTGAAGATACTTAATGGTGGTCTAGGCCAAGGCTGTCAAACTCCCAGCCCGTGGCCCAGATGCGTCATATGCTGGCCATACCATGCCTGGATTAGCAAAGGTGAGAAAAGTCCCGATATCTCACATGACGCTGCCATGACAATATGAGTTTGACAGCCCTGGTCTAGGTGATTGATATGGTAAGAAAGAATAATAGTGAACTAATGGAGGATAAATGACAGAGGATGGTGGAGGAAGGTGAAGAAGATCAAGGAAGACTGAGAAAGCGGAAGAAGAAACAGTTGTGTTTATGATAGTGTTTCGTGCAGAGGAAGGATAATGTTAGATAGACACAGATATCACAGACAGCTGGAATGTATTTTTATGGAGGAGATGAAAACCATCCCAAAGAAAAAGAAGTTTGTCTATCAGAATGGAATATACCAAAGCAATGGTGGAACTTGTTGAGGATACCACACTGATTTCTCAATAAGCTTCTCAGTGCAATTCAAAGTTATGTTTTTAATATTGAAAGCCCTACTTGGCATGGCAGCTATGTATTTCCAGGTCCAGTGGAACCAAACCACCCGAGGTGCATTCCTCAGAAGATGAAATCCAGGTTTGTCCCAGAGCTATAATGGGAGACAGGGTAAAGAACCAAAGACAGTGTATTGGTTGCAACCCTAGAGGTTTGGGCTGCACTTCCTTGGCATTCTTCAAGGAAGCCTTGAGTTGTTACAGACATTTGCAAACTAACAGATATGAAAGATTGATGTAATGCCATGATTTTCACTCATGTGTTACTGTTGTATTTGCTGTGTTGCTTTTAAGTTGCAGAGGGTGGAGAGAGGAAAAGCCTGCAACCCAACTTCCCATTATCCAGCAATAGAAAAACATAAATGATGCCCATAACATTTTTGAGTTTTATTTGAATAGGATATAATTTTCAGGAAAGGTAGAGCATGAGGGGTGTGTGTGCAACCTTTGCAGAATTAATGCAGATACTTTCACATTTGTTTAATAGCCATCATTAATCAGACTTCTTCCTCAATATTTTTGAAACTTCCATTAAGCAAGGATTGATCATCGTAAGGACAACCAAAGTCATCTCCATGCCAAATCAGAATCGGAACCCATATTAGAAAGAATTTATTTATGATGTATTTATAAAAGTTACCCATCAAGTGGGTAACTCTGGGTGGCTTATAGCAGGGGTGCGATTAAAATTTTTTAACAACCTGTTCTGTGGGCATGGCTCAGTTGGTGGGCGTGGCTTGGTGGTCATGTGACTGGGTGGACGTGGCTTGGTGGTCATGTTATTGGCTGGGTGTGGCCAACTCAACATCACTCACATCGAGGCACGGATCTCCTTGCCTGTCCTCTCATGACTGTGGGGATGCTGCAACAGTCGTAAGTGTGAAAAATGGTCATAAGTCACTTTTTTCAGTGCCATTGTAACTTTGAATGGTCACTCCACACAAGCAAAGTACCAACAAAGGAGGGAAAGAAAACTCCAGAGAGGTTCCCGAGACAGGAACTCTAGTCCTGCCAAGAATGTAATAAAGGTTAACGGAGAGGCAGTTTCTGTAAGCAACACCAGAATATTTCCTTCCTGCCTTCCTTACAGGATTAGGCCAGTAATTTCTTCTAACAACCAGTTCTCCAATCTGCTTAGAATGTTAACAACCTGTTCTAGAGAATCCCCTTCCTGGCTTATAGTCATTAAAATATGTGTAATGGCCATCAGAATAGTCATTTAGATAAGTTTCCATCCTCTAAAGTACGGGTGTCAAACTCACTATGTCACATTTCCATCACGTGACACATCACAATGTTTTTTTCCCTTTGCGGAGCTGCAGAGATGGTATTCAGCAGGTTCTGACCAGTTCTGGGGAACCAGTAATGGAAATTTTGAGTAGTTCAGAGAACTAGCAAATACCACCTCTGACTGGAGATTTTACACTATCCTTCCCCTGCTTCGCCCACCAAGCCACGCCCACAGAACCAGTAGTAAAAAAAATTGAATCCCACCTCTGCGGAACTGGGGTGGGCATGGCCTGTGCATCACACATTCAGCCCATTGGCCACCAGTTTGACACCCCTGCTCTAAAGGTTACTAGTTGCAGAATCACCACCACCTGTGCCACTTTAACTAAATATAGAGTGTTAGACACTCACCACCTGATAGCTGTTGAAATAGATGAGGTCCAGAGAGTCTATGTCAGGGGTTGCCAACCTTTTGGACCTCAGGGACTACCAAACTCATAATTTTAAATCCTGCGAACCAGAGACCCTGGGAAAATCCCCCCCAAAAAAGTCTGCAGGAAAATTCCCCACCCCATTTTTCTACTGATCGATCATTCTTTATTTTTGGATCTCAGTATACTGTCTCCAGCTCTTTCTCAGAGGGAGAGAGAGAGACTTTTGGCTACATGCAAGGAAAGCAGCAGAAGCAGCAAAAGTCTCTTTCTCTCCCCCAAACTCCACCAGAAATGAGTATTTGTGAGACTTGTTGCACCTCTTAGAGCAGGATGCCTTGCAGGGTCCCAAAGATTCATTTCTGGTGGAGTTTGGTGAGAGAAAGAAAGACTTTTGCTGCTTTCCTTGCATGCAGCCAAAAGCAGAAGAAAGAAGCGGAAAGAAGCAGCCTGGTGGCCAGGCCAGGTGCATGGGGTGAGTGGGACAAGTTTCCCCCCTCCACCCTTTCCCCCCTCCCCTCACTACCTTGTGTTGTTTGCAATGCAAGTGACGCAATCCTTGTGTTCCCATGGGCCATGTAGGTGATGCAGCCTTGTGTTCCTGTGCAGCCTGGGTTAATTGCTTTGGGGGTAACAATTCTCTGCGGACCACCAACATTTTCTTGCGGACCACCAGTGGTCCCCGGCCCACTGGTTGGCGACCACTCTTCTAAGTTAAGGCCTCATCACCACTTCCTCTAAATTGTTAAAAACTCTAGCTGTCATTGAGAGAGATTACACTGATATGAGATTCTGCTGATAGTGAATTTATTCATCACTCTCCCACTCTCTCCAGTCCCCACATTTTTGCCAAGGCTGGGATCATTACAGCAAAGATTACTCTGATTTGAAGATTGATTTATTGATCTTTGCATCCAATGTCTCTGCTTTCCATTAGCTTAAAAATAACAATATGCAACAACTACCTATTTGGTGAGGAGGCTGGCCTCAGAATACAGGTAGTCCTTGACTTAAGGCCATATTTGGGACCATGAATTTACTTATAGATGAATGCAATTGTAAGTTGAAGCACCCACTTAACTGAAAGAAATTTTCCAGCCTTTTTACAGTGGTCACTAAGCAAATGTGATGGTTGTTAAGTGAATGTGGTAGTCATTAAACATACTCATTCATTTGAATGGTCATTTTTATTGGAAATCGGCAAACAGACCCCACAAATTCATGGTCTTGTGACTTTGGAATGCCATGACTATTGTAAAGCTGGCCTGCCCAATATGTGAAGGCAGGGAGATAACATGACCATTTATGATGACCAAGGGGTGCTTAACAGGGTGTAAATCACCCTCTCAGTGACCGGCATAACATTGAATGTTTGTAAAACAACATGTCAAGGATAACCTGTACCCTGAACCTCTGAGCAATATATAACAGGTGGAGCTCCATCAAGCATTTTTAGCAGGGAACTTGAGTGAAGTTGAAAGAAATAAACATCTGCATCCCAAATTGCTCCATTCCATGCCTGGTTTCTAGTTGAAACACAATCTTTATATTGCTTGCCTCTCAGGCGGATGTTCCATTGAGTTAAATTAAGCCTATCCTTAAATACGTGTTTCTAAGACAACCATTTTAAGTAACATTTGTGATCCAAATGTTTGAATTAGGCCTGCTTTGCTTTGAGTGAATTTGCTTTTTGCTCTACCTCTGTTTTACTTTTCTGTGTTTATATTATACAGCACGTTTCCCTTGCATGTTTATGTTATTCGAAGCCACTACATTAAGCAATCTAGATTTAGAAAATGAAGAGTTTACAGATTTTAATAAGTTATAAACAATCCAAACTATCTAAAGTAATAAAACAGATCAGGTCAAGATTCAGAAGCAGAATAATATATAAAAAATAATGCTGAAGAGAGTTTACGCTTTTTCTTTATACATCAGAAGTCCAAAGTGAGAAGCAAAATCCCAGGCTTTATGGATCTGTTCAACAACATGCATTCATGATTTTTATTAGCTGAAAGACAAGGATAAATTAGCATTCAGTTGCAATCTCTTCAGACTGATTCCCTGTTGCTCTTTTAGCAAATTATGGTGTATAATTTGTTTTATTTGTTTGTCAAACATATACAAGATAGCAGGTATAAGTATGAACATAAACATGAACAAAGGAATTAATACAGATAAATAGGACAGTAAGACAAGGACGGTAGGCATGGTGGTGCATTTATGCATGTCCCCTTTATGGACCTCTTAGGAATGGGTGAGATCCACGGTGGACAGTTTGAGGTTGAAGCTGTGCGGGGTTGAGGCTGTAACAACGGAATCGGGTAGAGCATTCCAGGGGTTGACCACTCTGTTGCTAAAGTCGTATTTTCTGCAATAAAGTTTGAAGCGGTTTGTTTGCCCATGTATTATTGTGGTTGAAGCTGAAGAAGTCATTGACAGGTAAGATGTTGTAGCAGACAATTTTGTGTACTATGCTTAGATCGGATTGCAGGCAGTGAAGTTCCAGATTGTCCAAGCCCAAAATTTAAGCCTGGTGGCATAAGGGATTCTATTGTGAGTAGAGGAGTGGAGTACTCTTCTTGTGAAATGCCTCTGAACCCCCTCAATTGTGTTAATGTCTAATATACAGTGTGGATTCCAGGCGGATGAGCTATATTCAAGAATTGGTCTGGCAAAGGTTTTGTATGCCCTAGTTAGCAATACAATGTTACCAGTTGACAGAATGAAGATCATCTAAGAGATCATTTCCGCCCAACTTGTATTTGGTATTCTGATTTTTATTGCCAATGTGTAGGACAGAGCATTTATTAATTGAGATTTGCAGTTGTCAATTGTGCAACCATTCTGACACATAGTCAAGGTCACTTTGTAGGACAGAAGCATTGTCAGTGGTGTTAAATAATTTTACGTCATCAACGAAGAGGACACAGCTGCTTTTAATATGATTGCATAGGTCGTTGATGTAAAGCAGAAAGAGTATGGGTCCTAAAATGCCATAAGAACTAAGTTTCACATTGGACCTTATTTTTGCCTACAAGCAGATATAGCAATCTGGATAAGGAAGGCATTTTGATCTGCCCTTTACTATGGTGAGATTCCCTTCCTGGTTCAGAGGAGGTTGATGCTCCAGACACCTGATGGATCCTGATGAACTCCAGTGTGTGTTTTGTGGCTTTCCCAGCAACATTTCAAGCATTCTATTAAGTACTGGTCAGCCAGCTACTGGTAATAGCAATAGCACTTAGACTTATATACTTCTTCACAGTGCTTTACAACCCTCTCTAAGCGGTTTACAGAGTCAGCATATTTTCCCCAACAATTTGGGTCCTCATTTTACCAACCTTGGAACTATGGAAGGCTGAGTCAACCTTGAGCCTGGTGAGATTCAAACTGCCAAATTGCAGGCAGCCGGCAATCAGCAGAAGTAGCCTGCAGTACTGCACTCTAACCACTGCGCCACTGCAGCTCAATAGGATTTGATGTAATTGCCCTCAAGTAGACTTTGTATATTGGCTGATACTGAATGACTCAAGAGTCTACTGAGGATCTCTGGGGGTTGAAGGGGTAAAAAAAATGACACCTGGAACACCAATGGAGGAAGACAAAAAGTGAATCGGACTGACCACAGATGTGAATTCAAGATATGAGTCTACATCACAGGGATCAAACTTGCAGCATCACATTGCCATCACGTGACTTTTGCAATGTTTTCCCATTCATAAAGCTGGGGTGTGCATGGCCTGAGCATGATCATCCAGCTGCCAGTTTGAGACCCCTGGCCTACATTGTGGGAGGGAGGCAAAGCATTCCTTTTTCTTCTCTTTTATCATGTTAGAATCTGACTCTGAGGGAGAGGAGGAACAGCTGACAGGGAGTGGGAGTGTGGCTCCAGAGGTTGTGGAGGAAACTGGGGAAGGGCACAGACTGGCTGGGCATTCAGAGGAAGACCCAGGCCCATCCCTTCCTCATCCTAGGACTTGCAGGGAGGAGCAGATAAGGGAGAAATGTGAATCTATTACATCATAATTGCGAGCTAGTCACCGAGTGCCCAAAGCATGATCATATGACCCGCATTGATGCCGTGATGGTGACATCTACAAGGACACATTGTTAAGCAGCCTTCATTTACCATTGTTATAATTTCAAACTGTCACTGAGTGAGTGGACTTTAAATAAGGACTGCCTCTATATTGTAACGGTAAGAGGTTAGGATTTAGCTTGGTAGAAATTCAAGCTGTAGATAATCCAATGGTTTCCTCTGATTATTTTTTTAAACTTTACATCTTCCTATTAATGAACTGCTGTTCTGATTCTTCATTACATATCACGTTTCGCATCTTCTTCTTTTATTGTAGCTGCATAATTTTTAACAGATTGTATAAACAAAACTTGCCAAAGGATGAAGATACAAAAAGTAAAGTAGGCGATAAACAAGTACAAATAAAACATAAGCAAAAGCATTATTTAAACAATGGTAGTCCATTTCCTCTTCTCTTCCATTTATTTTCCCAACTGCTGATCACAAGATAAATATTTGTACTGTATTTAGACTATTAAACAGGGAAATTGTTGCTAGTGCCTTCTTAAGTCATTTCATCTGTTCTTTTTGCCTAGATTCTTAACTTTTAACTCTTTTCCTAAAAAAAAAAAAAATCTAAATGTCTGAATTTGCCTTGTTGTGTAATGTGTCATACATAACGGAACCATTCCTGCTTAAAATCCTAACTAAATTTATAAATACTGTCAGTTTTGTCATTGCTGCATTTTCTCTAATTCTGGTCTCCCAATTTTGTATTGTCAGCAAAAGTTTCATTTTCCAATATTACGCCAGATTTGTTTTTGCAGCCGTCAACATATTTCTCAGTAAATTGTGATACTTTTCATTTAATTATGTTTTCTGGAATTACTCTTGATAAAAATAATTGTAGCTTCCATTCAAATTTTATGTTTAATATTTTTGAATGTTTTGATGTGATCACAGTCCCTCAGGGATCCGGGGACCACAGGTTGAGAATCACTGCTTTTGCTGGTTTGATGAATCTGGATATATCATATTGGCAAAAGTAATCAACCCCTTCTTACTGTATATAGTTGTCCTTGAAATAAAAAGCCTTTGATAGTAACATTAATGCTGTGATTGCTAGACTTATCCTCATTTTTGGATGGGTTAATGTTTTGCCTTACAATAGTTTATTTTTCCTTTTGTTTCTTTATGTTATGCATGCCTACTGCAGAGAATAAGGGGGATGATTTTGACAGAAATATAGGAAAACTCTTACGTGGACAAAAGGGGCTAACTTTTTTTTCTTAAGTACAGAGCAAGAACTAGAAGTGGATCAAGTGGAAGTGGATTTCACCCTAATTCACAAGAGTTTAAGAAGGGGGTTGGAAATGCAACACAATCAATTCTTTCAAGATTCTGCTATTATTATAGTCTATCCCAATAAAAAGTGGTTTTAGCCTTCCTGTGAAGTTGATTTTCTAGACTGGTCTATTTAGTGGGGCTGAAATTTACGAAGTCCTTTGACTCAGCCAGGTCCTTCTATAATTGATTTTCTGCTATTTGGGGATTTTATCCATTTTGTTATTCATGATAGACAACTGCTTGATAATATAATACAAGTTTACCTCTTACTTTTGAGACTTGAAAAATGTTGACCCCTACTTTCTTTGTTTTTCCTGCTCCATCTAAATCTATTGATTGTTTTTTGCCAGTTTTGCAAGCTTTTGTTTCAGATTGGAACTGATGCTATTTGACATAGGAAGTTTATTTTAGGAATATATCCATTTTTATTGTTGCAATAAGTCCTAACCAAGAAAGATTTAGGTTTCTCCACCCATTAAGGTCTTCTTTTCTTTCCATAATTTATTGTAATTCTTTTGAAATATGTCTTTATTGCATCCTACCCAATAGAAATCCAGATATTTCTAGTTTTTTCCCTACAACTAGTCTCTTTTTTCACAAAGTCTTCTTTTTATTCAGAGATTACATATCTTATTATTATCTTTATTTTATTTTCATTAATTCTATATCCGTGGAATGGGCTGAAGCCTTTGATTGTTTTTATCAACTGTCATACATAACTGTAGTTACATAATTATTAGTGCTACATCATCTGCATAGTATTTCATTTTATACTCCTGTCCTTTCTGACTGAATTTTGATCCCACATATGTGTTTGTCTATTTAGATCTTATCTACCAAAAAGTTCCACAGAAATTTCCAATAGAAGAAAGTAGATACCCTTGCCTTGTTCTTTTACTTCCTGAAAAGTTTCTGGAGAATATTCCACTTGCTATAATCATTGCCCTTTGAATTTAATATATACTCTTGTGCAAATTTAAAAGGTTATTCCTGGATTTATTTTGTTTAAAACCTTTACTGAGAAAGTTCACACCAAATTATTAACCATTTACTGCCACCTTTTAAAAAAGTTGATTTACTCTAATTTATTATAAATTTGCTGTTGTTCTTTATGTTCCTCGTGAGAATGTAGTAACCAGTTTGATCTTATATATTATTTTGAATATGTTCTTTCTCAGAGATTCAGCTAATATTGTAGTGAATGTACAGTATATAACCAACAATCAGGGAACAAATTGATCATCTGTGAACACCAGCTAGCAGTCAGAAGACATGATGAAAACTCATTAATTTCATAATATATGGACTAACTTAATCATAGTTTCATTTGGGAAAATGTGACCATCCTACCTAGACCAAGCCAAGTCCAAAAGCCTAGGGAATTTCTAAAAGCCTGGCACTCTGACAAATTAGCCATCCATAGAGACATAGACATAAACAATATCTACATACTATGCAGAAGATACTATCACCCAGACCCAGTGCAAAAAGACTAGGAGAGCTAAGTCCCTGGGAGGAGCCTATCATTTTCAATGGGGCAGTTGAATGAGCCAACTCATTCAAGGAACAATCACCTCTCCTCCAGCAATCGGCACCCAGATGAACATAAATTAGCTCCAAGATTAACATCAGACCAACCATAAAGTAAACAATATCCCAAGCAAGGAACAGCCAAACAAGCCAAAAATAAACAGTTCAACTGAAGAATCTCTAAGAATACCCCCACTCCAATACTGACAGGGAGAGCTAATAGAATATAAACTGAGAGAAAACCCCACTCCTTACTAGCACCGATGATGTTCAGGTAATGAAACATCTGCAAGAAAACAAGCAAGCTCAGAGAACACCAAGGACCCCTCATGTCAACCCCGAGTTACAAATATTCTCCTTTATTAGTAATATAAGGGTTATGCAGAGAACTATTTCCTTGTTTAAAGGAAAGGTTCCTTCATATGCAAAAGACATTAAAGACTATCAGTTAACTGAGTGGGAGTGGCATCTGTAATGTGATGTGCGTGTGTTTGTGTGCAAAGTTCATGATGTGGAGACATGGACAAATTACAAATGATCAGTTACTGGAAAGGATTCCTCTTTCTCTTGCCAAAACATCTGTAAATTTAGGCTGATTCTTGTAAAATGAAGTTAACAACATGACTTACCTCTGTAATAAAAAAAGTATTCTTGTTCAGTAGTAGCCACATTACTCTATATGTAAAGCATGTTTCAAAGCCTGCTGAATTTTCCATGAAAATACATCCTAAGTGTGATAATCCCAGCTACTATTCCACTATATGACATCTGCTCTCAATTTTCATTTCATTTATATGAATGTGTTATGAATTATATAAAGGTTATAGTCCTAGCCTCATGTGAACCAAAATCTACCTGAACTGATTTCTCTGTATTTGATATTTAGGGCAAGTACATATGTTGCATCTATTTATAGTGGAGTTTGTTTTTCTTGATTTATGATAATTAATTGTGGGTGAAATCCAAAGATGACTTTCCATGGAACTGTTTCCATAAGTAGCACAAAGAAAGGGTGGCCTTCTTATGACTGCTCCCCCAAAGATCCCCCCCCAATCTGCTCAATAAGTTTAAAAAAGCTCCAAAAGAAAGTAGATGATGGAAAAAATCCTACTGCGTTAAAGACTGTTCGTTTGTGCTGTATGGGTTTCACCCACATGTTATTACATGTTTTTATGTCAAGCTTTTGCGTGTAAAACAAACAGGCATCATATTTTAGCCATTGTTTTTGCTAAGGCTGTATTTCATTCAGTGCAATGATGTATTAACTTCCTAAAAAGACAGTTAGAAAGCAGACCGCTATCAGTTCCAAGTCTATCGTTCAGATTTACTTTATATTTTCCAAATAGTTTATCTATCATAATTTCTTTCCAAGAAAATCTGGGATTTGCTGGTTGGTCTGGAAAATGATAAACACTTCTTAAATTGAACGATCTCTGGTGGTTCCATAGACATATCTGTAGACATTTTTGATATTGTCTAGTGGCCTCCCAGGTGTGACTTTGCTTGGCTTTTTGAAAATCAGCCAAGGCCAATTAGGTTGGATGCCTATGAAGAGAAAGCAGACATTGCATAACGCAGGCAAAACCAGTCTTTTAAGTATTCCCAAACTTGCTTCATGATCTGGGGCAACTCACTTTCCAACATTCGTCCATACACACATGGGCTCTCCTAGTGCCCAGGAGGAGATCCAGCATGGTCACAATCATCTCTTCTCATTAGAAAACACAAAGCTGGCAGCAATTTTTCCAGCAAAGGGCAGTTTGTAGGTTATCAATTAATGTAGTTTTCTGAAGCACAGAGAATGGTCACTGGTGGTTGGAAGATAATTCATCCATAGTTTTGCAGACCTTGCATCTTACAGAAGGAGGTTCTACAGACCCTTCATCCAAAAAGGGTCAGCCCAGTATCTGAGACACAGCTGTTTTCATAAACTGCCCTGTTCTTTTCTGCATTTTCACCACTGAAACAATGAAGGAACTACAGCATCTTCAGACAAGCACCTCTGGTTCTTCCGTCCCATACTTCATCTCTGTGGGAGAGATGAATTGCAATGCCCAGGGGGACTAAAAGTGGGCAAAGGGTGAGATGGTAGCAGGATCTGCAGGATCAGAGATGGGCTAAGGGTCAGTGATGGAAGTGGCTACCATTTCAATGTTCTCAGGCTGAAGATGGGATAAATGCTAAAGAAGAAACCCTGCACCTTATCTCTGCTTGAAATATGCTTGGAGCTTCTCAGAATTCCTTGTGCATTCATGATTTGGGTGAGAGCAGTAAAACTGCTGTCCAGAGATGTTGCCTCCTGGTTGCTCCTAATTGGCCTCCCTAACAGGACTGATAGCTTCCTCTAGGGCCTGACTACATTTCAGCCTGAATAGAGAAAAGCCAGGAGAAACTGGCATTACTTCTAGAAATAGCAGGAAAAAGTGACCAACTTGGAAAGCTGTATGATGTATAAATATGATACGTAAATGCATGTATTTATTTATGCATCATATTTATATGAACACTCATCTTACAAAAACATGACTCTGGGCAGCGTACAACAGTGTATTAAAAAGGAAAACAAATAAATATACAAAAATAATCATCATTAAAAACTATAATAAGAGAGGAAGTTGTTATTCACTTTTATCTATTTATTAAATTTCTATACCACCCATCTCACCTAAGTGATTCTGGGCAAATTACAACTGTGTGTTGTATAATTGTGCAGTCTATTATTTGTACTTTGTATAGTTTACTAACAGCTGTTGACTGTAGTAAGGAAGCCATATTTTCAGCCCTCAACCCCAGGGCCACAGACTGGGTACTGGTCCATGATCTGTTAGGAACCAGGCCCCACAGCTGGAGGTGAGCAACAGGCAAACAAGTGAAACCGAAACTATCCCCACCTCAGCCTGTGAAGAAATTGTCTTCCACAAAACTGATCTTTGGTGCCAAAAACGTTGGAGACTGCTGCCCTAGCCCATATTCCAACCAGCTTCAGTAGATGGATAGGGGCAAAAGAAGGGATCCATTGACAGGGAGATAATGAATGAAGGGTTACCAGACATTTGACATATCCCTTTAATATAATTTTTTATTAAGAATCATAATTATATCAGTAAAAATTAATGCAAACTAAAAAAAATTACCCTAATGTAATAATCAGAAAAATAAAAATTTCAGAAAGAAAGGAAAAAAGAGAAATAGAAAAGAAAGAAAATAAGAAGATAGTACATAAACAAAAAAAATAAAGAAATGACTTCCCATCTTCATCACAAGTATATCACTGTCTCTGAAAATAGAGCAAATGATCTCTTCCTCACATATCCCATCTCTTATCATCATCTCTAGATCCATAAAACCTCATTATTTCACTCCTGATATCAGCAAAAGTCCATTATTGCATAGGTTACCAAAAACAATATCTGTAATGTTCCTATTGGATAAAAAAAAAATAGAAAATGATCTAACAAGGAAGGAAATTTGTATATGATCATTCCTAATAATTTTTCTTTTCTGCAAAGACAGAACCTTTAGTCATCTTGAGCATTTAGCAAAGTCAGCCCAGACACTTCTGCTTTCCCGATGCATTTTGCTTTCTGCAAAAGAGGAAGAAAAATCAATATTACATTCATAAGAAAATAATGTATTAAACTGAAGTATGTAGAATTTGTCACCCTAACTATAACCCATCAAATTAAGCATTTACAGAAGCAATTATCTGTGTTAACTTCAAGAGAGCTGGAAATAAAAGATGAATTAGGCAAAACAAAGTCATTTTGAATTTGCAAATAAATTGGAGAGATTGTTGGCATAAAAGCTGCAAAAAGAAAAAGAAAAGAAAGTGAAATTAAAGTTACAAGAAAGGAATGCTGTAATAACAGATAATATGAATGTGTGAAAAGTGTTTCATCAGTATTATACTGTCTTATCTGGTTGACTGTACACAGAAGGTGCTCCTCCTTGGCATGGATGGATATGTCAGCCAATTATCATAACTCATTCTGAAGAATGGGAAGAAAAAGATAATTTTAGCCTATTTCTGATACACAAACAAGTTCTAGATCAATCCAAATGGAACCACCCATTGTATTTGATTTGTAATCCTCCCAGTAACATGGACAGGGTTAATCTGGAGAAGAAGACAGGATGGTTAAATTACTTCCAGTTTTATATATAGTGACACCAATTAACGTCACTGAGAATTATTTTGGATTTTTCTCCATAATACTTTGTTTTTCTAAGCATTGTCAGGAAGCAACCACCTCTCAGCCATCACAATAGCAGCTGGGAGGCTCTTAAATGTTGTTACTTCCTATTTGATGGACCATTTCATGACTGTCTGTTGCCAACTCATTAAAATGTTTATTGTGCTGTAGCAACAGATGGAATCACTCATGTATCTAAGTACTGTGGGTTCACAAACTGAGATTTCATCCAAACTAGCAGAAGCCATTGTGCATCAATACGCAAGGTAATCTGGACGGTTTATAAATTGATATCACCCATAATATATTATATGGACATCTTCTACATGTAAAGTGAGTTGGGTAGAATAGCAACTCATCAAAGAAGGTTAAGGAGAAAGGCAATGAGCTTGCTATGTACCTTTATCTAGAAATCTGTAAAAATATAACATATTTATACAGTTGCATTCAAAAGTTTATAAAACTCCGATTAAATTGTATATTTCAATTATTCTCAAAGTGAACCAAAGCTGATACACTTATTCATTAGCATTTTGATTCATACTTTTTATACACAATTGTTTACAGATTCAAAATAAGGAAAAGCTATATTACGAGAAGGAGGTAGAACGACTGTATGATTATTATTTTTCTTGGGTTACAACTTCCACTTCTGTATTCCAGAGAGGGTTGCATAAAGTATATTTATGAAAAAGGACAGAAATCACACTCAGAAAATTTATAGAGCAGAATGTGAAGAAATCAGCCTGAGCATACTTCTCAAAACTGTTATAGAAAGTTAGTACCCACCCCTCTCATAGAATAATGATATATTCTAGGAAATATTAAAAAGGCAGAATATTATATTTCCCTGGATGAGAAAAGGAGAAACATGTTTTTAAAGACAAAGCAGCTTCCTGCAGCTCCCTGCCACTCCAACAACTCCAGGGTGATGGGATTAAGACATGGCCCTCAGGACATGATAGGATTACCCATCTCACCACATGGCACCTGGGAAGATTGCATTACCCAGCAGGATTTAACCAAACTTAGCACACAAGCAACCAACAAAGCTAAGCTATGACCCCTGACAGCAACCAAGCAGGATACTCTTCCTGTGCCCCAGGAAGTTCAAAACTTAGAGAGGGCATAAAACCCAGGGACTCTCAGCATCTCTTCCGTTTTCGCTCAGCAGCTCTAAGGCATGCGGTCCTGTCCACCATTAAACCTTCTTTCCAAGCAACTTCCATGAATCCAGTGTCTTTTTCTGCACTTGGAACTGAATGCAGAAGGGTATTTCTTCCAACACTGTGTTTTAAAAAGCTGACACAATGTCTGAATGTACAAGGACTCAAAGATACAAGTGGTTTTAAAACTCAAAAGAGTAAAATGAAAAAGAACTCAAATGAACGTTGGCTACAAATGATTAAGCACCAGGAATTTAATGAAAAATGTCAAAGATCATAGGAGGAAAGACCTTGGCCTTTCAGACTGAAATTACTGCCAAGAGAAAATAAATTATTGGGCACTATTTTATTGAGTCAAATACAGATGGAAGTTAACTGAATCAACTAAACAGGCCTTCCTTTGATTCTTCCATGGAACTTGACTGAGATGTAAAGTTGCCAGGTTTTAGAGTATTGAGATTTCTCAAAGAAGAAATGTTCAGCTGAACATTCTCCTCCATGTTCGACTGAGAGTGTGCTATGTATATTGTGTATAGTTTCCATTTCTTTTTGTTGGTTTAATGATGAGAATTGTATTTTAAGTAATTAGATATACTAGTTTGAATCGATAGCATCTGTCCATCCGCTGGCTTTCAAACAAAGTGTTGGAGCCCAACTAGAAGCAAACGGACACTTTCTTAAAGCTAAGGTTGCAATTGTGTAAAGTTTCTTGAAATCAGGTAAAAATTAAGGTACATAACTCTAACCCTGTCCTGTAGCTGACTCATATTTTTGTTCCTTGGTATCTGTTCTGCAAATTCTTCAGAATGAATTTTATTTATTTGTTTGTCTGTCTGTCTATCTATTTCCTATCTTTATTATTTTTATAAATAATAAGTGGTGAACATAAATGGATAGAATCAAGATCACGTGAAGTGTTAATAGCACTTTATAATGCCTTTGTAAGAGCACACTTGGAATGCTGTATCCAGATTTGGTTGTCACAATGTAAAAAAGATGTTGAGATTCTAGAAAGAGTGCAGAGAAGGGTAACAAAGATGATAAGGGGACTGGAGGCTAAAACGTCTAAAGAACAGTTGCTGGGATTGGATATGTCTTGTTTAATGAAAAGAAGGACTAGGGGTGATATGATAGCAGTGTTCCAATAGGGAAGGATAAGAAACAATGGATGGAAACTAATCAAGGAGAGAAGCAACCTAGAACTAACAAGAAATTTCCTGATAGAATAATTAATCAGTGGAACAACTTGCCTCCAGAAGTTATGAATGCTCCAACACTGAAGGTTTTTAAGAAGAGATTGGACAACCATTTGTCTGAAACACAGCAGGGTTTCCTGCCTAAGCAGGTCCAACTCTGTTTATTCTATTCTATTCTATTCTATTCTATTCTATTCTATTCTATTCTATTCTATTCTATTCTATTCTATTCTAATTCTAATTCTAATTCTAATTATTCAACATACCTTTCTCCTCCTATTTTCCCCATAACAACAAGCTTGTGAAGAGAATTGAAATGATGAATGATGTGGATCATTGTGGTATGCACTTACTGTTGTATACATTTCTTCCTTCCTTCCTTCCTTCCTTTTTCTTTCTGAATATGATTTAAGCTTTGCAGCAGACCTTTAGGACTCTAGCAGGAGTTTGCTAAGTGTTAGATAGATTTGCTTGTCATGGGGAAAATAAAATCTTCTGCAAAAGCACTTTGCAGCCTGCAGTGGAAAAGCAGAGAGATGTCCTACTGCCCTCCTGAGAATCCCTAGCTGTGATTAGCAGAGAAGGAGCCACTTGTCTTTGTGTGGCAGACCCCTGGCTGTAAACATCTGGAAATTGTTTCTGAGAAGCATCTCATCAAGTCCTTGGTCCTTGTGATCAGGCTGATCTACTCCATTTCTCCCCAATTTCCAGACTTTTCACCAGATGCTGGTGCCAGTGGTGTGGAAAAGAACAGCCCAAGCAATATCAATTCTACTTGAGATGCAGAGGCATTAAAAAAACACACACTGCAGTGGTTAATCAAGAAATTGGAAGGAAAGTAAACAGATTAAAAAACTGGGACAGGTGGAAAATATGTCCCAGGTGATTTTGTCAGAAAGAATAGAATGGCTCATAAAAGGAACTGCTGCTAACCCTTGAGAAAAAAATGTAGAACATTTTTGGACCAAACCTCTTCCCAATGAGATTTCTTTTTTTAAAAAACAATTTTATTAGTTTTTAAAAACAAACCCAGCTTTCTTTCATAAATATACAGTGTGTCGGTTGGTTTACCAGTTTTTGTGCATTCATTTCGTAGTCTCAATTACAGTTACATTACATAATAACTCATATTATCAATCAAAAATTATATACCCTAGTATCACTATCAAACAATCATTTGACTATGATTTTATTCATTCACACTTTACGAGATAACTATAATTTACTTAATTTATTTTATAACAAATCATATAATCATACCAAATCTATCCTGAAGACATTTTATAAATGAGATTTGAGATTTCTTATACTGATGTTAGCATGAAGATTAACAATTTATGAAAGAAAAACGGTATGCCTAAATTTCCAAAGAAAATCTAGTGATTTTTTTTAAATTTGCATGTCACTGTTGCAAATGCCATTTGTTTTAGTTGGACATATACATACCTTAGTCTGAATAGAAAAAGTGATTCCAGTCAAAGGAATCCAGAACCGAACATAAACTGCTCTGTTTCTTTTCTTCTTTCTTTGTGTAACTCCATTGCTGTCAAAAGGGAACAGCAGCAGAGAGAGGGAAAAAAGATGTTTCAAGAGAAAACCACTGTCCTTGGAGTTTTCCTAAATATCTTATGTTTGATGCAAGGAATCTTTTTTGTCTTTATTCAAAGGAAAGAACATTTGAATTCAGTGGCAGCTGAATATGCAACTTGAGCAAAGATTGCATATTTAAACTGAAAAGTGTAATGGAAAATGATGAGAGAGAGGGAGGGAGGGGGAGGGAGGAGAGAGAGAGAGGGAGCGGGAGAGAGGGAGACTTAGATATACATTGACTCAAAAACTGAGAAATCAGAGCAAAGCAGCTGTGATTTTGTCCAATGCAAGAAAAGAAAAGAATTTTAACAGAAATTGGTGAGGAAATCAGGGGAAAATAAAATAAGGCTTGGTTTGACACAGATTTATGAGTGAGGAGCTATATGTCCTACTTATTTTAATTAAAAAAATGTTCCACTTAGAATGAGAATAGGAAACCCAACATTTAATGAGAAAAGGAAGCTATTTCCTAATGGCCAAAATAAATTATCCAAATTTTTTTTTTTACCAGAGATTCCTTCCTGTCTTTTGACACAATGATTTACAATGTGATTTTCTGAAATTCCATGATCATCCCCAGAAGTATATAATTAATTTTTCCATAGAGAATAATAATACAAAGAAATGTTCTGGAGCAAGGGTGTCAAACATGGGGCCCGCGGGCCAGATGCGTCATGTACTGGTTTAATGAAGGTGAAAAAGTCACGATACGTCACGTGATGACGATGTGACGATGCGAGTTTGACATCCCTTTTCTGGAACCTGGGATCCATGTTTCTTTTCTGGGTTAGGGGACAGATTTTGTTGTTGTCACTAGCATAGCTCAGCTTTCATACGTCAAGCAGTGCAGTCATTTATCATACTATTACATGAGAATTGATGTAATTCAGATGCATTAAGTATGGCTTAGTCTGCCTGTTGTAATTTATGTAAACAGCAGCCAGTTCATTGCACACAAGATGTTTTATTGGTCAGACAGCATTCTGAATACCCTTGACTAGCACCTTTTTATTTAAACACATCCAGACATAAATCATGCTAAGGATACCTGGCTGGATTTTTTTGGATCATGTTTCAGAATAATCTTTGTACGCTGGATATTCATTTTATCATTGAAGATCAGAACGCAAAGTTTCCATTTTTTTTTAATTAGAATCTGCCTAAGTAAACATGCTATAGGCAGAGAGAGAAATGCCAGCTCACTTCCGTAAACTGCATGCTGCACCAGAAATACTTTTTACTCTAGAAGTGTTAGACTGAAATCCATAGTCCAAGTAATGTTATCTCTTCTTCATCACCTGTGTTTATCAAGAACTGGTTGAAAGCATTTTATTTTTACTTTGAGACTCATGTGTGATGCAATAGATGCTTAGGACCATGTGACCTAAGGCTGCTAGATATTTTTACATTGGACAGATGCTCTTATGATTGAGCTGGTCCATTTAGGCCAATTCAAGTAGATCTTTTCAATGTACTTTAGGCATCCAAATCAGTCTTATAATAGCTTTAGCATGTATTGAGATGAAGATTTAGTGCCTCCTGAGAGGTAGCTAGGTGTTTGTATCACAAGCCATTACATGTTATTGGGCAGTCACAAACGCTAAGCTGTTTGTGAGGTTCTTTCAACAAAAGTACTAAAAAGATCAAAGCATGTTGGCTGAGGTGGCTCTACCTTCTTTTTTTTAAACTGTCTAGGAAAGTACTGCAAAGGAGAAAGCAGCCAAGAATGACTTAAACTGCCCATACAAACTGGAGTATTAAAACCATATGACTTTGAACTCCATAGTCTCTTGGTACACCGTCAGACAAGAAAAACAGACTCTTGTTTATTTTACAGTTTAACAGACACAAAGAGCTTTAATTAGGACATTCTAAAAGAATAATAACCCATAAGATAAAAAATGTCTGTTTTACTTATGATTCAAAGACAGATTTGTGGAATATGCTCAAGACATCTAACTTGCAAACTCTGATGGATAAAATTAATAAATACCAAAACTGTCCATCTCTGTAACATTCTTTGTATGTTTTAGCCTCCAGTCCCTTAACCCATTTGTACTGTTTTCTCTGCATTCTTTCTAGAATCTCAACATTTTTTTTATTGTCGTGACCAGAACTGGATCCAGTATTCCAAGTGTGGTCTTATTAAGGCTTTGTAAAGCGGTACAGAACTTCATCTGATCTTGATTCTATCCCTCTATTAAGGCAGCCTAGGATTGCATTGACTTTTTGATTGCTGCCACACTATTGGCTCATATTTAAGTGATTGTCCACCAAGACTCCAAGATGCCTCTTATAGTGATTGGTGTTAAACCAAGCTTCACTTACTCTGTAGTTATACAGTTGACTTTTCTTGCTTAATAGTATAGATGAATAAAAGTGAATAGGAAGAGCCCAAAATTTGTCTTGCTTTAACAGAATGAAAGGGACGTGGTGGCTCAGTGGCTAAGATGTTGATCAGAAGGTCAGCAGTTCAGTGGATCGAATCTCTAGCACCGTGTAACTGAGTGAGCTTCCATTACTTGTCCCAGCTTCTGCCAACCTAGCAGTTCAAAAGTACATAAAAAATGCAAGTAGAAAAATAGGGACCACTTTGGTGGGAAAGTAAGCTCTCTCTGTGCACCTTTGGCATTTAGCCATGCCAGCCACATGACCACGGAGATGTCTTTGGACAGCCCTGGCTCTTTGGCTTAGAAACAGAGATGAGCCAGAAATGACTAGCATGCATGTGTGGGGCAACCTTTACCTTTACCTTAACAGAACAAGCCTGCGACCATTATTTCTTTCTTTTTTTTCTTAAATGATGACCTAGTAAATAGATTTTGGAAACTGTTGTATACATTTAGCCAGTACATTAATATGACAAAGTTGTAGTATGGAGCCAGTGGCTGGGTTGATTTGTACAATCAAAATCAATTGGATGTGTAGGGATTTAGGTTTACCATTACTCTGTCAAAAGTAGTGGATTTTTCAAACAATACTCTTCTAAATTGGAATTGTTTATCAAATAAATTGCCTCAAAATTATAATCCATTGTGCATTATCTCTATTTAAAATGCGTTTGATTTCAATTGCACGTAGTTCTTTAGCTTGTTTGTTTTAATTTTACATGAATCACAATTACATGTATGTAAGTATAGAAACTTACAGCAGAAAAAAAATCATGGAAATAAGTTTCTTAAATTTTCTCTCTCAGACACAGCAGATCCTACAGTGAGATAAAGCAGGCAATCTATTCAAGCTGGTTATGCTAGAGATAGGAGAGTTAATGGGCTTGTTTAATGATAAGAGTTTTCCATCGGGAAGTCTGGAGTGCTTAAATTATAGTATTTATCTTCAGGTGTAGATGCAACATGCAAGATGTTGTCCTGTTTCCAAATTACAGTGTTAGCTGCCCCTTTGTCCATTTTCAGAAATTGGTTCTTACCTGTTTCAGACAAAGAAATCCTTGATCTCAGGAGTGTATAATATGTGCATTTCCACCAAAGAATGTCTCCTGATTTTCTTCATAGAAATAAAAAATAGGCCCTTTCATTTCATTTTCTTTCCCAGATACAAAAGACAAGAATCCACTCCTGTCATTTTAATTCAAGCAGAAAAGTCATCATAGGAGAAAGAGCTTCCCCATTACTGTGGTTCAGTGCAAATTGCAGCCTCTTGAACCTCATTTCCTTGGGTTGGTTTGCTTGCTTGCTAACCAGTTACCACCAATGACAAGTTCACTTGCTATTTAGCCTGCAGGCACCATAATAACAATGTGGAGACATTGAAAACATGCTGGGAGAAACTTTTATAAACATCACTTACTGCTGACTTGAAGATAAACTGGCTTGACAGCTAAACTTTCTTCATGTGCAAGTTATACCAAATGGAACATGATTTATTAAAACATCGCTTATTTCAGTGGGCTGTGAAGGAGCGGATCAAATGTTCTTTTATCTTAGAATTCTGTATCAAGAAATGTTTACAAACCTCCTCAACTGGCTCTTTCTTTAGTTCTTTTTCTATAAACAGCATCTTTTCTCAATTATCTGCTTAACTGTAATCTATAAAATCACTCTAGTTAAAGTAAACCATATGTATTTCATAAAAGTATGTATGTGTGACATATGTAGGCTAAGTTCCTTGGCCAGCTTAAGTGTTCTCTCCATCAGGCCCAAGGGTGAAGAGAAAGTGATGGCCACCTGCCATTTTTCCATTCTCTGTGCCTGGACTAACCTTAGAAAAATCTAACTTCATGATGTAATGGAGACAAGGAAAGAACTCTATTAGTCTCAGCTTCCCAAATGTAAATTAAATAAAAGAGCCATTTGGCTCCCCAAACTCAAACAGTGAGGTTGAAAAGACTTACATCATCGACTAATCAGGAATGAAAGTTATTCGGAACTCAGCAAATTCTTCCCTAGCTGAGATATTAAACGTGGAGGCTGAAGGTTGAAATGGACTCTTTCCCCATAACTGGGACAGAATTCATGGCAATACCTCCTGTCCATGTGCCCCCTAAAATGATGGTAGCATAATCCTCACTCTGTTGTCTAATTGCCTTGTTACAGACTTTTTGTTAATCAACTTTTTAAAATGCTGACAAAAGAATTCTGAATCAAAGATCTGAACAAATTTCCTACCCATTACCTGCTCTGATCAGTTTTTAATAATGTCGTACCAGTGGTGGTATTCAAAAACTTTTACTACCGGTTCTGTGGGTGTGGCTTGGTGGGCATGGCAGGGCTTGGTGGGTGTGGCTTGGTGGTCATGGCAAGGGAAGGATACTGTTAAATCTCCATTCCCTCCCCACTCCAGGGGAAGGTTACTGCAAAATCTCCATTCCCTCCCCCCTCTTGGGGGAAGGTTACCGCCGGTACTCCGAACTACTCAAAATTCCCGCTACCAGTTCTCCAGAACTGGTCAGAACCTGCTGAATACCACCTCAGTGTCATACAATTTATTTGACCTACATGTTCCTTAGTAACATCACAAAGAATACTAATGTAAGCATATTAAAAGTTTCTATATGGTCTGATTTTAATCAGCTTCTCACAGAAGCCTATCAAAGTAATATTGCCACTCTTCGTAAACAGCTGCTGGGCATCCTGGTTTCCATGGTCTTGGAGGATGGACAATGAGGAGACTCTGGAAAGTCCTTCAAGTAACAGGAGACTGCATGAAGCTAATCTTGCTCCCCCTTGCACAGCGAGTCCCACTTTTAGTGAAATGGGTCAGTTACAATGTGATTTCTATGGTTTAATGAGGTTAACAGGACAGAGCTATTTAAAAGAATCTGAATATAAGTAGTCCTCGACTTACAACAATTCATTTAGTGACCGTTCAAAGTTACAACAGCAGTGAAAAAAGTGACTCAGAACTGTTTTTTCCTACATAGGACCGTTGTAGCCTCCCCATGGTCGTGTGATCAAAATTTAGGTGCTTGGCAACTGGTGCGTATTCCAGTGTCCTGGGGTCATCTGACCACCTTTCTGACAAGCAAAGTCAATGAGAAACCCAGATTCACTTAGCAGCCCTGTCACTAATTTAACAACTGCAGTCATTCGTTTAACAAATGTGGCCAGAAAGGTCATAAAATGGAGCAAAACTCACTTTACAAAGTTTGGGTTCAATTGTGGTTGTAAGTTGAGGTTGTTCAATTGTGATTGTAAGTTGAATTCTTTATTTTTTATTGACCAGGTGTGACAAGGAATTTGCATGTATTTTTTTCATTTTTGAGAATATACCTAAAAAAGTGATTATTTTGAGATGAAATTAACCATTAGGTAATCTAGTTTATCATACCATTGACTAGCATGGACATTTATTAAGCCAAATAGGGTGGGATTGCCATAGAATAATGATAAATCCCCATTTCAAAACCTGGGGAAATATTATCTTTTAAAATAAGCAAACAACTCAGCCAGTCTGTAAGTTATTTTATATTGTAACCAGACATAGGTCGATGTAATGGTTCTTATTTCACAAAAATCTACCGAAGAACTTGGGTCTCCTCAAATTGCAAATGAAAACTTCACTTTTCACAAGAAGGACATTTGTCTGCTTACAAGCCCTCTGCTATGGTATTTATAGTATAGTATAGTTGCAGTGAGTTCTCAGTAGATAAAGTAGATAAAGTTTGCAATAATACTGTGAACCATAATTGTTTCTCAGGAAATATGGGTTATGCATGAGAAGCCTGTGGTTACATTTTACAAACTCACATCTCCATCAAGCTAAAAGCTTCTTCTGTTAGGTTCTGCGATACCTTTGGGAGAAATTCATTTCCTGATTTATAGTTCAGCAGCTGTCATTTCTTGGCTGCTTAATTTGAAAATAAGTATAAAAACATTTTTGTGTTGATGTGTTACAGTTGATGTGTTAGTTTTGTAGACACAAAACATTGATCAAGGTATATTTCTGCAAATCATTTTAACAATTATTATTTAACAGAACAAAAAGAATGTTTAAAGTCTTTTGTAGCAAAAACAAGAGTCTTCTTGTACCTTAAAGACTAATAACACTTTACCTCATATACCCATGAAATAATGTATGTCAGTCTTTAAATGCCTTTGTGGTTTTAATTGTTTTTTTAAGCAATCAAACAAACAAACCCAACTCACTGAGCAGCTGGCCAATTTATGGGGTTTGACATTTGCAGTCTGTGAATCTCAGTCCTTGTTGTGGCTTTGTGTCATCATCCAGCATAACGACCAAACTGTACTTTAACCCAAGTCTATCTTTATCCGAATTGCAGCTATTTTTCTTTTTAACTTCGTGCTAAAGTCATTTAGATACAGGACTATGGGATAATATTCATGGCCTTGCCCTGGAGTTTCTGAATTGAATTCCATTCATGGGTTTCTCCTGTTGGAGGAGAGGAAGGCAAATGGTCACCCCCTCTCCCTTTTTTTTTTCATTCAGAACCTTTTTGAAAAGTTGCTCCCGAGGGCTTTATTTCCAGTTCCTTTCCTAACATTGGATAATATGAATTTAATCTTTCTTCCAGATGTTCCTCAACAGGTTGCTCTTTGCCACATTTTGACTAGTTCACACATATTGCAGTCACTATCCATTCAGGCCTATTGAGATGGAATACATAAACTTTTACAGCAAAGACTTGTTCTTTTATGCACTTGATAATATAATATGTAACAGACATCGGCCAGAAGAAGATCATGGTAAACTGCTACCATACTGTTGTCAACAAGACAACATGGGCATATCAGTGAAGTCACGAGGAGCTAAACTCAATTCACACAAGTGGAATCTTTGTCTACTTTGAAGATGCCTGCAGTGTTTTAATTCATTGCCTTCTGCTTTCTCCTTATAGTCCTTTAATATGGCTTTTCGTTCTCATATCATCTAATGTCCCAACTTTGCCCGGCTGGTTATTGTTTGAGTTGCAGTTTAATGCATATTGAGTTTAGGAATCCATTTCATTTTGTTGTAGCCACTGCCTTCTGTTTTTCACACCTCATTTACAGTCCCATGGAACTGTAGAGACATAAACAAAGGCAATGACGAGGGTGTAAAATCAGCAGTATTTGGAAGACCCAGACTGAATTATGATCTCATGGACGTATGGAATGAGTCACTATTGTGTCTTCAGTTCCCCTTCCCTAAAATGGGAATAGTGACTTCCTTATGGATTAACAATATACTCCCCCCCCCTTTGCAGTCATCATCTCATTTGGGTTGCAGACTCATGTACTTTTAATGCCTGATGTAGGGAGGGGGCAAGAGCTACCAGCTGAACTTCCCGGACAGATCAACTCTCTTGCCAGATAAGTGGTAGAGAGCGGACGGTATCCAAGTATGGATTTCCTCCGACTCGCCTCCCTCCAGTCTTCCCGTCCTAGTTTCCCAAGTCCCAGTTCAGCTTCAGCCCCTCTGAGAGCTTCAGGTGACTGCAAGTCCTGCTTTCACCGTCTCCCTCTTCATTCCTTGCTTTGCCTTGCGGGCAAGGTTGCTCAGTTGGGTCGGGAAGTCAGCCGCGCCCCGTCCAGCCCCGTGCCGCCCAAATAGGGCCTGTCTCTGCTCCCCACCCCACCCCCACCTCGCCCCGTCCAGCCTCCTCGCTCACGCTCTTATTTAACGGCGGCTCTTTCCTTTCTTCGAGCCTGCCGTTTCCCCGTCCGGCTCTGCCCCGTTTGCTCGCCTGGGACTGTCGAGTCAGTCGCCGATCTCTCAGCTTCGGGGACTCCTTCGCGATGCGCACCGGGCTGCTTTTCTCCTTGGCGCTGTCTCTGTGGTTCACCAATGCCTGGTCGGCCAGCCGAGCCCCTTACCAACAGATCTTGCAGCACAGCCGAATCCGGGGCAGGCATCAAGGGTAAGGCGACCGAGGAGGGAAGGCAGCGAAGGGACCGGGAGTGCTCTGGACGTGGGGGGAGCCATTCAGCCCACCTCATGCCTCTTACTTTCTTTGGGGGCTGGGTGGGTTGGGGGCTTGGAAAGAGGCTTGATACAGCTCTCTTGGAATGGGTGGCACAGACGGGGCGGTCACAAGCCCGAATGCGGCGTGGGTGGGGTGTGTGTGTGTGGGGTGTTTTTCTGGGTTTAGTTGCCATTAATTTCCTAGAGGAAAGAGGAAACTTTCTTGGGAACCGGGCTGCCCCGATCGCCTTATTCCACTTCAAGTAGCCAAATCCTTCAGCAGTTCAAAAATGCTCCCCGCAGACTTTCTTTCTTTCTTTTTCTTTTTTGTCAACGAGGGAAAAGCTAGCAAATGGTCGATAGGGCTGATTGTTTGGATCCTGGTACAGAGAAGTCAAAGGTCACTGGGGAAACAAAGACTTTTTCTTTGCCAAAGACTGTCCCTCCCCAACAGACATGCCCCAAAATCAACTCAAATGATATCCTTTATTATTGAACCAATCGGGTAAGATGCATAAGAACGAGCAAATTTCGAGTCAAAGAGCTGAATCCCGCCCAGATGAAAGTCCAGCGTGGCTTGAAAGTTTGCTGATTTTTAAGACTTAGTGCTTAACAGTAAGAAAGTAAATGCTGTCCCATGGACACATGTCTCTCTGTATGAGCCTCTGATCGTTTTTTATTTTTTTTAAAGGTATTTTTGTGTTCTAAGTAACACAACCAGTCAGGCGTGTAAATAAGATTTGTCTTGCACCAAAGGTTGCTTAGCACAGTGATTCCAGGGCTTTTTCCTATTCCTGTCACTTTTTAAAACTTTTCTCAGCATACAGCACTGGTTTTGTTCTCCCTAGATGTGATGAATGGATCTTTGTTCAGATCTATGCTCTGTGATATCACAAATGCCTGTGTTGGGGTCAGGCATCCTAGTCAACTTGAAGTCCTTCAGAAGATTTTTTTTTGAAGATTGTGGGTTAGCAGCAAAGGCTGGTGAAACTTGTAATTTCGAAAAAGGGTAGCAGGTTGTCTATCTTTGATATATATGAAAACACAGTTCTTAGTGTAAAATATGTCAAATGGTTTGGTCCTGAAGACAGGATCTCTTCACTCATCTCCTAATGCGTGCACAGGGCTAAGTAAGAATAAAGATGCTGTTTTCTACACTCCTTTTTCTTTCTTTCCCAATGCAAACATTCAAAATAATTAGTAAGAGGAATCATTGCCAGATCCCTAACATGGGATCCCCCAGGGTTATGATCTAGTGTCAAAACTGGCTTGAATTTCAACATTTTGCCCAAGGCAAAATGTTTTTGTTTCATGGTTCAATAATAGGTGTAGGGATGAGAAAAGATTCACCAGTTGGTCCTGCCAGAAAAAAAAATGGTAGCAGGATGGCAACATCCTGATTATTCATTTGCAATGATGGAAAGCACTTCTATTTTATTTAAGTCTTTCTGCTATAACTTCATGCAGCCCTCTACAAATCGATCCCGCTAAGAACAGTGATGGTGTGTGGGTAACATGTGTGCATTTGCAGTCTTTTTTCCCCTCAATTCCTAACTTGCTTTTGGAAGCAAGTTAGGAATTCTCATCTCTCTACCATAAATAGAGAACCTCCTGATCTCCTTGAGAACTATTTGATTGCAATTCATATAACCTGGATGTATTGATTGCAGATGCTGGTAACTGTAAACCTATCATGCTTGTGAAGCTCCTATCTGGAAGAGGGAGAATTATGTCCCTTCCGTGTTCAATGATGCCATGGGATATGGACAGATCTTGGGAAATGGAGCCAGATAACTACTATCTTGGCTTCTGCTCCAGAGACAAGGCTGCCAATATTTGTAGTGTAGCATCTGGAACTGAGAGATGGGTATTTCCTATTGGTGTTACATTAGCATATTTGCCATTTCTTCCCAAAAGCTACAGTTTCTTTTTTCCCCATCTTCTAATATTCTACCCCCATTGTTCCTTCCTCCCCAGTCAGACTAATGGTGTACTTTGCTTTGCTGTGCTTTGGCAATATCTCTGTCCTCCTCTTCTCCCCGCTCCCCAATTGGGATTCCTTCCTATTTTATTTATCATTGCAAAAATTACACACTGGAAAAAAAATGGATAAAGGTGCAATTTTCTAACAGGCTACCAATGTTTGTGCCCTCCCATTGACTTGCCATAGGAAGCACTTGCGCAATGAATAGGAGATTAGATGGATAGTGGCACAAAGTGTTAGGACATCTGCACAAAGGTGTGAAAGGATTTCCTGAAGGTGACTCATGGCTGGATTGAAGCATCCTGTGGTTGGAGCTCATCTTCCAACAGTATAGGATGGAAAGTCTTTGTTTATATTTTCCCTGATGGATTACCGAATTTAATGCCAATTTCAAAGGTGAGTTGGCTCAATGTTTTTCCATTATCCACAGGGTATATTAATTCCTCCTGCAGTAACTGACTCTTTTTTTAATTCCACAAATCCTGTAGACTCTATGGGTCAATGTTTAAAACAAAGCCTTGAGAAAGCTTTAAGACAGGGGTGTCCAACCTTGGCAACTTTAAGACTTGTGGACTTCAACTCCCAGAATTCCTCAGCCAGCTTTGCTGGCTGAGGAATTCTGGGAGTTGAAGTCCACAAGTCTTAAAGTTGCCAAGGTTGGACACCCCTGCTTTAAGAGAATCTGTGTTGCTGAGTGAGGTCCTTATTCAATAGAAAGTGTCTTTTGCCCCATAAGAAAAAGAAATCAGGTTTTCTTCCCGTCTTCTTTTTTAAACTACCACGTCTGTTCTGAAAGGCAGAAACAAGAAGTAGTAGTCTCAGAAGAACCAAGTCTTGGCCTTGGCCTTTTGGAGAGGACACAGGAATCCTTACATCAAAAACCAAACATTTTTGTGGTTCAAATGTGCTTGATTGCCTCCCTTATTTTTCTTTGAGCAATGGGAAAAATATTGGAGATAAGGTGACAGTGATTTCACCTTGCTATTGGGTAAAGGAAAGGCAGACTCTTTCCTTTACCCAATAATATTCCTGCCCAACAGGCATGCACAACATGTATGTATGTATGTATATCCTGCCACAATGCCGAAGAACACTTCATGATTCACAGATATACAATATAATTAAACTAGGGACGGTCAGATTAAATTTTAAAGCACAATGTGTGCACATGTAAAACATGAATATTTCAACAAGCAGCAACCTATAAACCTCAACCAAGATGAAATTACAACCCAAATTTCTTCCAGAAGAGCTCCATTTTAATCTACTTTTAGAAGGTAGTTAAATTGAGATAATAATATGATTTCCACTGGGGGGGTGGGCATTCAAAGGACTTTGAACTCTTCACCTCTCCTGAAACTTGGACCCCCTCATTTTACCAAAAATACGTGAAACTCCCTGATCAAGCACTCAGGCAGAGCTTTTGATGCTGGTACTTCCTTAATGGGAAGTTAAACACCCTAAACATAGCAATTAGGCACAAACTGCTGAAACAATAAGAAAGAAGTTAAAAAATTTTTTGCCTTTTTTATTGCCATGGATTAAAGTAAAAGGTTGTTAGAAGGCTTTGAATGTAATTCAAGAAAATTATGTTAATCCTTTCAATGGCCTGTTTATCTAAGAATTGGATCGAGAGTTTTATCTAGTGAACTATAGACAGAATTGCTGGATCATAATACCCACTCTTCCAAACAATGGAAGTGTTGAGATGATATGAGTTATACTCCAACTTCCCAGAATATATTAGATTGTGGAAGGCTGCCTGACAATTTTATTGGTCTATTGTTGTGATATTATCTCCTTGCAAATAGAAACTAAGTTCCTTAGTTTCAGTCTCAGTAGCATTTCCAGTTAAATATGTGACCAGAATCATAAGAAATGAATATGCCAATTCCTATGCTATTTAGCTAACTTAGATTGACTGCTACAAGATATGGGTTGTCCACTAGTATTTTTTAAAAATCAACATTAGTAGAATGACAATAGGCCTGGTATTAATAACTAGAACATCACTTCCACAAACTAGTTCATGGGTTTGTCCTGGGTATTGTTAATTTCTTGATTTTTTTTAAAGAAATTGAGAGCAGCCTGTTACCTTATGTTTTGATGGAAGGCATCTTGGGAAAAATGATTATCCAAGGCTAATGAGTTTGGCTGCTTATTATTTAATTGGGGATTCCCACATCCAAATCCAACTCTAAGGAGTATTCATACCATCGTTTGATCTTCACTGGGAGATCACACAAAATACTGTATACTTCCAGCAGCATTTGATTTACATTCCCATTTCACAGTCAACTAGATTTTTAGATTGGAATTGACATTTTTGTCCCACTATCAAGGACCTAGGATAGGCAGATATTGTTGTTTAACCATTTCAGGATGTAAGCTGCCTTTTGCAATTGACTGATGCTGATTTTGTCAATGCTGATAGTGTTCAGATGGAATGACACTCAACGCACCTATTAATATTGATAATATTTTTGCTTTCTTTTGCCAGGAACATTCTACTTCTATTTGCAAATCTTTATATTTTGTGATTTCCTTATTCTTATTATTAAATATTGAGTTAGTTGAATTTCTCATGAGTTCATTTTCACTGTTTAATGGTAGAACTAGACAAAAAGGTAATGTTAGAGCTGGAAGAAAATTGATAGGGTTCCTATTCCTGTTCTATTCTTTTCTATAGTTTTCTCCATGTCTACCTGTCCTATTATTATGTGTAAGCTGAAACAGACTATGAGAAATATATTATTGCTTTTCTTTGAAAAGTAGAGGTTGTTGACCACAACTCATTACCATCTCAACATTTCCTTTATTTATTCTTCTATACTACTTAATATATTGTTTTCTCTTGGTGCTACCACAATGGGAGCTAGCTATATGAAGTTTATAACACCATATAGAAATCAGATATGAATTCAGCTTTATATACTTTTACACAAAACATTTCAAGGAAGATTGGCAGAGTAGCACATCAGTATGCATTGTGCTGTTACAGCATGATTATATGTGTGCAAAAGTATGGATGAAGACTTTGATAGTGTATTGGGTTGGCCAGGAGAATCCTGTCTGTCTGGTAGGGTCAAAGAAGAAAGCATTTTCTATTGTAACATCCGCCCTTTGCGATACCATTTTCTTAAAGATCAGATTGGATCCAAACCTAAAGCCTTTTGCAAGGCTTTAGAGACCTGACATTGCCATCCAGAATTCAGGACCACATGTGCAATAAAGTCTGTATAGTTGTGTTGTGTATTGATAGTTTTGAATACCTCGGGTACAAATTATCTTATACAATTTGTTACATGGTTTTATATATTTTTATTGCTTTTAATTGCTGTAACTTGTCCAGAGTCATGAATATGAGATAAGAGGCTATATACCATAAATCAAATAATCAGCCTTATCATCAAACCTTGAAACCTTACCATCAAGACATGACTTGAAATAGTTTTCTCAACCATGCACACATGAGACATCTTGAATCATGGTTGTAAGAGTTTTAAGGCAGTATACCCAATGATATTTGGTGGTACACTAACTAGCTGCCTTGATAGAAAATATACTGTTCTTACTTAAGCATTTAAAATTATTGTTATTATTGTCAGAGGAGAAAAGGTATCTTTTTATTATTAATTCAGAGGAAGACAAGCCCCGATCTTGCTTTAATGTCAAATCCCAGTTGAGTTTACAATATATTCTATCTCCTGGAAGTTCAATAATGACAACAATAATAATACATTTCTTAATCCTTGCAGTGTTTATTTCTTTATTTCAAGACCTGTTTGAATGCCAAGCTGTGAATGGAGAAATGCAAAATAATATTTCTCCTTCTATTTGTAGCCCCAATGTATGTGCTGTGCTGAAACTCATTGGAACCAACAAGAAATACTTGCCAAGTTGCAAACTGTGGTACCAGAAGAAAATATGTGGAAAATCAACGTAAGTAAAGTTTAAGAAAAGGAGAAAGTTTTTCTTTTTGTGCTCAACAGGCATGCAAATGAATAACGAAGTAAGGTTTTCTTCCTGACTTCTTCAGCCCCATGAGGGATATCTGCAAATCAATCTGATGTCTGACCTGGCAAATCCAACAAGCATAGCCTAAAGCTTCCTGGAAAAAAAAATGGCCTTGATGCATACTCTTGGAAGGAAGAAGCAATCTGCACTCAGTTAGGAATTTATACAGGCTGGCTGCCTGCCAGTCTTCTGCTAAAGTCTTCTAGTCTTCTGAGAAAGGTGTATCCTCCCCAAGGTCAGATAAATTTGAAATTTGAGGGATGAGATAAATATAAGGATCATGAAAGATCCAGAGAGCCAACTTGGCCAGAGTAATTTATAGGTTGATCATCTGTGATGATAAATATGTTTCTATGTAAGATGAAATCAACAGAAGTTAGAAAAGGGAAAATATGTCTTAAGGGAACCAGTGTCTTAGAGCAAAAGCATGTAAGTGTTTTCACATCAATGGTTGCAAGTAAGTAGGGCTGGCGAAGCAAAGGGTCCAAGATAAAATTTTTCTTAATTTAATTTACATGAAAATATACGTATGGAAAATTAATTACAGTTCCATAAAGTCAGTTTAGTGATACCAATTCTGCACTGATTTAATCATCTCTATTAATCACATTAACATTTACAGTTTGCTAGCAGAGTTTGGAGAGTTGTATAGACCAGGGGTCTCCAACCTTGGCAACTTTAAGCCTGGAGGACTTCAATTCCCAGAAGTCCCCAAGTTGGCTGGGGACTTCTGGGAATTGAAGTCCTCCAGGCTTAAAGTTGCCAAGGTTAGAGACCCCTGGTATAGACTATATTTACAACTCTGGAAGGTTTGAAGCTTTCGATTATGCCCTTCTGCATTTGCGCTTCTGCTGTTGACCACAGGAGATGCACTTTTATAATGAAGTCTCACACCAGGGTATTATGGGAGTTTTGAATCCCCAAATATAGCACTTTTCTCTGGAAAGAAATAGCGACCTTATTCCTTTTTTTCCCCCTAGATCAGAAGAGCTGTAAAAAGAGGTTGATTGGGAACATACAGTATCAAAGAATGTTATAAAAAATTGACAGTCTTATGATTTCCAATGTTCAGTGTAGAGAGTAAGGGACATAATCTTAATGTACAATGGATAGATGAGATCCATTACCAAAGCAACAAGGAGGGGGGGGGGAATCTTGGATTCAAAACAAGCAGAAAGTACACAGAAATATCTCAGATGGACATCTTCCTAATTCAGTGGTCGCCAACCAATGGGTCGGGGACCACTGGTGGTCCACAAGGAAATTTTGGTGGTCCACAGAGAAATATCACCCCCAAAGCACCATCCAAAGCAATTAATCCAGGCTATGTGGAAACATAAGGTTGCAACACCCACATGGCCTGTGGGAACACAAGGCTTGTGTGCCTTGCATTGCGAACAACACAAGGTAGTGAGGGGAGGGGGGAAAGGGTACAGGGAACTTGCCCCACTCACCCCATGCACCTGGCCTGCCACTGGGCTGCTTCTTTCTGCTTCTTTCTTCTTCTGCTTTTGGCTGCATGCAAGGAAAGCAGCAAAAGTCTTTCTTTCTCTCCCCCAAACTCTGCCAGAAACAAATCTTTGGGACACTGCAAGGCATCCTGCTCCAAGAGGCTGTGCTGGCATGACAAGTCTCACAAAGACTCATTTCTGGCGGAATTTGGGGGAGAGAAAGAAAGACTTCTGCTGCTTCTGCTGCTTTCCTTGCATGAAGCCAAAAGTCTCTCTCTCTGGCCCTGAGAACAGAGCTGGAGATGGTATCCTGCGATCCCAAATAAAGAATGATCGATCAGTAGGAAAACAAGGTGGGGAATTTTCCTGCAGACTTTTTTGGGGGGGATTTTCCCAGGATCTCTGGTCCACGGGATTTAAACTTATGAGTTTGGTGGTCCCTGAAGTCCAAAAGGTTGGCGACCCCTGCCCTAATTCACATGGGTATTAGATGAGGAGGAGGTAGAAGCACAGCCAGATTTGCCATATTCTATTATAGCTACTCTCAATAAAAGTAGTCTTAGCCTTCCTAGCCATGGTCTGGTCTTCATGGCGAGGCTGCCACTCAGAAATGGTTTGCCAAAAAATGTAAAATGAGGATTGACAAAATGTCCAGATATATCTTGGAAAAGACTGTTGTTGGATGGTTCATAATTGATTAAACAATGAAGTGCTTGTTTATGGCTTTGTGCCAACCTGCAAGGAGATTTTGAAAAGATATCCCACGGACTTAAGTTTGGTCCTGCCTTTCCATTGTTTGAGCACAGAATTTTAAAGCAAGAGAGGTGATTGGCTTATCAAATTGGTAGCTGGCAGAAATTTGGCAAGGGTTATCTGTACTAGGGAATACGTAATCAAAATTCAAATGGTCTTGACAGGTCTAAATGAACAAGATGAAATTCAACAGAAATACATTTTAAGTCCAACAATCAGCGACAAAAGAATAAAAAGCAGGTGGGATGGGTGAGAGCAAACTTGGCAAAAGTATACGTGAAAAGGATTTTGAGTGTCTTGTTATAGTTTGAACAAGAGCCAGCATGATTGAAAAAAAAAAGCAAATGCAATCATAGACTATAGGAACAGGTGAGATCATGAGAAGTAGATTCTCAGCTTTTATGTTACATTTGTCAAACTTTACCTTGAGTACTTGACTGATCATAGATGTCACATTTGAAAAAGTACAATGAAAATCTGGTAAATGTCCAAGGAAATTGCTGAAAGGAGTGACTGAAGGAATCTGGGTATCTTTAGCCTGAAGAAAAGATTAATAAGGGGTGGCTTGCATATTTTATGCAAAATACAGACCTCGTTGCTCTGGATGGCAGAGATTTAGATAATTCTAGGGTTAATCTCTTTGCATTCATTCCCTATTCTTTCCCTCCCATTTTCTTGCTTCAAGTTTTTTTCCCCTAGGAAACACCAGCAATGACATGACTGTCTGTCTGTGCATGTGTGCATGTGTATGTGTGTGTGTGTGTGTGTGTCTTAAAAGATTTCCCAAACAACTGAGACATTCACAGAACGTTTCATTCTAAGAAAAAAAACCTTTTTTGTTACATCTGTTTTATAAAAAGTAGATTTTTCAGGAATGTTGTATTGAAATACCATCTTGAAAAAATAGAGATGGTAATTGATAACATTATTGGAACATGATCAAATTCAGCAGCAGCAGCTCTTTTCCAATTATTAACCAATTCAACTTGATCCACAGCCAATGTAAAGAGATATTCAAAAATCTATGTAACATATCCGGAAAATCCTTACTTGGGCCATAACAGTTAATAATAACAGTATATTTGTTAAAGCACAATCACCACTATATTAAAAACATTTCTGGACCACTTATCTTTTCCACCACCAATTTTAAGCAGTTGTTAATCAAAATTTCTACCCTCTAACAGAATTTTAGTTTCCAATTATATATACTGATCCCCTAGACAAGAAATATTTATTTACAGAACAAAAATGTGAGTTTTTTTTTTTAAAAAAAAATAACTGTAGTTTTAAGTTTTATTAAGTATTAAGAATTGGTATACAAGTGATATATAGCAATAGCATTTAGACTTTGCATATACTGCTTTTTACAGTGCTTTTTAGCCTCTCTAAGCAGTTTACAGAGTCGGCATATTGTTCCAACAATCTGGGCCCTCATTTTATCAGCCTCAGAAGGATGGAAGGCTGAGTCAACCTGGAGCTGGTCAGGATTAAACTCCTGACAAAGTGAGCAGAATTAGCCTGCAACACTGCATTCTAACCATTTTGCCACCACGGCTGATTATATATGGTTCATGAATGGATAAAAACTTTTTAACGAAAGATGAAGGTGACTGTAAACCAGTGTTTTTCAAACTTGGCAGCCTGAAGATGTGTGGACTTCAACTCTCAGAATTCCCCAGCCAGCACGCTGGTTGAAGAATCCTGGGAACTGAAATCTACCCATCTTCAAACTGTGAAGGTTGAGAAACACTGCTGTGAACCATTAGAAGACATCAGTGGTAGCAATATACTAAGTTTAGACCTATAGACAGAGACCATAGACAGCTAAAAGCTTTGGGCACTGAAATGGGAGATACTTAAATAAAAGCAATTATTCAGAAGAATGATAGGTTCATCTTTTCTTTTAAAATGGACATGGACTACTATTTATTAGGGAGGCTTTATTTTTGTAGTCTTCCAGAGAAGCTATGATTCTTTGTGTAATTGCGCTGATCCTGAGATTTTTCTGTCCTATGCATCAAGATCAAGTAAATCTTGCAACATTCATGGATAATGTACAATAAAGATAATAAAGTCCTGAGAAACTGGTAAAAATACTCATGCCAAGTTATCAAAAGACAAAATATTTGTAAGATCCACACCTTTCAATCCTATCCAAAGCAAGTCCAAACATGAATAGCTTATGACACTTGTAACAGGCTAGCAGATTCAAATTAAAGCAAGTTTTTCAAGACAGCTTTTCATACTCTACATTCATGATATCTATAATTAAAATGTGTGTTGAAAACAGCTTTTCATACTCTACATTCATGATATCTATAATTAAAATGTGTGTTGAAAAGAACACATACATGATAAGATATGTAAATAGTGTATAGGAGGGATTGGATCATTGTTCTGTTTTAAACATGGATGTAGGTTTTTCTTACTTCTTTGTGCTCATCTTTACTAGAAAACCACATTTGTCTGAGGAGCACAAACCACTCTCTGATTTGAACATCAAAAAGAAATTGTTTAAAAGTCTCTGAAGGTCCTTGATATCTCCCAAAAAGGGGATATAACTCACCATCTGGAAGGAACAGGTAGAAATAAAGTCAAGAGAAAAAGCAAAGGAAATTTGTCTAACTCATTCCTATATTATGTGATGAACCATTTTTCACACTACTGTGACAACTATAATTCCTTTTTTAAATTGGTCCCAAATTTATGAATATCATTTGGAAATGATTTGCCATTGCCTCTTTCCTGGGGCTGAGGAAGAATGACTGGCCACAAGCTGGCTTTATGCCTAAGGCAGGGGTGGGATGCAAATATTTTTACCACTGGTTCTGTGGGCATGGCTAGGTGGGCATGGCTAGGTGGGCGTGGCCATGTGACTGGATGGACGTGGCTTCTTTGTCTTCCTTTTTTTTTGCAGCACCCCCCAACACGCCATTTTTTTGCCTCCTGGGCCTCAGTGAAGCCTCCTGGGTGAAGCAGTAAGACAGTGAGGGGGATCCCGGCACAGCTGATCATTGGAACAGCTGGTTGTGGGAGGAAAAAAAAAGAAATACTGTAAGGAGTAACTGAGCGGGGCTGGTGGGGGAGAATGCAGTCAGCAATGATGCGCATGTGCATGATGTCGTGCATGAGTGATAAGGACTGACTGGGCAGGGAGGGAAGGGAGGGGTGGGCAGAGAGGGGTGGGGCCAGCCAGGGGCATGATTTGCCAGTTCTCCAAACTGCACAGAATCGTAACAATCGGTTCTACTGAACCAGTCCGAACCGGTAGAATCACAGCCCTGGCCTAAGGCTAGAACTCATTGTCTTCTGAGATTTGTAATCTGATTCCTTAACCACTGCAACAAACTGACTCACCTCATGATCCCTTTAAGTATGCTAATTATTTCTTACTTACTATTGCCCATAAAAGATTCTTTCCTGATTGAAAAAAAAATTCTGATTGTGGATTTCCAGTCTCAAAATATTAGGTTGATTCCTCTCTTCTTGAATTTTATAGAGGTAATTTGTTCCATCTCTATGACTTTTTCTGCTGCAATGGAACATAATGTTATACCTGTAAAATATTACATTAATAATTATTAATATGAATTGCCGATAGCATTGGGAGGCCCTCCTCTCCTATCCAGGGACTCAATGGGAGAGGATGTGAATATTACGCTGCTGGAATTGTTCTGATTTTCTTCTTAGTGTTTTTAGAGCGTCAGATGGAGGGATATTTTTAATCCTAATCTGCCCTATCAAGCTTCTGGAGTCAGGTTTCTAGAAATTTCAAAGCTTATGACATTTGATTTACTGATATCTAAATCCCCACTGAATTCCACTTCCTTGCTCTATTTGCAGTGACTGAATTCTCTTAGCTCGATTCAAATAGAATTTAACTCATTTGGTTCTTGAAAAGGCATAAATCATATATGATTTTGCCTTGGCTCTATCTATGGAATGGATCCCTCAGGAAGTATTGAAAATCCAAGGTCACTCTTTGAAAAAAAAATTAGAGCACGTTGTGCTGCTTGACTGCTTTGTTTTTAGCTAAGTAATTCTTCAAAACACAAAGGAAGAAACCTTATCCTAAATATTAGAATGTAATTAATTATTTGGTAAGCAATGTATTTATTTTTACCTAAAATTTGTTTCTGAAATATAGTCCTTCACTAACTTCCTTTTGGTCTAATACATAAAGCTGACTTAATAATAATCAGAGATCAATATATGTGGTCTTCTGTTTAAGTCCCCATTGAGTCAAGTGCTGGTCCATTGGCACAAATACAAGTGATATAATTAGAAATGTTTGCCACCATGAGGCTACCTTCCCAGTTTTGCATATGAGAAAACCAAATCTGATTATAAAATGTTAACATCGAAGCAGATTTAAACATCTGCAAAGGAGAATTTATATTTATGGTGATGATTAAAGCATAGGCCATAAAATAAGTTACATATAGGGACTGTGGGTTCAAATCTCTTCTGCCACAAAGCACTTAAACTGCCATTAGTTAAACTATCTTGAAGAACTGCTATCATAATAAAACAAGGGACATTATTATTTACAAGATGTTCTTGGACTATGGTAGTAAAGTAAGCGAAATGTACAGTTCTTGAATACTGAATGCCTTTAGGCCATTTCCCAAAATGTTGTGTTTCCAAGACAAAGTAGAACTATAATGTTCGTTCATAACATCAAAGGAAAATGAGCTGATTTTGTTCTTCTTCCAAACTTCTGATTTGCTGGAGGATAATGTCATTGCATTTCACCCTTCTATCACCAGATGTTGTGCTCTCTCTTTAGCCCATAGACCTGAGGAAACCTGAGGGAGAAATGTCATGATACTGTCTGATTATAAAATTTCCCACAAATGTATGTGTCCTCTAGTTCACCTGACAATTCAGAGTTATCTCTGGTGTGTTTTGATTTTGTAAGGTGAGCAATCACTTTGCTATTCGAAAGTTTTCTCAGAGTTCTTTGATGTTCAATCATCATTTGTCTTTCTTTGATAAAGGTTTACTAGTCACTGTACTCTTGTGCTCATATAAATGCCATCAGTAATCGAAAATAATTGAGTTTTCCTTTGTTCCACATTCTTTCTTTCTTGCCTGAACAACCCTTTCCTTGCACTGGTTGTTATTATGCCTGAGGAGTTATGCTAAATCAGTTTGAAAAGGAATCTTTGAATTTTATGAATTTGATGGACTATTCTGAGATGGGGGGCGGGGGACATAGCAACTTTTTTTTTACTTAGAGGCTGGGGAGAGTTGTTTGTTTTTTTAAAACCAGCTTCCAAGGCCTAAGGGGGGGGGGTGGAGCATCAGAATCTGATGTGAAAATATACATAAAAAGTGAGGATTAGCGTAGCCCTGTTACTTTCATAAAGAACAGGGGGATTCCTGGGACATTCCCAGTTTTAGAATGTATGTTTTACTTGGAATTAGACTGCGTGGAGAAGCAGGTTTGCATAACTGTCAGTATATGTTTGGATAAGATGTTGGTTTAAAAGTAATGGCAACTAAAGTGATACAACAATATTTTATTAACTGTACAGTGAAAGAAGAACTCTGTTTAGTTAATTAGGTAAGTTTTCAAAGCTAGATGTTGAAGGAGCAAAGAAGGAATTATTTTCTCTGATAGCATCCTTACATTCTTTTAGTTTTTACTCATGGATGTAAACAGAATGATTTAGTTTACCAGGAATGACATAATTCCAAAGTAATGATTTAGGGGAGTAAAGTACCAGGTAAGCAATTAAGAAACTTTTAGAGGTTTTGAATGTCAACTTGCATCAGCTTCAGCCAGCATGCCCATTAGCAAAGAGATTATGGACTTGAAGTCTAAAACAATTGTTGGACACAATATTCCATTCATCTAATTTCATACATTTCTCCAGTTTGCATTTGGTAAGGGAGGGCTGGTCAATAAGTAAAGTATTAATAAGGACAATCAAAGACAACGCTTAAATCTGAGTTATACTACTAAGGCATACAGGACATTGGAAACCAGGAGAATCATAATTCAGAAGATAATTGCTTAGTAACAAACTGAGAAAGAAAGCAGGTGTCAACCCTCCAAAGTAAACCAGAAAGGAAACATGATCAGTTAAGTTAACTTTATTTTATTGTAAGACTACATTAACAGAATCTTCCAAGTCTGAAAGTACAGATTTCCTGCTGTCTCTTATTAGTCTGATCAATTAGGGTGTGTCCTTCCTAGGTTTCTCTCTCTGACGGTTAAGCAATTGTGGGCTCCTCACTCTCTTGTCTGATTGTTCCCTCAGACACATCACTTCCTCTCTTCCCTCGAAGCCATTCCCACGTACCATTCCAACAGAAAAACCAAACAGGAAAATGGGGGCAGGAAGCCAGTTGATTCTGACCCAAATATGTAGTATGTGTGCCATCATATCCTTCTTTAGTTCCTTTTTCAGGAACAAACTATGTGAAACTCAGTTTTGATTTGATATGAGGAACTTACCATCAGAGCTAAGCTAAGAACTCAGGCCATAAAAAATCTCTTCTATCTTGGTGTAACATAACTAAAAACAGGAATCCAAAGTCCTTCTTAGGATTCTTTCAGTTGCAACTGAGCATAGAGATAAGCAGAGTCTTATTTTTTGCAAGCTACTTATTCTGCATCTGAACAGCAATAGCATTTAGACTAATATACTACTTCATAGTGCTGCACATCCCTCTTGTCTGATAGTTCTTACTGTTTAAAAGGACTTTTTTTATTTCATAGGAAACAAACTTAATAAAAATGTTAACCACTAGATAATACCACTTTGAGAAGCAGATCTTGAGAAGGGCTTCTGATTATCTATTCATCCAGCCAGTGATATAAGTAGGATAATGAGCCGTGGTGGCGCAGTGGTTAGACTGCAGTACTGCAGGCTACTTCTGCTGACTGCCAGCTGCCTGCAATTTGGCAATTCAAATCTCACCAGGCTCAAGGTTGATTCAGCCTTCCATCCTTCTGAGGTGGGTAAAATGAGGATCCAAATTGTTGGGGACAATATGCTGACTCTGTAGACTGCTTAGAGAGGGCTGTAAATGACTGTGAAGTGGTATATGTCTAAGTGCTATTGCTATTGCTATAATGGTTCAAGCTGAGTGATCAGTGGTAGAACAAATAATTAAATGTCATACTCTTTGAGGGCTATCCCACACATATGAGGCTCTTCAATGTCAACATTTTCCTTTCTACTACGTACCTCTGTATTTCAATGAGAGAGATATTTACCTAGGCTAAGTAGTGACCCATAAAGATGGAATAGGATAATAATGTTGAGCTATAACTGTCTATTTTGTGTATATTTGCCTCAGATTTATTTCTCCCTAATATGTGAAACCCTGCTATTCTATCTTAGGAATTCTTGATGCTGAAGTGGCTGAATTCTCCATTAATCTTTTTTTTTTGTATTTAATTCTGGTTTGAACTAAAAATCTGTCTAGACTATTAAGGCTGAGTTTATTTGGTTGCCAAATTGGGCATATAAATGTGTATATCTGTATTAAAGAAAAAGTTAGTGGAGACAGAAAAGTGTACCAGTGGGGTGTTGAGAGCTCCAAGCATCAAAGAAAGCAAATTATTTTAAGCAAAACATTTCCCATATGGAATATATATAAAGTCTAGACAATGAGTTAGGATTTTCCTAGGTAACTTTTCTTGGAAATTGCAGAACAGAATTTATTTCTATAAATGTAGCGCATGTATTTGTTGCAGTTTAAAATTTAATTATATTAAGGAATTTTTTTTCATTCTGTAGCATGCTAAAGATCAAATAATAAAATGCCAAATAGTTTTAACTTGCTGCCATCCCATGACTCTCCCCTATTTCATATACAGATACATTCCTCTATTTTTCATACCATTTTAATCAAACACGTTTTACTTGCTTCTGAATCAATTCTATAGATTAAATCCACAGACAGTACATTATTCTCTTTGACTCTGAGATTACATTGTCTGCTTTTTTAAAAGTTGCAGATTTAGAAATTAACCAATATTGGGGAAAGATGAAGCTTTTTTTCCATGTGAAAAAGGAAAGCATAGCTTTTATTTTGCTGTTTAAAAATAATAATAAAATGGATGAGTTTTTTTTAAAAAAATATGCTGACTTTTATTTCTTTTTTCTTTTTTGTTATGCTAGAAGGCAGAGAAAAAACAACTCACTAGCAGCTGTTAAATATGTCAGAGGCAATTCTGACATATTTAACAACTAGTTTGATCACTGATCAACTAGTTTGATCACTGATCAATTTTTAAAAAATTAAACCTTAGAACATAATTAATTGGCCTGGCTGCTTATTTACAACACAGAGATACATTCATTGCCTGATTTATTTACCTGATTGTTCATAATTCAGTTGGGATAGCCATGAGTTCATATAAATTGTTACAAGAGAAAGAAAAAAAATATTTAAATAAATTCTTAGTCAAGTAGGCTGGTCAAAGAAAGCAAAAATTATCTCCCATGGAGAGAAGTATTATTCTAATACTGAGGTTTGGCGAAAGAAAACATTAGATAGCTTGTTAAGATAATAAACATAATGAAATTATGATATCATCCAAACAGTGATTAAATACAATGTAGGAGCCCAGCAGATACCAAAATAGCTTAATCTGCTAAAAAAAAAATCACTTCATTAATGTAGACTACAGTTGATCACCCTGATATACATAGATGAATTAAAACTTTTTAAGCTTTAGAAAGATGCAATGAATGGGTATATGTTTAACAGTTAGCAAACAACATATGATGTTGGCTTCAATGCACATATTTATATTTATATAATATATTTATATTTTATTGTTGTTTTGCACTTCTGGTTGGATGCTAACTGCATTTCGTTGCCTATATCCATGGCAATGACAATAAAATTGAATCTAATCTAATCTAATTTCCCAGTTCATCTTTAGAATGCCTCCCCTGAGTAGTCTATAATTTTTCAATTAACTTCACCATGGGGATATTTCTCAACATGCCCGTCATCCTTCCAGTTGTTCTATATGACTTTTCAGGAAGGTTGATGGTCACAAATTACAGAATGAAAGGTCAATGCTGACCGATCTAACTAGACTTAATTTCAGTCAACTTTCACTGTACCAATTATGCCAGATGGTAACTGAGGTTTTGGTTGATTTATCTTATTATGCTGTGTATATTTCTCACTACAGAGTGGTTGCTTATGAATGTTGTCCTGGATATGAAGAAGTTCCTGGAGAAAAAGGCTGCCCAGCTGGTAAATAAGATTATTAAGTGACACTTAAAAGTCCCCCAGTTTGAAACATGTAAATTTGTAGTGATCAATGTATTGATGCATATCTCCTGATTTGACCAATGAGCAATAAATCAGTAAGGAAAAAAGCAATTTATAATCATAAGAATTTTTCTATCTGTTCTAAACAGAGTGATATAAAAATTGGCAGCTTCTTTTTAGCCTTTAAAACCAGTCATTATGCTTCTGTTTTCAAAGTATAAACAATGTTAAATAGCTCGCAAGACAAGTGTGAGGTTTAATTAGTTAACACATATACAGAGCAAGCAGATTCTCATCTGCATCTCAGAGTAAAATCTTTCAGTCCTAATTTTATTTTATCCCTATTTTCTGCCACATATTTTGGCTTTTGTTACACAGGCAAATGGGAGATTATAGTGAATTTTCTTTCCTCAGCATTTCCATAAACCATGCTATTTTTGTCTGTCAATGGCTATTAATTATGATGGTTAAAGGAAACTTAAATTTCAAGAGTAATGTGTCTGAGGGAGGATGTAAGGGGAAATAAGCTGCTTTAGGAAATATGACAAAGAAGTACATAGCAAGCAATTTACTAGAAACAAAAGACTGAACTAAACACATTTTGTCTGATGCAGCAATGCCACCAAAAATTATCTTCTTCGGTTACCTATTCCTTGAGTTTCCATTTTGTTGCTTTCTCCCATGTCGAGCAGATTTCCTTGTTTTCTGCCTGTTTTCCTTAAAACTTTTCAAACCTCCTTTCCTTTCCTTTCCTTTCCTTTCCTTTCCTTTCCTTTCCTTTCCTTTCCTTTCCTTTCCTTTCCTTTCCTTTCCTTTCCTTCTTTCCTAGCAAAATGTTCATAAACCAGTCTCACTTCACCTTATCTCCTTAACCTGCCTATGCAGCACCATCACATCAATAGGTTCTGTACAACAAACACACACACAAGGCATACATAGTGTGTTAGGTAAAATCTACATATTCTTTAGTGTACAATATATATCTGATATCTCTCTATCTCTATACCATCTACCAATCAATCATCTGTCTGTCTGTCTGTCTGTCTGTCTGTCTGTCTGTCTGTCTATCATATCTGTCTGTCTGTCTGTCTGTCTATCATATCTATCTATCTATCTATCTATCTATCTATCTATCTATCTATCTATCTATCTATCTACTATCTGATATAGTTTCTTAACATCAGTTCTACATTGATGGCACAGAAGAGCAGCCTGGAGTGAAAAAAATGAAACTTGCAAATTGCTTCTAAATTACTCTTCCCCACCTCCTACCCCATGTTTTCTTCTCTGTGGAATTTCAGATGTGTCTGCAGTTGCAAATGGATGCTTAAAGAGTAATAAATTGTAGGAAAATGATGGAATGAGAAATAGTGAAGTCTCATTCTCCTTGCTGCTTCTCCACCCACAAAATAATATTTTTAACTTAATTTCTGGTCCGCAAAAATCACTAGATAGAAAAAGAGAGATTTCTGTATTGTCATCTTGATGTTTATCTGGATTTTTGCACAGCAGATATGGTATGCCTACACAATTATACCCATGGCCATGCAAAGTACCATTTGCCACTTTTGTTTCTTTTTTCTGTCTTCTTCAGATTTAAAACACCAATCAAGCTAATTCTAGGTTTTTGCTAAGAACAGTAATATGTAAAAAAATGTGTCAGTTCAATGGGTTGGATTTAGACTTACTTATTTTTTGAGAACTAAAAGCAGGATTTAAATAATTCTGTCTAATCTATCTTATTGATTTCAGTTGGCCTTACTAACTCTCAGCACCAACTTATGGCTTAATTTTTGATTAATTATCTTATTCTTAATGGTGTTATTTTATTCTAATTCTGGTTATCTAACCCTAACCAGGGAGGTAGTTTGATATAGTGGTTAAGGCAGGAGACTAGAAACTGGGAGTTTTAGTTCCGCCCTAGAGACAAACCCAGAGCTAGATGACCTTGGTCCAGTCACTCCCTCTCACCCTTAGGAAGGAGGCAGTGCTAAGCCACTTCTGAAATTTTGTCAAGAAAACTACAAGGACTTGTCCAGGTGGTCACCAGGAGTAAATGTTGACTTGAAGGCACCACAGAAAGAGAAAGAGAAAAAGAGAGGGAGGGAGAGACAGAGGGAGAAGGAAAGGGAGAGGGAAAGAGAATAGATTTTGTTCTTAACTGACTATGATTTTGCTAAAGAGATATGCCTTTATTTTTAACAGCTTTGCCACTTGTCAATCTTTATGAGACACTTGGAGTTGTCGGAGCCACCACCACTCAGCTCTATTCTGCCAGCTCTAACCTGAGTGCTGAAATCACAGGCCCTGGCAGCTACACAATCTTTGCCCCCACCAATGAAGCCTGGGCATCCCTGCCTGCTGTAAGTCTAGGGCAGCTGCATGTTGCTCAACATGAGTGGAATTCCTCATGTGATAGAACTCTAAGCTTGGTTTTAACCAATCATTATGAATAAAACTAAGAATACATAAATGTGAAGAAGTTGGATCCAGAGTTATGCCTGTGAAATGAAACATTTGCCTTGTCTTTATCAGAAATATTATTGAAATATGCTTGACATATTTTTTAAAAATATGAGATTAAGTGGAATTATATAAACTATGTGCGGCAAATAGGGGGATATCACTATATCTATCCAGGCTCATGAAAGCTAAGAACAAGTTAGACTGCAAAAGAATGTAGGAGATGAATGTCAGATCGGCAATCAAAAAGTAGATTCTTTGTCTTTATTTTGAGCCAGTGTCTCCTGAAGGAGGACAAGGGCATCAGACTAATTAAAGTAGTGTTGGGTTATCACGTCACAAGCTTTCCCATTTTTATACACCTGTTGCAATGTTGCACATCTGCTTCAAAATGTAAGAACTTGTGGCATAATACTGCTACCAGTGCTTTCATCAATCTAATGAAAACAATAAAATTCTGTGGATATTGTTGCACTGACTGAATTTGAAGTTATCACTGCACCCCATTCATTAGCTTGGTTTCCGACTTGGAAAGGCAACATTCCTTTTCTCAAGGGTAAGCCACCTCAACATAGTGCCTCCAAATTGTTCTGTTACTAACCATGTTAACTGAGAATTAGGGTAGCTGTACTTTAATGCGTTGGGTTGGAAAAGGAAGCAGATGTAAGGAAAATTTATGTTAAGAAAATGTTGAGATACCAACTGCTGTTTTTCTGGCATAGCTCTCAATTCTCACTCTAGGGAAACTTGTACAGTTCCCTACCTCCTACCAGGCAGAAAGCAGATAGAAATAGTCACGTAAAATACATAAGACCAGACCTGGGATAGGATGCTCAGAACAGCCAACTCTTTAATATGATTTCTTGATTTTAGGAAGTGTTGGATTCTTTGGTGAGCAATGTCAATATTGAGCTGCTAAATGCTCTGCGATATCACATGGTGAATAAACGAGTCCTAACTGACGAGCTAAAACACGGGCTTTCTCTCCCTTCAATGTACCAGAATATTGACATCAAGATTCATCATTACCCAAATGGAGTAAGTATCTGGTAAATTTACAAATACAGTTGGGCACAGACTTAACTTCAGGGATGGGATTCAAATTTTTTAACAACCGGTTCTGTGGGCGTGGCTTAGTTGGTAGGCATGGCTTGGTGGTCATGGGACTGGCTGGGTGTGGCCAACTCAACATCACTCACATCGCGGCACACATCTCCTCGCCTGGCCTCTCATGATTGTGGGGATGCTGAAACAGTCGTAAGTGTGAAAAATGGTCTTAAGTCACTTTTTTCAATGCCATTGTAACTTTGAATGGTCACTCCACACAAGCAAAGTACCAGCCAAGGAAGGGAAAAAAACTCAAGAGAAGTTCCTGAGACAGGAAGTCTAGTCCTGCCAAGAATGTAATAAGGGTTAACAAAGAGGCAGTTTCAGTAAGCAACACCAAAATGTTTCCTTCCTGCCTTCCTTACAGGATTAGGCGGGTAATTTCTTCTAACAACTGGTTGTCTGAACTGCTTAGAATGTTAACAACCGGTTCTAGCGAATAGGTGTGAACTGGTAGAATCTCACCCCTGCTTAACTTAGACTTAACTGGATGAAGATAAGATTATTTCATTTTGGATGGCTTAATAATGTAGCCAGTTATATTAATATAAATTAACTTTCTACAGTATGATAGCCAAAAAAATAGAAGACTAGTTTTTTAAATTGTTTTTATCTGGAGTTGCTACCATAAATAAACCCTTTAAAGAGATGTTATCATACCCGTTATGATGAATATATGTATATAGCATGTTTGTAGGAATGCAAAGATTTTAAAAAACTGAACACAGCTCCTTTATTCACATCTCCCTGCAGCCATATAATATTTTCATTATAATATATAATTTAAAAGAAAACTGCTAAATTATTTTGAGACAGAAGGGGGAAAACTTCTACTGGACATAGGTGTAGAGTGAATATAATACAAATTATATGAAGGAAAAGCAGTGAATTATATATGCATCAGTTTTTATAGGTTCAGTGCCTTGGATTTAGATGTTTGTGTTCAAGTAAAAAAGTTTGAGTAAAAAGGTGTTCTTTGAAATTGATCTTTAACTTTATGAGTTTTTATTAAAGTAAAAGTATTAATTTACAAATAGCTATTTGTAAAATCTATAGATTCTTCAAAATATTCTGTCCGATCTACACAAGCAATCTCTAGATTCATTCTCTCTTAATGATACCCTTCTTGTGTTATGCCATCCTTCAAATCAATATAGACATTTAATGCCAACAATATATTCATTTTCATTTATTCCTGTCATGCCCATTCCAGATTGTGACTGTGAACTGTGCTAGATTGCTGAAGGCTGACCATCATGCTACCAATGGAGTAGTCCATCTGATAGACAAAGTCATTTCTACAACTTCCAACAGTATCCTGCAAGTTGTAGAGATTGAAGAAAGTCTTGAAACTCTCAGGGTAAGTTCATCTGAAATGATTTCGTTCTTATTTCCTTACACCAATGGAACGTGAGATCACTTTCTTTGAAATTTGTGTAATCGGCAACTTTATTAGATTTATTCTAACTTAAACAATTCTCTTTCTTTTCCATTTGTTTAAAGACTGCTGTGGCAGCAGCTGGTCTCAATAATCTTTTAGATGGCGAAGGTCAATTTACCTTATTAGCACCAACCAATGAAGCTTTTGAGAAGATCCCTAAAGAAATGTTAAACAGGATCCTGGGAGACCCAGGAGCTCTGAAAGGTAAATAACTACAATCTATCCATAATAATAATACCATAGAAAGTCTATTGCTTTCACCAGAGATTTGAGTCTATGTAGAAGCTAAATGTATTTTTGAAATTTATTACTGTTCAATCCTCTTTATTCCCTTGAATTATAGTGAGACAGTAAATTATGGTTACAAATGACAGGAACTGTATTGAGGTATAACACACTATTCTGAGGATTATGAATGACCATTTTAGCTTTCATTATCATTCATCCTTTCAGAAATATAGAAATCACGTTTCAACATTCTCTTGGCAAAGCTGAATCTTCCTTTGAATCATATTCTTTTAAGATGTTCTTATTTTCATAAGAAATAAATACTTGTATGGGAGAATTAATCAAGTTTTTAAATATTATTAGCATTAATATTAAAGGTATGTATAGTATGAGATCAGCTTATCTGATGTACCATTGATGGAGACTTTTGGTCTTTCTCAGTTATGAAATCCAAAGATTTTTTTTTTGTATTTTGTGGTGAAAACTTTATTTAAACTTCTAATGAAATTACATTTTATTTCTACTTTGTGAAAGTAACGTATGTTTGGGTATACATAGTGTATGTGAATGTAAATACACATATGTGCATATCACCTTATAATCTAAGGCAACATTATATATTTAAAAATGGACTGAACCTAGTCACTAGGCTTTTCAACTCATTTGAACAAATGAAATTGCCTTTCGGTTTTAACTAGAGGTTCTAATTAAAGAATTAGGCCACTTATTTTGAAATCTAATAAAACTTTAATCAAGATGTCAGTTCTCATGATCTAGAGCAAGGGTGTCAAACTCAAGGCCTGGCCTGGAGGCCGGATCCGGGCCATGGCGTACTTAGATCCAGCCTACAGGGCCGCCCTGGAAACAGCAAAGGATTGGCCCACAGTGCCTCTTCCAGCAAAAATGGAGCTCTGCGACCCTCCCGAGTTCAGTTTTCACTGGCAGAGGGTTCAGGGTGCCATCGCAGCCAAAAATGGAGTTGTGAGGGCCACAGATGGCCCTCCTGAGCTCTGTTTTCACTGGCAGAGGGTTGCAAGAAGCTGTCGCAGCTGAAAACAGAGCTCGGGAGCCTGTTTTCACTGGGCGAGCGCTCAGATCTCCAAAGGCAACCCCAGCATGAGTGATGTCAAACTGACCACATCCATCCTGGCCCCCAAGGTTAAACACAACCCTGATGTGGCCCAAATGAAATTGGATTTGACACCCCTGATCTAGAGCTAAGAGAGGCAAAAGCTTTGATAGTGTGTCCCTTTTGCTCTCTGTTCAACTGTTATACCAACAAGTTATATATGAATGGAAGGAACCTGACTGGAGTAATAGTTTGCAGTGTTTGGATGCCTCCCTACTACAGTGGTGGTTCTTCCTAAACTCTTTTGGTATACGATGTTTACATGAGTCACTGCTTTGGCAATGAGCTTTTTCAACCCTTGTGCTGACTTGAAGGCAGGAATGGAGAGAGGAAACCTCGAGAAAGCTGTGTCAGCATTGACTCATGACCAAGAAATCAGATGCAGAGAGAACTGAGGAAGCTGGTCAGCACTTTCTATGGGGGGAAAGATGAACAATAGCAATCAGAATGTTTAATGATGTATTTGATGACACTAGATGGGCCTCAAAATAAACAACACTCATTCATTTCTAAAGCCAAAGCATAGTATAATTTAGACCAGTTGTCTGTACTTTTAAACGGGGAAACAATCCTCAGTTTTGCCAAGGATCTGAACAAATGCGTTCAGTAAGAGTTGAGAAACATCTTATCTTTAGGAAATAAATGTACCTGATTTTGTATATGTGAACTATACTGTACTATATAAGCACTTATTAGCAAAGAAATATTTTAGTATAGTAAGGAAGGCTTAGAATGGATTTGAAGACTACAGGCAGTTCCTGGATTAAGAATGGATTCTGTTCCATTTGAATGGGTTCTGTGTTTAATTTGAAATATGTAAGTTGGAACTCATATTTATGAATAGACTGCCTATTACTAAAAATGACAGATGGCTTTTCCTTCTTTCAGCTGATAAACTACTGATGCTATGCAGTGTTTACATGAACTGCTGAACACTCCTGAAAACAGGCAGTATATTAAAAAAAAACACTTCAGTGGTTTATAAAAACATTGTGCACCATCAGTGGTTCATTGGCTCAAGGAAGGACAACACCGTCTGCCATTTTTAGTGACATTACCAGCCCATTGGTAAGTATGCATTGTTCATAAGTCAGATGTTCTCAACCTGGAGACAGCCTGTATGGGTTCTCTGGATACATAATGATATTATTACAATATACAAGTTTCTATCCCTCACTATTTTTATTCCAATAGTTCCAACAACTGTTCCAACAAAGGAATTTTACCACTACTGGGCAGGACTCTCTTAGAGAAATGGCTACAGAATGTCTGCAAATAGTAATCTCCCCTTTATGGATGATGATGATGATGATGAGAGGATGGTTGGATTTGGAACAAGCAACTGATTCCTCCTTGGCTCAGACTAGTAGAATTCCTTCCTTGTCCTTAAGCAGCTCCTCTGTCCTTAAGTATTGTATTTATAATTGATTTGCTTGTATGACCAGGCAGACTGGAGACTACAAGCATCTCTTTTTTTATATATGCAATGAACTAAAACAATGAGTCCACCCTTCTCAGCCTATCCTCCAGATATAATTCTAGGAGTTGTAGACTCAACATATCAGGAGGGCATTAGATTAGAGAAAGCTGCACTGAGCAATTTGCAAGATTTTTTTTAGCTTGACTATTTTGCCTATTTATAAACAAACATATTGAGCACGTCTGCCTGCTGTTGTTCTGAAATATTATTTAATTTTCACTCCATGGCTTACCAATCACTAGAAGAGATGTACAAACTACTTTAAAAAAATATTCCGCTTACTATGTTCTATTCACCTACCATAGCACTGCTGAACAACCACATCTTAAAAACAGCTATGTGTGCTGAAGCTATTATTGCCGGTTTATCCATGGAAACTCTAGAGGGTCATATGTTGGAAGTAAGCTGTGTTGGCAACCAGCTGATTCTCAATGGAAAGTCCATCATTGCTGACAAGGATGTAATGGCCACAAATGGAGTGATACACATGATCAATGAACTTCTCATCCCAGACTCTGGTAAACACCCCCCTCCTCCTCCTCTTCTTCCAACATGGTTTATAGAACTATTCATTGTTGCCCGTTTGAAATGAATGTGAAATAGGAAAATGGAAATTGCATATAGTTTATGCCCATCCTATAATGTACGCTTCCTTGTTCATAGAGATTCTGATCCTTGCATGTTCCCTATACTTTTGAGAAGTGGTAGGTATTGTTAAAAAACAACAACCGCAAATTACTTTTAGGCAGATATAATTATGAAAATGGGCAAGAGACAATCAGGCTAAAACTAGATATTTTTCACCTTGACAAAGGTTGTGTATAATTAGGAAGATGCTTTACTTCATTAAATTTTTTTTTTATCATTTTCAACTTCTAAAATGAAATAAGGAGAAATACGGAATGGCAGTGCTAATTCTTTCTGTTTAAACAAAACATGGAAGAAACTAAAAACACGAAGAATGATTTGTTTTTGAACAATTTTGAAACTGTTTTGATCCAAATTTAGTTAAGCCTAAATTGCACTCATTGAAACCAGTGGAATTAGTCATGACAAATTAGTCATAGGGGTCCTTGAGGGATTGCTTTTTTCCAAGAATCTCTACTCACCCAAGGAGATCAGGTAGAATGGGCATGCTGCAAATATTGACAGCCAAAGAGTATCAGCTGACAGGGACCAAAAAAACCGAGCTTTTTCCACAGTGACCCCTACTCTATGGAATATCTTCTCTTTGGAGATTAAAGTGCCCCCAATCTTAGTCTTTTGTAAGGCCCTAAAAACTTGTCTATGCTCCCGTGTCTGGATTGCTGAGTGTGTGAAGGGCCCAGTTTCTTGTCTGTATTGCGAACTGGCCAAATACCTTGCTCCCATGTATCGGGATATTTTTAGTGTTTTAAAATGTTTTTAGAATTTTAATTGTAATGTAGTATTTTCTGAATTATAAGCTACCCAGAGTTGATTGAGAGGGGCAGCCATAGAAATTTTAATGAATAAATAAAAGAAACAAATAAACAAAAAACAATGCCCTGTTGAATTCACTAAGCACACTTAAGTATGATTATTATTTTTAGTTTTAACAAATACAATCCTGCCCCTTTATCAGGTACTGTTTTAATATGTATAATAATTATGAAATCCATTTTGACATCTGTTGTTGTTATTTTAATTGAAGCTAAAACTCTGCTGGAGTTGGGAAAGGAATCCGATGTTTCAACATCTATTGACCTTTTTAGACAAGTTGGTCTCGGTTCACATCTTACTGGGAATGAGCGTTTGACAGTCCTGGCTCCCATCAATTCTTTCTACAAAGGTTTGTATACTTGAACTCTTATACAGTGAGACCTGTTTGTCATTAAGTGCCTCATGTCCAATCAACAAGCTGAAATGGAGGGAGAGGTAGAAAGCACATCCCTCTTCCCGTGCCTGGAATTGTGCCTTTGGATGTGCCTTCTACTTGAATTAACTGCTAAGAATAATTTTTAATTAGTAGGATTGCATTACAAAACCATATCCAATCCTACTCTTTTTTGCTGGAATTCAGGATTTGTAATAGTTCTCAATTACACACACACACACACACACACACACACACACACACACACACACATTTTCCTAAAGTTGATTCTTAGCTAGTTAAAACAAGGTCATTTATACATAAGAGAGTCAAAACGTTAAACATAAAATTGTTAAAGATTTACAAATGACCCAGTGTAGATCTATCATATTAAAATAGATTGCTGATCAATTGTTGGAGCAGTGGGACAAAAAATGAGGAGAAAGAGGATAAAATAGTGTATACAACATCCTAAATATCCTTAGTATATAATTATATCATATCAAAGTGGGTTTTAGTGCATGCAAATTTACGTGACAGCAAATGCTTCCAGATAGAATAGATATGTTCTAAGCTATTAGCATAAACTGTAAGCTTTCATGATCGAATTGAGTAGTATAAAAGTACTATAAGTAAACAATAAATAAAATAAATTGGGTGGTAGGTTGGGGAATGTCAATTCAACATATCTGGAGGCCATCATAATGGAAAGTCCCCAAGTATTTGGGTTTTCATACCACCATCACCATGCCGGCCAAAACCCAGAATGATTTTTTTTTTTAGAATATCTATCTGGTAACAACCTAGGAGGAATTGAACATGGGTGGGGAGGAGTAGATGAAAAATTGTGAGATTTCTGCTGTAAATAGGCTGAAAAATGCAATTGTTGTTCATTGCTTAGACTATCGCAGAGGAGGGGGAGAGAAAGTTGGAGGAAATGCTAATTTTGTTTCTATGACCTTTTCATGCAGAGGCATCCACAGGATTGGTTAAAATGATGAAAGCGCTATTGCAATGTTGCAACATATGCCTTTTGGTATGTGTGTGCAAAATCTCGATGCATGTGTAAAAGGGAAGAACGTGCATCGTAGCACGGCTTTTATAATTTGCCACCTTTGTCATCTCATACAGATGCTTCCGTCTGGATATATTTTCAAATGAAATCAATTGACTGTGTGCTGATCTGAATGTATGAATAATGGTTTTTTTTTTTTTCTGCAGATCACAGTCCTTCAGCAAACAGAAATTTGCTTCAAAATCATATAATCAAAGAGCAGCTTTCTTCTAAATACCTTTTCCATGGACAGAAGCTAGAAACTTTGGGTGGAAAAGAATTGAGAGTATTTGTATACCGCAATGTATGTTTCTCTTTAATAATTACTGCTAGTTTGATATTTAATTCTTATAGTATGTTATGATAGTTTGTAAACATATACAGAACCCAACTGGAAGATAACTATTATGTTTCATGCTATAATATGTCTGCAGCCTGCAGATTATAACTTTCCCCCAAATAACTCTTGGCAGCATATATAAAGATATTCCTTGTTTATCTTCTCAACGGTTCTCAAAGATTGGTTTCATCTAGGGATTTGTAGTTGAGCAAGGATTGATACAGATACAGATAATCAGAGTTGGAAGGGACCTTGTAGGTCATCTAGTCCAACCCCCCCCGCTCAAGCAGGAGACCCTACACCATTTCTGACAAATGGCAGTCCAATCTCTTCTTGAAAGTCTCAAGTGATGGCGCTCCCACAACTTCCGAGGGCAAGCTGTTCCATTGGTTGATTGTTCTCACTGTCAGAAAGTTTCTCCTTGTTTCCAGGTTAAATCTCTCCTTGTTCAGTTTCCATCCATTATTCCTTGTCTGGCCTACAGGTGCTTTAGAAAATAGCTTGACCCCCTTCCTCCCTGTGGCAGCCCCTCAAATATTGAAATTGGATTTGACACCCCTGATCTAGAGCTAAGAGAGGCAAAAGCTTTGATAGTGTGTCCCTTTTTCTCTCTGTTCAATTGTTATACCAACAAGTCTCCTCATGATTGGTATATCAACCTTCCTATTCCATATCCAATAATTTATCTGTAGTAGAAGACACATTCTGTTCCTGATTCAGAAAAAAAACGACTTATTTTTATCTTTCTTTTTCAGTAGAAAGCTTTTTCAAACAATGTCGAATTGATCAGCAGAATGCAACTGGGAGCAAATGTATATCAAAGCTCTTTCTTAAGAGCGGAGGCTTAACTGCACTTCCTTTTTATTGTTTCACTGTAACTTTTGGGGCACCTTCATCATTTCTTCTAGAAGTTTGTGGCTTCCTCAAAGCATATTTTGAAAGCCCATAGGGAGGTAGAAGGGGGATGTTTATCTTCATTTATTCATATGATTTAGATAAATAATAGGAGGCAGTTGTGTTGGGTCCTGATTAGGGACCAAACTTGGTAAAATGTCACACATTCCAAATTTATGCAATCCCTCTTGTAGAATCTCTGCATAGAAAATGCCTGCATTGCTGCTCATGACAAAAGAGGAAGATTTGGTACTTTGTTTGCTATGGACAAGATGCTAAGTCCCCCTATGGGAACTGTTATGGATATACTCAAAGCAGATGATCGCTTCAGGTAATAGTTTTCCTTCTTACTATTATTGTACAAGCAGTAGAGTAGGAAAAACAGTTTTGCTTCTGTAAGGATTGTTTGGAGAAGCTAATTGTTTCTATTTAAAACATACAAATATATATATGTATGGTATTCAGCTTTGTTCGGGTATTTTCCCAGGTCATTGTAGTTGTGCTTTTAAAGTTGTAGCAACGTTTGGCAGAATCTCATCTGCCATCATCAGGCTTCATATACAGAAGCCTGATGATGGGAGATGAGATTCTGCCAAACGTTGCTACAACTTTAAAAGCACAACTACAATGACCTGGGAAAATACCCTAACAAAGCTGAATACCATACATGTAAGTACCCGCGAAAACTTAAGAAAACAAATATATATATATATGTATATACAAACATATAACTTAGGTTTTAAATATAGTCTTCGACTTACAACAGTCAATTTAGTGATCATTCAAAATTACAACGGCACTGAAAAAAGTGACTTATGACTGTTTTTCACACTTACGACCATTACAGCATTCCTATGGTCACATGACCAAAATTCATAAGCTTGGCAACTAACTCATTCTTATGACAGTTGCAGAGTCCCGGGGTCATGTGATCACTTTTTGCAACCTTCAGACAAGCAAAGTCAATGGGGAAGCCAGATTCATTTAATACCATATTACTAACTTAACAACTGCAATGATTCACTTAACAAATATGGCAAGAAAGATCGTAAAATGGGGCAAAATTCACTTAACAAATGACTCACTTAGCAACAGAAACTTTGGGATCAATTATGATTGTAAGGTGAGAACTACCTGCATGTATTTCTCTTATATATTAAAAAAAATAAGCAGGAAACAGAAGTTATTTTTAACTATATCAGATTACTGGCTCATCTGATTCATTATTGTCTCTATTGACTGGTAGTGACACTCCAAAGTTTCTGAGAGGAATCTGCTTCATCTCTTCTAATGTGCCTAATGCAATCCTGAATGACATTTGTTGTGTTAAAATATTGGCACACACTTACAGCCAAAAGTTGTCAGCCTTCTCTATTTGCAGAAAGATAACTGTAAGCTTACCAAATCTGTTGCTATCTGTTAAACCTTCTGTACAAGCTGTGTCCTATGACAGAAAAAGAGAACAGGATATCTGTGTACAGTTGCTACATCTTCCTGTGCCCCACCTCTTCAAACTGATTAACATAAAGAAGCTTTGACCCTTGGGTTAGCTTTCACAAGTGGGTGTGTGAGTGAGTGTGTAGGCATGAGCATGCATGCAAGCCAGGAGGGGGCGGGGGGGGGGGACAGCTGGATGGAAATATGAAACATAAAATAGGTAACTATGGTCATTTTCGTATTGAGATGTGAAACCTGGAACCACACTGCTTGCCAAATGAGAATTTTTCATTAAAAAATAAAATAAAATGAAAACAGGGAGAAAATTGAATAATGGAATTATTAGGTATGTTTAATTGATATGGTGGTAGGCATTTGGAGAGAGTAAGGTTGAATATATATATTGAAGAATTATGAATTAATATGAATATAATGCAATGAGAGATGTATGATATATTGATGCCACACTGTTAATGTATTGTTGTTATATGTAGATTGAAATAAAAAAATAGGAAAAAAAATATGAAATATACAATAACTCCCCCTTCCCTTTCTCCCTATTGTGCTATCAGCTGTTCATAGACCTACGCTAAGGGAAGATCTATAGAAGTTGGGTCTCTTAGAGGTTCCTTTTTTGCTTGCTTTTTAGAATACATTTGGTGGTTTTACAGATTTACATTCAGCTTTAAAAAAAACTATTTTCACAGTGTTTAGACAGGAAGTTAACCACTGACATCTTTACAAGCGGTCAAGAAGTCAAGACAGTGGTCACAACCACACAATCTAAACAAATCATTTTTTTATGTACATCAACATGCATAAAAAAAGACAGGGCTTTGATATTGGAGTCACAACTGCCATGTTATATTATTATATTATTATATATTATTATATTATTATTATTATTATTATTTTGAAACCTCACACAGACTTCCCTGGAGTTAACCAAGAACGTTCATTGAATCCTTTTTGGATCTCAGACATCTTGAGCAAATTTGCAAGATAGGCCACTTAGATGCTTTTGTTCTAATGAAAGCAGTTTGTGAACTGCAAAGATAAAAGTCTCTGTACACCAGGCTTCTCAAAAAATTAAACAACCAATCTGCCGGGAAGTCTTAGCTTAAAAATAATTGCTAATTTTCCTTAAGCACTTTGCTCCAGTTCAACAATTTATTATAGGTATGTGAATTCTGAAATGAACGAATAAGTCACTTGCTCAGGAACTTCATGTAGAGATTGGGGCCACTGCATTGTAGCTGTGATATTTTATACTGCCTTTGGAAACTTGTAATTCTTAACCAAGGATTTCTGTTCATTTGTGATTTTTTTTACAGTACCCTGGTGGCTGCCATCCAATCTGCAGGCCTAACTGAAACACTGAATAGGCCAAGATCCTTCACAGTGTTTGCACCGACAAATGAAGCTTTTCAAGCCATGCCTCAGAGGGAGCTAAACAGACTTATGGGTAACTTCCCAAGTTCTTATTGATCAATTATATTTATACTACTTATTCTCAGCCTTCCAGTAAACTTCCAATATTTTATTTTGTTTCAGCCTCAAAAATACACAGCTTCCCTTTGATATACTAGTGAAAAAAATAGTGTACAGAAATATTATTAGACTAAAACGTAGACAGATGCTTTTACAAATTGGTACTCTATTAGTCTTTGTTACATTAGTATTTATTTAAATTTATAATATCTTATGTATTTTTCCATTTTCTCACAAGAAAGAAGTGAACTTTTACTAACTCCACTAAAATAATGACCCAGAAAACTTATATTTTTACCATTACTCATGAATATATGTAGTAAGATTTTCCTGCAACCGATCCACATCCATTAATAGAACTGATTCACCCACTGAAGCATAGACTATACATGCACAGCTGATTGTGAAGTCATCCAAAATTCCAGTCACTATCCAGATATTTTCCAGCAATAATAATATGGTCAAAAACGTGTAGGTTCAATATAGTAATATCATACACATTAGCTGAAATGGTCACTTGAAAATAATCAATATGAAGCCATATTAGGACATGAGACATGAATATTTCAGTCATCTTTTCTGCAAGTAATGAAGCATTCAGGCTTGTGCAGAGAATATCTAATTATGGGTTTGAAATAATATAATAAAATTATATTTTATTTATTGAAACTAGTTTGGAGACATCGTAATAAAGCAGATATCAACGTATGAGCACTGACTATCCCTTGTAAGTTCCTAGAGCAGCATTCTGCACATTTGTTCTATTGTTTAGAAATACTTTGTAATTGATTTATAGCTACTATAAGCAGTTGGGATGCTGAGAAATCCCAGGATCAGTCAAAATGTTCTTACGCTTTATAAGCAAATGTTTAGCTTACTCTTTCTGAAAGTGATCAGTCATAGGTAGGAAAATACAGAATACAAATAGAAAGACGGGGGAAAGTTACAGTGACTGTTGAAGTTACAATGGCATGGAAAAATGTGACTTATGATCATTTTTCACACTCACTACCATTGCAGCATCCCCATGGTCACATGATCAAAATTCAGATGCTTGGCAACTGACTCGTATTTATGACAGTTGCAGTGGCCTGAGGTCATGTCATCAAGTTTTGCGACCTTCTGATGCGTAAAGTCAATGGGGGAAGCCAGACTCACTTAACAACCATCTTACTAACTTAACAATTGCAGTGATTCACTTAACAACTGTGTCAAGAAAATGGGGCAACATTCACTTAAAAATTGTCTCACTTAGCAACAGAAATTTTGGGCTAATTTCAATTGTAAGTCGAGGATTACCTATATAATTCTACCGATACATAAGAGCAGTGATCAAATTATCTATACATTCCATTAGACTTCATTCTCAGCTGTGGAGAGCAAAGTTCTGTGAAACAAGCGGATCCATAGAATGACAGATTTCTGACTGTCCATGTGATAGTTTGAGTGGAGTTGGGGCCACTGGAGTTTGACTGACTGGCTGTATCAAAAATCTAATAAACATGTTAGCAATTTGAATGTGATGTAGATGGTATTGTAAAATACCTGCCTCTTATTGTTTCTGTATCTAAAGATCTCAACATTTTATCTTCAGAAAAGCTAAACCATCATTATCCTCAAATTCACAGTGCCCAGATAATTCAATAATTATACATTAGATAATTCAATCATTAGTTCTGAGCCCAACATTTTCCTAGAGATCAAAGATAAATACTGCTCTTTCATGCTAAATATATTGTAGTTCCATGTCTACCAGTCTTTGGGCCAGGGGGAATGAATTATATATTTTTTAGACTTCCATTTGAGATTCAGTTTTGCCCTTAAAAAAAATAGAATAGTGTTTGCTCTCAATCTTCCAGCTATTTTTGGCCACATTTAGAAACTTTTGCCAAAAAGCAATTTTATACACCAGATGTAAGGATTCAGTGTCAATATGTACTGCCATTCTCGTTTATTTAAAAATATGCAAGGAACAGGAAGAGCAGCTAATTATGTCAATGGGACAGAAACAAAATGGCAAAGCAGGTTTACGCCAAGCTAGCATTTGACCTAAAAGGAGAGCACAGTTTGGCCTCTTTTATAGAATTCCCAAAATTCAAGTCTTTTTTTGCACTTTTTGCACCTAACATGAATAAATGTGTTTCTTTCTGTTTGGGGCACTGTATCCCTCCTGCTGTTGCCCAAAGTGCTCCAGCTGCAGAGTGTGAAACAGTTTATTAGGTCGAAGGAATTGCTATGATTGTCTAGGGGAATCTTGATAGAAATACTAGACGGGAAACAGCTGCTTGGTTTAATGTAAAGGGAACACTTTTGATACTTTTCTCTGCTTATGAACACTGCCAATATGGTATTTTGTTTTGTTTTTTTTAATTACCACGAACTATGGGAAATAAGCTATAAACCTGAAATATGATTGGTCTCCTCTTACCTTTCCTTCCTGTCCTAGGTAATGCAAAAGAACTTGCCAACATCCTTAAGTACCACATTGGGGATGAAATTTTAGTGAGCGGAGCAGTTGGTGCCGTTGTAAGAATCAAGTCTCTGCAGGGTGATAAACTGGAAGTCAGCTCTGTAAGTTTATGATGTTGCCCTCCCTTTTTTTAAAAAAGATTTTTTTTATTGTCGCTCAATCTGTCGTAATGCAGTTTAAAGAACAGCTACTAAATTTATATCACCTTTAATTTTTTTTTTTTTTAAAGGCCACTAGGATTTAGCAAACTGGAGGTTGCCAGATGGAGCCTTAGGAAGTAAAGCTATTAAAGTCTAATGTTAGGGGAAAATCTGTTTTCTTTCCCAGTGGACATTGTCTTTATTATTGAAGATTAGCATTCATTTACCCTTCCACGGTTTTCATTCTTCCTGCCATGTAGTCTCAAAGCAAGACCTGCTGGTTGGTTGGGAATGACAACTATTTTTTATATTGCACTGATTACATAAGGTTTAGGAAAAAAAATTATTTGTATGTTACGGAGGATGGAACTAAAATAAGACTCTCCCACACACAGTTCCAGATAAGTGAGTTTTAGTGATACTAATGCAAAGACGTTAAGCAGCTCTGCACTTTTAAATGTTTTTGTAAATTCTGTGTTTGAGAAAGAGTAGTTCAACAATAAAAACCTTTAATTAGTTTATTGGCCTAGCCAAAGACAGAGGCTTGAAAACCAGAATCTGCCTTACAGAGAAAGACCAATGAGTTATAAGTAGCATTTGCCACAGCCCAATCAAGGTTTGTGTGTGTATGGGTGTGTGTGTGCATGCACACTATATAAACACTAATTTACTCCATTTCTCAGTTTGGGCTAGGGCTTCAGAATGGGTTTATAATGGTGTGGCAAAGTAGAACTTTTCTTGAGACAATATTATTACTGTATTTTACCTTACCTTTCCCATTAAAGCTCAAGGCAAGATCAGTGATATTTTTCCTCTCATTTTCTTAAGTTGGGCTAAGAGACTGTGACTGAAAGGTTTTTTACTGTTCTCTGACTTTTTGGTTGTTTCCTTGCAGACATTTCATTACCCAAACGAGGTAACATCACGTATGGGTAAGATTGGGTAATGAAACATCTGCTAGAAAAAAATGAAGCTCAGAGAACACCTCATTTCAACCGCTGAGCTACAAATATTCTCCTCTATTGTTAGATCGTGATTGGCCTAGAATCACCCAGAGAGCTCTGTGCCTACTTCCGGCCAAGCTTCCACAACCCCACCCAGCATCTGTGCAAAGAAAAACACGTATATAACTGACACTGTACTTCTTTGAAACATAGCCTGCTCCAGCTTTTATTTGTGAGACCAAAATATCCGAAACCAGTCAATAGCACAAGCAACCTTAATTTTTTTTAAAAAAAAAACCCTGCCTATATGAATATTACAATCTACTTATATATTAGATTTTTGCAAATTAGTTTATGTTCTGTCATCTCATTTCTTCATATGCTTTGACAATTTATCTCTACCTTTTCTACTTCAGAGAAACCACATAATAAACATCAACAGGATTCCTGTTGCCGAAGCTGATATTATGGCCACCAATGGTGTGATTTATGCAGTCAATAGTATCTTACAACCCCCAGGTAGGTCAGCTTGAGTTCAAGCAGAACACATTTTGCCCTATATTTGCTTCTCTTTCCTAAGTAGTTAAAGGCACGCTATTATTATAAACACCAGCACATTCCTATGTAGAAAGGAAGTTCATTTCCTGCGCAGAAGGAAACAAGCAGGTGTTCCTCCTCTTTAATTAACGCTTCTGTTTTTTTAAAAAAAGGCATGCAAACAAAGCATATACATTTTAAAGTGTGTGCTGGCTTTCTCAGAACAAAATAATAAATAATTCTTGGTGCTTTGGGAGGAAAAAGGGAAAGCTGGGTTCACAAAATATGGTGAATCATTTCCTTTGACAACAATTGTACATTCTTCCATAGATGCGCAGAGGTATTCTCCAGGTCAGTATCGGATGGAGATGCCTCTTTTTTTTTGTATTGGTCGCTGTAGAGCAGGAGTGTCAAATTGGATTTCATTGAGGGCCATATCAGGGTTGTGTTTGACCTCGGGGGGGAGCTCAACTTCACTCATGTCGGGGCACCTGTGGTGGCCAAGAGCTAAGGCAGGACTTCCCTCAGACCCTCCCACCCTTCCTCTCATTATAAACTCCTCCTTCTTTTCTTTTTCCTTCCCTCTTCATTCTCCATTTTTCTTCCTTCCCCTCTTTCCTTCTTTTTCCTTCCTTGATCTGTTCCCATCTTAACTTCTTTGTCTTTGTCCTCTTTCCCTTTCTCCTTTCCTGTCCCTTCTTGGATGCTGAGATGCAAAAGGGGAAACATTTCTCCTTTTGTTTTTGTTTTTTTAGTTTGGCTAGCCCTCTGCAAGCAAAAACGGAGCCTAGGAGGGCTGTGTGTGGCCCTCCCGTGCTCTGTTTTCACTGGCAGAGGCACCACAGGCCGGTCCTTTGCAGTTTCCAGGGTGACCCCATGGGCCAGATCTAAGCACTCCACCATGGGCCTTGAGTTTGACACCCCTGCCGTAGAGGCTGGATATGGTGGAATGTGGGCAGGTTCTATCTGCTTCTTGGAATCTCTTCCATGTGGATCAGAAGAACAATTCACGATGACATCCTTGCACATGGAAATCTGTCTCTGCTGTCACACATTGGGTGCTAAGGTTGAGACTAGTACGAGGCTTTCAAATTTAAGCTCCTGAGCCTGGAATCCCGCACAGGAGTTGCTCGGAAACTACATCCATCATTCTTCAAAAAGGACAAGCAAGCTTGGGGAACCCTTTCTTAACCCCAATTCACTGCAAAACAGGTCTCTAAACAGGTCTCTAAAACTGTTTGATCACAGGGTGCATACAAAAGTTTACAAGCAAGTAATTTGCTCAAGTTGGTTTCATACATTATCTGCACCCATTCCTGCAGCCTTATTTGAAACAAAGACTCTTGCCAGACAGAAATTAGTTGATTAGAAAAAGAAAGAATAACCTTTCCCTTGATCAGGCACTTTTACTGGGAATCACACAAAGCAATTCCATGCAGCTTATCGGCGATCCTCCTCTCTCCCAAAGCACTTCTGTACACTTTATCTGTTTTCATTATGGCCTTTAGCAAACTCACTCTTGAAAGCTCTCTGCTTGGCTTGTAGCTTATTCCATATGGATTCTAATGTGGCTTTAGTTATGAACCGCTGCTGATTTGTGGGTCCTGTACATGTTTGATGGAGAAGAGGAGCAACAAAAAGATCAGGGGTTAACTTGTAAAAAATATTATTTGCTATTCAAACTCTGATGTTACTCTTATCTACTTTGTGACAATCCCTTTTCCTGCCCTCAAAACTGCCAGCACCTTTTGATACTCCTTCAAGCTGGAGGTTACAGCTGCAAACCTTTCATTTGGTTGAAAAAAATAGATTAAAAAACCCAAATTCTTGAACAGAGTGATCATATTTATGTTCACTAATGAAAATCAACTCTACAATATTGGGAATTACAACTTTCTGCAGCCAAGAGGCTGACACTAAAGGAATTGTAGCTTCCTCTGAAGGATAGGCATCGGGTTAGGAAATAGTTATCTGCCTTTTCTATCTGTCCCAAATCAGCAGGATACATCTGGATAAGACTTCCAGCTGAAACCTTGGGAACAAATTGTTATTATGGCAGGCCTTGCTGAGTGGACCAGTGACTGATTCAGAAACACTGTTAAAAAACGGACATCACGGTGCAGCTATTATGTAATCTCCGTGGACAATTTGGGTGTTTGCTAATCTGGACAGGGTACTGATCCAGAGTACTGTTGAATTTTTTTTTTGCCAGGATTCCATTAATTTTATTGTAAAAATATGTATTGGTCAACACTGCACATTGCATAAATTCCGAAGAAAAATATTAAAATAAAATAATAAAATACAATAAAATAAAGAGTTCTGATTTGTGAATTAGAGAATACAGGTTTTTTTAAAAAAAACTAAATATATTTGAATGTTGTCCTTTCAGCTTCTAAGCATAATGAAAGAAGCGATGATCCTGCAGATCCTTCTCTGGAAATCTTCAAGCATGCTTCTGCATTATCCAAGGTATATATAATGCTTAAATCATCATATAGCCATTTTTCTAAAATTGTCATTTGATTTACAGTTATTTGATCAAGGCATTTTTCCCCCCGATAAAACCAATAAATGCAATTCCCTCATTTGTGCGTCCACACATACACCCTCACACCCACAAACGCATGCATTGTGAGGGAATCAGAGAGAGTTGTGCAAAATCCAGATTCAGTTTTAATCTTTCTGCATACAAAAAACTAGGCTGGAAAGCATTTCCTGAACAGGCTCAACATATATAATTATAATTAGATTATTTATTCAGATCCCACCTTTATTATTTTTCTTCAACATACCTAAATGATCCTTTCTCCTTTTGTTTGCCCCACAAAAACAAACCTGTGAGGTAGGCTGAGCTGGGAGAGAGTAACTGGCCCAAAGACATCCAGTCAACTTTCATGTTTAAGATATATCCTGGTGCCTACCTGCTTTAGTCTTTATCTACAATCTCAGTCTTAAACTTGTAACTGGCTTCCTTAGATCAGAAGGTCATCGTAGCCATTGACAAAACCATCCAGCCTATTCGTCTCTTTTGCTAGATTTATATCTCACTTTTCACAGGCTAATGCTTTCTCCTTCTGTCTTCCCTGTGACAACCCCCGAGATATGAATTGGCCTGTGAGAGACAGCTTCCAACATTGGAGTGCTGAGGCTGAGGAAGGAGTTTTGCTGAGTAGAGCCTTTGTAGTGTCCAAGTATTCCCTGGGCAATCAGATTTACTGGGTCACTTCCTGCCCACCAGAAGTCAGTTAAGCCAAATTATTTCAGAGAGTTTTGTTTGTTGAAGAAAATTACAGGAACTGGTTTTAGAGATAGCCTGTAATCCTTTTAATTACTTTATTATATACTGATTACTAACTGTGCCATGGATGTTTTATGTTAGTACGCTTCTGAGAATTGCTGGATTGTAGCAGGCTAACATTTCAATTAAATATTTTCCAACCTTACTTGCAAGGGCTACGAAGCCTGTAATCCAAAATATCCCCCGGATGCTCTGTTCTTCTGTAAGAATTCTTTTCTAATGGAAGTTTTGTGTAGCTCAGAGCATCTCTGAAAGTTTTCCTAACAGTCTGAAATTGTTTTGAGTTAAGAGGACAGCAAGAAATGATGTCTTTGAAAGGCACACAGACACTGCCTGACTTTCTCTGGGTTTGGACCTCTATTTGCTCAATGATGTTTTTCCCTTTTGTTCCTGACAGATTTCGCTAAGGGATGCTCGGCTCGGTATGTGACATATTTTGCCTTCTTTAAATGTACTTTTATAATATGAAATAAGATTATGGACTTTCTTCTTGGATATACAAGTGCAAGCATCCCCAGGGGAATGGAAAACAAAACCTATGTTTCTGAAGTGACAACAAAACAAAAAACTTATGGCTATAATGCGGTCTGTGTCACAATACCTCAACACACATTTTATCATTTTTTAAAAAATAATCAGAGTTTGTACAACAATAATTTGTACAACAATGCTTATAGCCATTAACTGTGCAGCCGGATGGAAATCTAAGAAACGACTGGATTGGGTTTTAGCTCACAAGACTCCCTGAGAAACACTGGGCTAAGAAGTTGCCATCTCTGTAACAGCATAAATCCTTTTGTATACAACACCAGAGCATTCACTGAACCTGCATTAGCCTTAAATTGAGATGTGCAATAATTTCCGAGACATATTGGCACATGGTAGTCCAAAATTCAGCTGTATTTATAAATAGTGTACATATGTAGGAAGGAAGGGGCATTGATTGAGATTATTTTATATTTCAACTTGTAAGTTGATGGAAGATAATGAATGGATGCCTAAGCAAAATAATAACTCTATCAGAGCTGAATGGTCTCAAATTCATGTACTAGGAAGCCTAAGTAGGATGGTGTTATTTTATCCAATTTATGTTCTTGTCAGAGGCATTATTTTGTATGAAAGAGCCGTGATGGCGCAGTGGTTAAAATGAAGTACTGCAGGCTACTTCTGCTGACTGCTGACTGCCAGCAGTTCAGCAGTTCGATTCTCATCGGCTAAAGGTTGACTCAGTCTTCCATTCTTCTGAGGTCAGTAAGTTGAGGACCCAGATGGTTGGAGGCAATATGCTGACTCTATTATAAATGGCTTAGAGAGGGCTGTAAAGCACAGTGAAGTGGTATATAAGTCTAAGTGGCATTGCTATTGCTATTTACCTGGTCATTGTGAAGACAGAAGCTGGACTAAATTCACCTTCAGTCTGGTTCAACATGGATCTTCTTTACAGTCTTGCATAATCTTTACACACACAGGAATACATACATACTTTTACCTCTAGTGCAATCAGCAAGAAGTAATATTGTTAAGAATCTCGACATTAGCTTGTGTTGTATAATTTTGCTTTAAGGAGCCAATATACTATTAATTCTCTTTTTGTCAAATACAACTTGGCAAATATAGCCAAGGAAAGATAGCCAAGAAAAAGGCCTGTCATGATAATATCACACTGGCATGAATATCTGAGTCAACCTGCAAATGATTATAGTGTGCCAAGACAGCAGATATAGAGTGCATTACCCAAGTTCCAAAATAGTTGTTTGTCATAATTTATAAAAATAGACTATAGACTATAAAAATTATAAATTAATTGTCTATATGACTTAATCATTAGTCTTAATTTTCATTGTCATTCAGTGATGAGATTCTCCTTATCCAAAATCTTAACAAATTTGTTTCTTTCGTCTGCCAGAACCTAAGAGTAAACTTGATTTAGCAATGTATCTGAATGAAAGGGTAGAATTGTTAAATAGCAAAATGGATTATGTTATTTCAGCCTATGGCTACTACACCTTTCTTAAACTCTTATTTGAAAGAGTTTAGTAGTCTTCAGTCTGCTCAGAATTATGTTAAATCAGAAAACACAAGACAACCATAAAAGCTAAGCTAATATAATGCTCTTCTTAAAGCACTCTTTTCCTTTATCTCTTTCTCTCTTACCCAAAAGTGCTTTATCAAGAGGCAACTGGACTTTCTGATTTATTTATTTTTTGAAGACGTTTCATTTCTCATCCAAGAAGCTCCTTCAGCTCAAAAGAAAAAACCCGAAAGGCTTTTTCAGTTGCCTCTTGAAAAAGCACCTTTGGGACAACCACGTCCTGGATGACTGAGAATCTCCATAGACACTTTCTCTCTTACACAAACACACACACAATGTCTTCCCCATGCCCACAAGGACACAGAAGATGGATTGGACAGCAGCCTTCACAGGTAGCCTCTCATTCTTGGAAACCTTTTTTCTGCTCCCCAAGTGTCAATAACAAGCTTTCAGTAAACAAATAAAAGCTATATTCTTTTAGCAAAGCTTCCATTGCTCTTATCATACCTATTGACTCGATAACTTGTCCTGTAATGTTGTTTTGTTAAATGTAGATATCGCCCAGAGTCTTTTGGGATTGGGGCAAGTTATAAATACTATCAATAATTAAATAAAATAAATGTCCTATTTTGAATACTCTACTTTCTTGATGGAGGAAAAAAATATCCCCATCAGATGCATTTTCATAAAAGGCAACAAGAAGTTTTAGCATGTATATTATTTATTTATTATTTAGCATGTATATTATTTAGCATGTATATTATTATTAACATTGCTATTTAAAAATCTGTTTAAAAATTACCACATCAAGGAGACCAGCTCAACTCACTTAGAAGATTTTTTTAAAAAACATACATTTCCCCCCTCACTTGCACTCTGTAGTGAGTATAATTGATTCTGTCATTTTATTCCTTCCTAATTCTGCTCCATGTCTAAACCTGATCTAAAATGTGGATCGATGAACATTCTGTTGATCACCGGACATCATTATAGCTGAATAGTTTTCCAAATAAATAGACTGTAGACAAACTAGACTAATAGAAAGCAAATTATTGTAAACTCACAATTTTTATATGCCCTGTTAACTCTTCAAGGTAGTCCAGACAAGGAAACTCACATTATAAATACTAATACTACGTATTATAAGGTTATAGTAACAGAATCTTTAAGTCTGACTGTACTTCCCTCCCTGCCTTTTAAATTCCTGTTAGCTGGGCTGTGGGGGTGGTTTTGTCCTTTGTAAGATACTTATTCTATCTTTAGCTTTCCTTTTCACTCAGATTTTGTTTATCAGGCTGTTGTCTAGGCTCAGGGCAATTCCTCCTGTCTCCCTCAAGGTTATCCTCATAGCCCCTTACATGCTCTTAGTAACACAGTCTACACTTAAAGAGAATTATAGGAGCTCCGACCCATTGCCTCTGGAGTATCAATTAGCCTGGAACAGAGACAATACCTGAATACTGATTTTAATTTTAGTGCAAATTTCTGTGAGAGATCAAATAACATGACTTGTGTTTTAAAGCTGGTTCTTCTCCCCCCACCCTTTATGTTTTATTTTCCAGCTCCTGTGTATTCCAGATTATTAGCCAGGATGAAACATTAAAGTGACAGCAACCTACATGTCAAGCACAATCAAGGATTCAGTTGATTTTTACTGTGGAAAGCAAAGCCTAAATTTAATCAAATCAAAACACCGCCATGTAGGTGGAATGTATACAAAGGTGATCTTCTTTTTGAAGTGAAATAAAGAAAATAAAAGCCATATAGCCAGACACAGCCATCACTTTATAAGATTACTTTGTCCTAATAGTAGGATAATTTAGGAAATATCTATTCCAAAATTATTTAAGTCATATGAGCTTAAGCAAAGAAAACCCCCTAGTATTGTAGGTGTATCAAGAAAGAGAACCAGGTGTCATATGCTTAGCTCACCCATTAAACTGTTTAGTCCAATGGCTTCTACTTCACTGGACAAAAGTTGCCCTAGTTCTCAAAGGAACAGCTTTCCTGTATCTTCTGATGGAATTTGTTAGCTAGTGTCAGTGCCTTAGATCTTATGTATATAACCGTGCTCTCTTCCATTGAATAGGTTTCTTCCATAAATTATTTTTTTAATGATTTATTTGGACTTTAGCTGCAGAAAATGAAGACATTGAGCACTCTTAGTCTAAATAATTCTCAGGTTGGCTTCCATTTTGTTTCTCTATATTCTGTCTGTAGACCAAATTGCAATCCCTTAAACTATATTTTCATTTTCACTGCTAAAACAATTGCTAGAGATCAAGAGCCTAAACTATTTTTATATTCTCAAGTCCAATGGGATGAATGGTCAATTTTTTGTAAGGTTCAAACAATAGGATTTTGCTTCTATATCGTTTTGTCAAGGAATATTTTTGGATAGAGTCAGAGAGCCTTCATGTACATTTACTGTATACTGGCAGAATCATTACTTTCTCTTTACATATTAGGAATTTTTCAATTGTAATGCTCTTTTTAAAATTGCACTCTTTTTTTAAAAAAAATATTGTAGAATAAACTTTGAGTTTAAGATTCTATCTCTATTTCTGCTTTGAGGCTCCCAATCTTCACAGCCCTATAATTTGACCTTTCTCATAGGTGTCTGGAGAGGGGGGAGAAGCAAGAGGGGAAAAATGTCAGAATGTGCATTATGACATGATGATGTACAACTCATGGGTTTCGTCTTACATAACTTTCACACTTTTCATAAATGTTTTGCCATTGACTGTGGTAGAGGATGCCAATGACCCTTTTTGTGCAGTTCCAAGGGATCGTTTGAATTTTCAGCTCTAGGTATGTTTTTAAAAGGAAGCCTGAAACTTTGCGATGATAATCATTACCCTTTTCTTCTCAATTGCAATAACTTGGAATTTGTATATACATATTTTATGCAAAGTAAAATTGAATATTGTCAATTGAATGTGGCTCTGTCAGTGACAATCCAAATCTGGGTTACTTTCTGCTCTCTCATAGTGTACCATCTCCAGATCTGACAAAACAACCACTCTTTTTAAAAGTGTAGAATTCAAAAGGTTTTTGCGATGTCATGTGAGAGGCTGTTGTCCAAAGCCACTTGGGCAAGTACAAGGTATTGCATATGTTGACATGAGCTTTCTAAAAAATGGTCTATAATCTTATACTGTATGATAACCAGAATAGAGTAGAGTAGAGTAGAGTAGAGTAGAGTAGAGTAGAGTAGAATTCTTTATTGGCCAAGTGTGATTTGTCTTGGTGAATGTGCTCTCAGTGTACATAAAAGAAAAGATACATTCGTCAAGAGTCAAGAATCATCAGGTACAACACTTAATAAAAGTCATAGGGTACAATAAGCAATCAAATCATATTAGGAAACAGTCAATATAAATGGTTAGGATACAAGCAGCAATATTACGGTCATACAGTCATAAGTGGGAGGAGATGGGTGAAAGGAAGGGAGGATTAATAGTAATGGTAATGCATAAAATAAAATAAGCAAGTACTTTAGCAAGAATCTATTTTAACTTCTTCCCTGTGCTTTGAAAATCTTCCATGCAATTCTTCATTTTAACCTTTTTTTTAAAAAATCCTTCATTATTGATATCAGGGAATTTTAGCGCTCGATGAGCTTGGTTGTTTTGCCTGCAGACAACCAAGTAACATAATCAGTGCAAGCAAAACAACCAAGCTCAGAGATCACCAAGGACTCCACAGTTCAACTCTGAGCTACATATTTTCTCCAATTAAGAATTTTGCATGATGCAAGGCATAGTTTGACCAGTGCTGTTGATTAACTTTGGTTTACACATATGGTTCTAACTTTCATCCCCTTTGTTCTTCCCACATGCGAAAATACATCCTCACATTTAAAAAAGCCATGGAGTTCTCCCTCATAAAAACCTTGAAGTAAACAATCAATCTGTAATAAAATTTGAGTTTCAACTTAAATAGATAAGGTAAAGTTTCTTTCAAGTCAGATTCAGTCTTTGGACACAGCCATGTAATTTTCTTGGCAGTGTGGTTGTGGCTGGTTGTAAGCTTCACAATTATGACAGATGATTCCAGCATAATTTTTTTTAAAAGTATGTGCTAACCCCCCTGGTTTTTATAATAATGAAGTTACAGCCGTTACTGTCTTCCCCAAATCATCAGGAGACCTTGACCCAAGTAAAAGAAATTTAATTCGTACTTATGGAAGTTTTGATCCACAGAACTCATGTTTTCCTGTAGACAGAGTCAAGCAAGTGAATTTACATGTGAATACTAGGAAAATAATAGGTTGGTGCGGGGAAGAAGCTCCACATACAGGCTTCACACTCTTCATTTTGGTGTACTGATATATTTAGAATAAGGGGGAAACATCTGTGGATTCTACAGTGCAGTTATTGCTTAACTCCAAAGTTCCTGTATTTCTAATAACTGGCTGGCCTCTTTAAGGTTGATAGTGATTAGAATTCAAAGAAATCTAGAGAATTATACATTTCCTACTTTGGGGGGGGGGGACTTTGGAATTATAGCATGGAATAAAATTACTGGTTTGTCAAATAATTTCATTAGCATCACAATTCTATCACGAGCTCAAGGTTTCCCCTTTATGTTACACTAACAACAACTTTATGAGATGAATCAAACTGAAAAATAGTAATCTTGAGGGACATATTTTCTCAAAATAAATACCAGTGGCCCCATTTTTATTTTTAGGTCTCTTGGCCCAAATTGCAGTATCTCTTCTAATACTTGACCTGAACTAGTTTTTTTTAATAACCTTTTTAAGGCAATACAATTATTGTCTTGCTAAATGTGAATGCTGTCCTCCTGAACCTTGTTCAACCAGCCTCAGGTGCAGGTTGACATTACTTTTTCTTAACTCCATAGATAAGAGAGGAATGGATCATTTCTCAGGACAATGATTTCCTGAGAAAAAAGGAAATCATTAGGATGACTCATTTCTTTATTATTACAGCCCGGCGGCATACCAATATCCGATGATATCCATTTCTTTTTCTTGATTGAAAATGACCTGGCACTATCTATATGTAAAAGTGAATCCTTCATTTTGACATGTAATTTGGGCCATGCACTAATTCCTTCTCTATCTTCTGGGAAACACTCAAATGCCTTTCTCCTCACCTGAAGTTTTAACACCAGTCAGCTTAAGCTAAAATGTATAGCAAAATTTCTTTCAAGATAAATGTAAATAGTGAACTCTACAGCTACTTCTAGATGTTTTCCTTGAGTTTTCTTCCACAAAAAATAAGTGAACTATAATTATTCTATGCAAACCACGAAACAGATGTGCAATTAAGTAATTTAGAAAACAAACGCACAAATGGGTAAATAGACCTTTAAACACCAAAAAATGTCAGGATAGCAATAGCCAGTTGGACAAGGTTGTTGTCCAAAAGCAGGATTGCCAAATTCCTTTGCTGTACAATTGGAATGAAAAGCCTTGTTGCCTCATCCAGACTCAAGAAACCACAGAAAGATCTAGCAGGACAAAATTCAGTGCACAGCTATTATGAAGGCAAATGGGGAACTGAAAGAAGGACTTTTGAAAAAGGAACAAGTATTTATATATTTGAAATAGGCCTGAAACTTTATTCTTCTATCAGCTCAGAATACAATCATCTTTGCGGCTACTGATCATGAAATCATTACATTCCTTTTCAATAAAGTAAGGCAATATTATTTAGTTCACTCTGGAAGCATAGAAGTTTGCTGGGTGACTTTAAGCCAGTCACATTTTCAGCCCAATCTACTTACACATGGGTTGCTGTGGGGGAATGCTGGAGGAGAAAGTTCTGTGTATGCTGTTTTGAGTTCATGGAAGACAGGCCAGATACAAATAGCAGAAATGGAGAAATGGTTGAAATATGGCCAGTTAGGAGAGTTAACACAGTCCACAACAAGGACTGATGCTACTCAATTTCCTTCTATTTCTTGGCCATGAGAAGGCTCAAGTGAAAACCCACATTGGGTCATCAAGTATTCACTTTCCAAAAATAAACTTGGTGAATTAATTGTCCATTCTGTCTTTTTAAGTGGAAATAATTTGTTGCCTGGCCTGTAGGCAGTGCAAAGACAAGGAAGAAAAGGAGGAGTTCTTATATAAATATACAACAACACACATTCAGTACATTGTTTATAGAAACAACCAGCATTCAGTTAGCTCATCAAGTAATTTAAGTGCTAGTCAAAAAAAGCAATGTATCTTGTGAGGCAAGTTTCTGGGGATATAAGTAGGACGGTGGTTTTGCATATTTATAAGCAGCTGGCTGGTCAGGATGACAAAATCTTGATTGATCTGATTCAGCAAACTATTGTGATAGCCTTAACCCATTGTGGTAAATGCCTACATTTAACTTCTGAATGATCCTGCCAATACTGAAAATTGCATTTTGATGTCACAAAGCAAGTTCCACCCTTTTCTATCTCATTCAAGAATGTAAGGAGAAGATTTTGTGCCGCACAATGCATGTTTCATCAAACATGCAGAAAGGGGTAGTGAAGCTATAAGTTGTCCCATTTTCCATATCCATGTGCAGTTTAGAAACATGATCAAATTGGGGGTGCTGTGAATAGATGTCACAGTAGTTTGGTCTTTTTTTCTTTCAGTTGCAGTTTAATCAAAGAAACATAGATAATAGTTTAGCTGGCCCCTATAATCTAAAGGTCTGTTTTTAAAAAAATGTTGGATAAGTAGCAACTTTTTAAAAAGCCAGATCTTTAGATCTGGATAAGTAGCAACTTATCCAGGATGTAAAGTATTGTCCTGGCATACATAATGGAGAAGCTGGCTAAGAAAAGGGGAGCTCTGCCCACCAGGTAACAGAGTCTAAGAATATGGCTGGAATTAGTATAGCAGCTTTTGGGTGTTACTATGGGTGTGCCTTCAAGTCAGTGTTGACTCATAGTGACTATCTGGACAAGTCCCTGCAGTTTTCTTGGCAAAATTTCAGAAGTGGTTTGCTCTTGCCTCTGTCCCACAGAGCTGAAGTTTCTTGGATGAGAAGCAAAACGTCTTCAAAGAAAAAACAGAAAGTTGCCTCTTTCAGTCTTTCTGTCAGAACACACTTATAATGTTATGCCAGTGGATATTGTTCAACTCCTATGTTGTTGACTTGTCTCCTATGTGGTTTCAAATTTGATGAAACTGCTGGGGGAGATCATGTGGAGGTTTAGATAGACAACGTACACTGATGACAAACATCTCTACCACTCGTTATCATCTAAGCCCATATTGTGCTCTGAAATACTGCTTAATTTCATTAATGGGATGATGAGGGAAAAGAAGATGAAATTAAATGCTGATGCCAAGGAAACAGTTGAATGAATAAAGTTTCTATTCTCCCAGACCCATCACACTTTTTCAATTTAAGAGTGCTCCTCAAGGCAGGGTTGTATTCAGAGGTAGTGATAGTAGCAAGGAACAAATGAACAATATTTCCTGAGCCAATAATTATTTCTTCCTTAGTTACATCTTGTCTTATCTTCTGCAAAAACATTATATGTGTGGGATTGATGTGGAAGGAAGGAAGTCATTTGGAAAAGTAGATACTTAGGTCTAGTAAGAACGCTACTGCTATCAACGAAAAAGTTGGCATGAAAGTTGTGGTTGAGGTGAATCACAAGAGTAGGTCCAGCAGTTAAAATGACCAGAAAATGACCTTTTAACTCAGTTACTCATTACGTCTAAAGTTTAGAGGGTTTCAGCAAAGGGCAACGCAAAGATCTGCTGGAAAAAGGAATAGGGAATAAGGAACTAATTCATAAGAGTAATCACCAGTAAGCAACTCATAATTTTAGTTCTTAAGTAAGTATAGCTAATAAAATTAAGTTTTTAGGAATAGTCTATAGGACTCTACAGTATGTATAGATTATTGGTATAGATTTATCAATAAGAAATAGAGGTATAGAAATGGATACAAGCATATAAAAATTTAGGAACTTGCACTGTTTCATAACTATCTGAAGCCACTTCCAGAGGTCATCTTACCAAACAATCAACAGGATGATGATATTCATCTTTCTCTCTCTATCTTGAGCTGAATGAGAAAAAAACTCATGTCTTGAAGCTGAAGGAGAAACATGTTCAGACTCAGATTCATTCAGAAACTCAATGAATCTGTGGTTATACCATCTTTGGCTCTTGATATGGCAGTGCTCTCCAAGGACAGCAATAATTTAAAGTACTTCTGAACTCATGGCCCTGCAGAAAAGATAGAGACTTGGCCATTAGAGAATTAGCCATGACCAACCAATTGTACCAACTGTGACTTTATCTAGAAAAAGAAATACCTTCTACTTTTCTGGGGCAGCCCCTTGAAGATTCCAGAAGAGTTTCTGCACAAAACATGGACTATAAATCTAATAAAAAAAACAAGCAAATTGATAGATATGTTTGGCCTCCACTGTCTATTTTGGAAAATGGTGAAATTCTTTCACCCAACTTTTTGTGATGAATTAATGTAATGATATAATTAAATGTGTTTTTCTTTTATTTGTTTATATATTTATTTATGCCTTTGGGTGAATTTTTAAACTTCTGTCAATTGCTAGAAAACATTTATTGGCAACATTTTCCAAAGTGGCTTACCCTTGCTACCTTCCTAGGGCTTAGAGAGACTGACGGGCCCAACCTGATCCAGTTGGTTTGTGCCTAAGGCAGGAATAAAATTCATGCTCTCCTGGTTTTTAGCCTTGTGCCTTAACCACTATCCCAAACTCACTCCCTGATTTTAATTGTGTTATTTTAATTGTTATGGGTTATATTCTGAACCTTCCCATTTGTTTGCGTTACATGTTTATATAAATAGAAAGCCAGGGTATAAATTCATTAAGTAAAAAATGAAATGAAAATCCTATCCTCCTATTTAACTTGCATGTTGAGGCATGTGAGGCGCATGAAGGAGATATTAGAGAACTATAGGGGTGCTAGATTTCAGAAGCTGCTTGATGGCTTCCTAGCTTGAGGGAAGGGTAGAACCTAGAAAGAAGTGGTTCAACCTGGAAAAGACAAATAGGCCACCATAAGTCCTACTTTGGTCAAAGTGCCAATGTCCATTACTAATATTTCTGTCACACGTAAAGTGATTAGATGTCCTGGGCAATAGGATGAGAAAGTTTTAAATATACACCAAGTCTGAATTGGCAAGTGAACTTTAGCCTCAGGCTATTACAACATAGAAACTATAAGCTGTCAAACTAGACTGCTCACAACCTTGCTTAGTGAGTTGCAATGGCTTCTCTGTTCCCACAGTAAAATATTGAGATGTTTCTCCAGATTGAGAATAATAATTAAAACTCTGGCCCAGACCAGGCAGCAATAATGAATTTTCAGTGCTATCTAAGGGCCCTCTATGTTGTCTATTTGCTAGATAAGAATTTACTCAGATTTGCACACTTCTTTTTAAATTGAACAAAAAGTTGACATTCAAATGTGGGAGAAAATTGAACTGAGAGTTTCATACATTGCAGTTGAGGTTCTTACTAATCAATTTTCACTTCTTACTTCTGAGAAGTTCCTTGTTTTTAAATACATGGTAGGCTGTTATAGACTGATCCTTTCCCAACTTGAAAGATTAAGTTTACTGTAAGAAGGGAGGAATCATACTGTACTGTACTATATAATGCAATGTATCAAACTATACCAGTAAGATATACACATACAGTATCAATAAGATACTTGATGAGAATCTTAGTCAAATGACTGGGAACGTTGGTTCTAAGGTGCCAATCCAATCACCGGCTTCTTTTTTTGCCATTACTTTCTTATTTCTACTCTAAGTGTTAGTCTGCAGTACATTTCTTGTGTATAAGCGGTTCCATTAATGTTGATAGCTGATCCTGAAAGATTAACACTATCCATCAGGTGATAATTAAATCATGACATCTGATATTGCTTAACCCTTACAAGATTTGCATGGGTAGAAATACTATTTTGTACTGTCCAGATTGTTGCCAGTAAAATTTCAAATGTTGTAAAAGTCAATTTTCAAAGCTTTAAAATTAAAAATGGAATTTTTAGATATGTGGACTTGTCAAATGTTTATTTGTTATTTGCACCTACTTTCAGTATTTGTGTCATAAGTATTAAAGTAATTTAGATTGAGATGGCACAAAATTCAGACAACAAAAATTCATAGTAAAAGCAGCTAGAATATACAAAAACAATAGACAAAAACCATATTAGGTGACCTCTTTTATTTAAAAATATTTATTATCAGTAACATGGATTTGTTTTTAATAATAAGACAAAAACAAGAAACCTGAAAATAACATAAAATAAGGCAGAAAAATATTATAAATATAAAGAAGAAAAATAAAATTCATATTGTCAAGGTTTAATTGCAATTTGTTAAACTTAGTATCATTGTATATTTAACTGTTCTAGCAGGTACTCTCATTTCAGTGGTGGTATTCAATTTTTTTTACTACCGGTTCTGTGGGCGTGGCTTGGTGGGCGTGGTGTAGCTTGGTGGGCGTGACAGGGGAAGGATACTGCAAAATCCCCATTCCCTCCACACCCCACTATCCTGCCTTCCAGCTCCGTTCTCCTGTGCAGGGCAACAAAAGAAGACCCAGCAGATCAGCTGTGACTCAAGAGGCGGAGAATAGATGGGGGCAGGGCCAGTCAGAGGTGGTATTTGCCAGTTCTCCAAACTACTCAAAATTTCTGCTACTGGTTCTCCAGAACTGGTCAGAACTGGCTGAATACCACCTCTGTCTCATTTTATCTTTAAATTGTTTTTAAGGACCTCTTCTTCCTTTAATGTTTGAGTTTTGTTTTTTTGTGAGCAAATAATAAAAAGAAAATCCTAGAATCTCTTTTAACTGAAATTCCTTAGACAACCAATCATCTGTGAAGGATAGCAATCACAGCATATTGTGTCCCTAGTTTGCAAAGCATCTTTGTATGATTTGACCAAGTCTCAAATTCTCCAGAAGATGCTTGGTGAATATGTACATAAGATGTCTTAGTCCTTGGTTATTAAACATGCAATTATAGGAGCAGTCAACTTCTTTAAGAAAGCCACCCAGAGTAACAGAATGGAAGGAAGGAAGGAAGGAAGGAAGGAAGGAAGGAAGGAAAGAAGGAAGGAAGGAAGGAAGGAAGGAAGGAAGGAAGGAAGGAAGGAAGGAAGGAAGGAAAAGAAAGAAGGAAAGAGAAAGAAAAAAGAGGGAAGGAAGGAAGGAAAGAGAAAGAAGGAAGGAAGGAAAGAAAGAAGGATGGAAGGAAGGAAGGAAGGAAGGAAGGAAGGAAGGAAGGAAGGAAGGAAGGAAGGAAGGAAGGGAGAAAGAAAAAAGAAAGGGAGAAAGAACAACCTCAAGGTACAAAAAATAAGGGTAAAGCATTGGTAAAACTAGTCATTCAAATATACATTCTGCTGAAAAAGACACGAGTCTTTTACATGCCTAGAATATTATATTGGTATTTGTTCTGCCTGTCCTGCAAATACTGTACAAATACTGTACAAAGGCAGATAGATAACTCCACAAAGCATCCATACAAAGTCTTTTTTATTGGTTCATCAGTCATCCTGTCAACTCACATTTATGACGAAGTTCTTCTTAATGTCCAATCCTTTGCATATGTGAATTGTGGTGTAGGAAGGTAATAAAGCCTCAACCCCATGATGATTAAAGCGGCTGCATGGTATGATAGTTTCAGGCAAGAGTGAGGGAGACCTCCCCTGACCCACCAAAGGTCAATTTAGTGACCAATACTGGATTACAGATGTGACCACATGACATGGACTACATTTCCCAGGATACCTTAACTACATTTAGCATGATGCATTCCCTTAAGAGGACAGCTCACAATTCCTAACTAACTGTCCCAAATCCCATTAAACTCTAAACTGTCTGGACAGCACAGTATTTGATTGTGAATAATCAATGTATGACTGTTACGTTTTGATGAACGGCAGCTTTCTGATGATAGAAATGGAGGAAGATAATAAGAATCTAGTTTCTGCAGAATGTTTCTGCAGAATTCTCAACAAATAAATGCTCTGTCTTACATATTGGCAAAAAATAATAATCAGAAAATAAAATACAAGCTGAATAGTCAAGATCTTGTTGATGACCCAAGCTCTGTAAAGGACCTTGGAATACTCACCTCTAATGATCTAAGTGCTAGAGCCCACTGCAACTACATAGCCAAAAAGGCATTAAGAGTTGTTAACCTAATCCTACGTAGCTTTTTCTCTGGTAATATCACACTACTAACCAGAGCATACAAAACATTTGCTAGACCAATACTCGAATACAGTTCATCAGTCTGGAACCCACATTACGTATCTGATATTAGCACAATTGAGAAAGTCCAGAAATATTTCACAAGAAGAGTTCTCCACTCCTCTACTCGTTGTAGAATACCTTATGCCACCAGACTTGAAATTCTAGAACTAGAAAACCTTGAATTACGCCTGCCTTCGGTCTGATTTAAGCATGGTATATAAAATCATACATTGCAATGTCCTACCTGTCAATGAATACTTCAGCTTCAACCATAACAACACAAGAGCACACAATAGATACAAACTCAAAGTTAGCCGCACCAAACTTGATTGCAGGAAATACGACTTCAGCAATAGAGTGGTCAATGTCTGGAATACTCTACCCGACTCTGTAGTTTCTTCCCCAAACCCCAAAAACTTTAACCTTGGACTGTCTACTATTGACCTCACCCCTTTCCTAAGAGGTCTGTAGGGGGCGTGCATAAGCGCACCAACGTGCCTACCGTCCCTATCCTATTGTTTCTCTTATTCTTCTTTTATTTTTCTTATATGTACCCATTTCATGTATTCACAACTATGTATACACTTATACTTATTATCTTGTAAACAATTGGCAAATCAAATAAATAAAATAAATAAATAAAAATGTCAAGCTTAAAGGAAAAGTGAATGGTCACTTCAGACCATTTCCAACCATCACACATTACTAGCAAGGGGTCAGTTTAGAACATCTGAGGTATACCAACCAGAGGTGGTATTCAGCAGGTTCTGACCAGTTCTGGAGAACCGGTAGCGGAAATTTTGAGTAGTTTGGAGAACCAGCAAAGACTGCCTCTGACTGGAGATTTTACAATATCCTTCCCCTGCCACACCCATCAAGCCACGCTCACAGAACCGGTAGTAAAAATATTTGAATCCTACCACTGATTGTTAGGAAGAATAAATTCTTGTTCTAAAAGATAACTATGTCCCCTTAGCACCTAACTGTACTCTTTTAAGCTGAGAAGCTCACCTTCTGAATATTAAAAATAAAATATACAGAGATTATTCTTGATTAGACATGGATATTTTTCATTATCTAGGGCAGCCAGTTCCCAACACAAGTTGATTTCAAACTATGATTGTTTTAATGAGATTGTAATACTGCTTTTCTATAAGAACTGGAATTAAACTGCGGAATCTAGACAGCATTTTATTCTAGCATTATAAAAATACTCACTGTCACAGCAGATGGCAGCAGCTAGCTAAACATGAAAAAGCTAAATTGCATTGGATATGTTCTTAGGTAAAAGACCCACCTGAAAAGTTCACAGCTCTAGGCCAGATTGGGAAGTCAGAAAAGATGCCAGAAAAAGAATTATGAATCACTGTATCCATATGGCTGCCAAGAAAATAACATGGGTCTCATTTATTCATCAGGAATCAAGCTTAGTTTCTGAGAGCCTTTATAATATTCTATAATGTTCTTTGCTTTGGTCAGTCATATTTACAGTACTTCATCAACCATTCAACCATTGTGGGTAGTGATCTTTCCATCTTTCTGCATACAATAACCTTGCTGCAGTTTTCATGTACAAAAACAAAGTTCCATGACTTTTTTCCTAAATGTTTCTTCACCAGTCTCAAAAGAAAAACCTTTAGTCTCAATTGTATATTAATTTTTAAAATATGCTGAATCAGTATGTGTTGTGTCCCTGACTAGCTAAGTCTTCAACCTGGTCCGCAATTTGAGCGGGACCACCGACTGTTCCCATTGGTTGGTGCCGTTTGACAGCAGACTATATAAGGAGCTGTCAAACGGCATCAACTGGGCTTTTGGGGCTCCAGCTGGGCAGCCACGTTAATCTGTTACTGCTTCAAATAAAGAAACGTTATTCTTCAGCTCCTGTGTCTGCCTGGTGTGTCCGTCCAGACAAATACAACAGTATGTACATTTGAATCCAGAATTTTCTAGTTTGACACATCCACAAGCATGATAAAATGTCCCCTCTTGTTCACATTTTCTACATAAATTTGAAGTACCCCTATATATTTTAGATCAGGGGTGTCAAACTGGATTTCTTTGAGGGCCGAATCAGCATTGTACATTTCTTCTGTGGGCCAGCCGAGGATGGGGGGAGATGGGATGGACACCTCTTGCAGCACTCTGCTGGCCAAAATGGGGCATGGGGGTGCGCGCATGGCCCTCCCATGCTCCGTTTTTGGCCTGGACCACCTCCTGCAACACTTTGCCGGCCAAAACAGAGCACGGGGGGGCATGCGCAGGCCAGTCCTTTACTATTTCCAGGCCACCCCGTGGGCCAGATTTAAACACCCCACGGGCCAGATGCACAGGCCTTGAGTTTGACATCCCTGTTCTAGATAATCTGGTAACAAATTATTGAGGGCAATATGCTGACATTTGTAAACCACTTAGAGAGGGCTGTAAAGCACTATGTAAGAATAGTATATAAGTCTAAGTGCTATTGCTATCTATCAGGGGTGTCAAACTTGACGCCCATGGGCCAGATGCGTCACGTGCTGGCCCCACCCCCACCCGATTTAGCGAAGGGGAAAAAAGTCCCAATATGTCATGTGACACTGCCGTGATGACACAAGTTTGACATCCCTGCTATATACCAATCTTACATTATCCTATAAAAATTATCTTTAAGTTTATAACATAATGTAAATTTCAATAATTTCAACCACATATTTTTCTATTGTTTCATCTATTTATTAAAATCAAAATTTCAACGTTATCATATATTCTTTCAAATGTCAATAAAGTGTATATATTTTAATTCTTTCTTACAGTTACAGGGTCATAAAATGGAGTTTTTTAATGATTCAGTGAATTTGGAAGACATCTGCCTGACCCACCTCTGAATACTATAGTTCTGTGTTCAGAGTATTGCAGCATAAATTCAGCACCAGAAAAGTAAACAAAGATGGCTGAGGCTTCATTTAACTTCTTTATAAACACAAGTAAATTTTACAATACCAGTTGTAGATTTCTTCAACATGGAGCAAACTCAAACAGAAGCAGACATGTTACAGGTTCAGAGCAGCGCTCTAGTTTTTCAGCAAGCAAGTTAGTTTCTCTTTCACTTTAGAGCTGAGTACAGAACAGAGATAAACACGCCCAGATTCTCTCTTCAAGTTTCAGCCCTCAATTCAGCTCTCATTGGCTTACCTTGTTACTAAGCTTTATTCCAGTTCATGACACTCTGGACTTAAAATGTGCTTCAACTCCTTTTACCTATATAACTGTTTCTGCATATTTCTACCAAGGTCACCTTCCATATTGTCAACGATCAGTTTTCTTGACTGTTTAGTAGAGAAGGCTCTGGACCGTTATCCTCCAACTCAGGGAGGCCAAGTAAGAAAACAATGTGAACTGCTCATAACTACCGTAGAATATTCTTTACTATCATTGTTAGGGATTTAAGGTGGCTGTGCTTGAAATGTCCCTGTCCGAAATCCTTCTTTCTGCTCTGATTATGTTCGGAAACAATTAAAGGAAATAAGAAAGTAAACTCTTAGCACTTTCACTTTTTCTGAAAAAAGTGCTTTTCCAGATTCACTGCCTGAGCAATTACACAGTTCATCTGACTGAATTATGAGAAATTGGGAACACAGTTTACAGCATGCTATATATGCTATTTATTTTCTTAATTTGTGGAAAATAAATATGAAGCCTGAAGATAGCAAATGTGGGTATCACAACATTACTTTTATAGCTGAATGAGATGGGCATGTCATTTATAGCATTCATTGCCTTTTTCTTGGCAGCAGTAAAGTGACCTGATGATCATCTGGTTTAGATTTCCTCACGCTAATGAGACCCTTCAACCGAAACTGTCATGGTAGTGAAAAAATAACTGCTACAAGACAGCACCTTAGGTGATAGACCCAACCTCAGACCAGGCCACATATGTACCATGCTGGACCTCTGCTTGACCACTACCTATTTTAAATACAATGAAAGTTTCTACAGACAAAAACCACGGCTGTGCCATGGATTCACCTGTGTCCCCCATTGTGCCAATCTCTACATGGAAGAAGTAGAAACTAAAGCCCTAGACTCCTTCACGGGAATTTCACCCACTCACTGGTATAGGTATGTGGATGATACTTGGGTCAAGATCTGTTAGGATATGTACAAAAAGGATATGCACACGGAAAACGGTTTATGAGAACAGTTATGAAGAAATATACAGCCACACAGAGTTGAACAAGTTGTATTAATTTTTACTTGAAGAAATAGCACAGTCCAATAAACAGTTCACGTCATACACATTTTTAACAGTCCAGAAATATCCAGTTATAAAGTCTTCTTACATCTAGTTATAAAGTCTTCTTACCAGTTCCAATACATTACAGTATTTTTCCTTAAAGCTACAAACATATATATTTGTAGTTTATATATTGTCAACCCAACTATGTTATTTACATATACATAACAAGATCAAAACACAGGAATTGGAAGTGTTCATCAAACTTACTAACTCTGTGGACAGAAAGAAAATAGTTTAACCTTCCTGGGCTGTGCAGTACACATTAAGGAAGACAGAATCCTTAATATTGAAATTTACAGAAAACCTATACACACTGATTAATATTTACATTTTGATTCCCATCACCCATTGGAGCACAAAAAGGGAGCCATCAGAATCCTACACCACCGAGCTGAAGGCCTTCCTACCAGCAAAGATGGGAAAGAAAAACAGCCCAGATAAACCTCCAGATGGCCTTAACAACTTGCTAAATGAATGTAAATGACCAGCTGTCTTCAAGGAGTATAAATCCTTTCATTCTTCATCCTACAGTCAGAGTTGAAGAAGCTTCTTGGATGAGAAGTGAAATGTCTTCAAAGAAAACAAAAATGTTTTCTCTTGAAAAAAAGTACCTTTGGGACTCTTCAAATATGACTGAGCTCCAGATTTCATGAACATCATATAGCAAAGTCACAGAGTAAAAGTAGAGTTTATGAGTAGGTTTTCTGGATAACATGAACCATTAAGTCAAATAATTTATACTGCTTAAACCATGAACCTGGTTCTGTTTGATCCATGGCTGGACAATATGCATTCTTCAAGTTTAGCTGAAGTCCATCCTAAATTAGCCTATCTGACATGTCCAAGGTACAATAGTAAAAGCTGGGGTTCAAACACAGAGTAAGGCTAACCATACTTGCAATGGATTGTAAAAATTTATAATCTACTTTTATTTTACCCAAGAAATAGCAATGTTTTGTGGAGAATCTTATTCAACTTAGAAGAAAAAGCTATCTAGGGTACAAAGTTCACTGTTTTATACTCAAAGCAACAGCAGAATCCACAATTAGATCCAAGAACAAAATGTGAACAAAATTTGTCATAATAAATTTAAAATTCTTTGGAGAAGAATTAACCCTCCTCCTACAACCATTTTTTTTTTACTAAACCCTCTTTAATAAATTGTCACAGTGGACAGGAGTCTAAAAGTTTATTTTCAGGAATGAAAAATCCATTTTCATGTACTGGCTTGCAATGATTTATGGCATTGGTGGTTAGAGGTTTATTATACAAAACACTTTTATTTCCATGCAAAAAATATGAGTTTCAGAATTGGATTTCCAAACGAAAGTACATATAACGTTGTTGCTAAGAAAATTATGTGCAAAATAAGTAGGTAGTTTAGTCTTTTGAAAGAAAAAGAAATCAAGTTCCCATGTTTGTCATGAATGCATATTAAATAACATGTGATATTAAAGTAAAATTATTTAGCTGTGGACAGACTCATTCTATCAATTTCACCTGTGTTTTGTATGTACTGTATTTAGATATTCACAGGAACAATTTCATCACCATTGTTACTGAAGATCAAGCAGGCCAGTTTTACTTTTTCCTTCATGTGTATCGATATGTGCTTGATGAATTGTGCAGAGGGAGAGATTAATTCAAGTAAATCAGGTTCTTATAAATGCCAGTAAATTGTGCTCTCAGGGGCCTTCTAGTGGGCATTATTGGTATATGACAAAAAAGTGTATTAGTTCAGTTAAAGTGTGATGAATTTTTTTTAAACAAATTTTATTCAGTTTTTCACATTAAAAACAAAAATCTCTTTTTAGTGGACAACATATTTCCGGGTCATCACTTTACATACAAATATGACAGCAATTATACATTCATATATGCATACTTAATTCTACTATTACCTTTTCCATTCCAAATTTTCAGTAAGGAGAGAAACAAACACATTAATTCTAGCCTCTTTCATTAATCTCAATCGAAACATCTTTTTGTTTCATTTCAATTATTTCAAATATAATCCTTTCATATTTATTTTAAAAATAAAGATAAACAATATGTGTTTGCCTAATAATAATAATAATAATGATAATGATAATAAAAAGGTTACCAATGTCTCTCCTTGCTTTTAATAGTCTATATTAACTTATTAATTTAGTTGGTTCTTTAGTCTGTCATATTTCCTTTCCATTACACATTCTTTTTATAAATTCTAGATTAATACAAATTTTAACACTAAAGAAAAAAAAACAAGTATAGGTTTCCCCCCTTTTACTGCTTTGAGTGTGACACCTCAATGATTAAAATATACCTTTATCTTGATTCCCAATAAACCATTATTTTTAAGAAGTTAAAATAATAATCATTACATCTTTTCATTTGATTCCGCAGCATATTTTCCTCCCTTAATTTTTAATAAGTTATCAGTATCGATATTACCCTATTTTCTAAATATTTTTAATTGCAGAAATATTCTTATTTGTCACCCTGCAGAATCCCCTTTTTAATTCATCAACCATTATCTCTGAAAAAACAATTTCTTTTCAATATTTTACTATTTCCATATTTCTTTATTTCATGCACCTGTTTCTTACTGCTTCTCCTCCCCCTCTTTTCCCCATATCTTTTCTTATTCCAGTTTATATCCCTCTCTTTCTTAATATCTTCCTTTCCCCTTTCCTGCTGGGTCTTTCTGCCTTTCCCGACTTCATAGGTATTCCCCCTTTTGATGGCCTTCTTAAATCTCAACTTTTTAACCTTCCTTCTTTCCCCACTTCTTTGCAGCATTCTTTGTATTAATTGTCCATTTAAAATGTCTTCTCCTTGAGTCGACTCCTCCTCCTCTGAAGCTCTTTCTTCTTGTTCTTCAATCGCCATTTCCATTTTTTCTAACACAGAGCAAAGTGATTCGCCTCTTTCCTGTAGTAATTATCTCATATTTTTAAGTTCCATTTTTAATTCCCGAAGAGATATCATCATTACACATTCTTATATTTTATGATTGTTAAAGTCCACAAAAAAAAAAAAAAAACACTTTTACTTTCCTTCTTTCTTCTTTCAATTTTCCAAGTTCTCAATTATTCCAGCCCAGGGTCTATACCAAAAATATCAATCAATCCCACAGTCAGTCTTTCCTTGCTTTTTTCTTTATTCTGGTTCTGCTTTCACTTTCTAAGATTTTTACTTTGTTTCAATATTTCTTTAATGTAATATCCACACAAGTTCATTCAGAAACAGGATGCTTTCCCTTTTGTTTGAGCTCAAGTTTTTGTCAAAAGGTGGCACTCTCCATTATACAAAGTATTCACCTTTCCCCCCTATTTTTTTATTTAGGGTTTTTCGAACCTCAATATTCCAGCACAGTCCAGTCTCCAATTTGTAAACTTTATTATTATTATTTTTTGACAATCTTAAGTCCAGCTTTATTTTATGCCTGTTTATTGCCAAAATATTTTAGTCCAATTTAGTTAAATCTTTAGTTCCAGCTTCTTCCTTTCCCGGTTCGAAGCCCCTTAGCTGTCAAAAATATTGTCTTTTTTTTTTCCCTGTCCCTTTGTAATTTCGCCGCTCACTTTTCTTTTCTTAAAAATTCCATGTTACCTTAATCCCAGGAGGATGGAATTTGTAACATCTCATTAAGAGCAATGAGATAAGTTTATAGCAGCTTATGGCACCTTCCATCTCTCCACTTGAACAGATGCTTTTGACATCTCATCTCATTCTGACTCCTCTACTGAAACATTATATGTTTAATGTTAAAGAATTTATAGCTCATCAGAATAAAGTAAATTGACTGCAAAAACTCATCTTCACAGCTTATTTACTCTTTTCATGAATTTCAGCTGAACTTTTCTCATGGTCTTTCAGAATTTGAAACCATGAAATTGAACTAGAGCTTTGGAAGTGACTGCTAGTTACCAAGCTTATCAGAATAAATACTTTCTGATGCTTTGTTTTTATTTTGGAATCAAATCGCACTCTGCTGGACTTGAATGAATTTTGTGTGGAGTACAAAGACCTACGGTCTTGGAGGGCAGGTCTTCATATCATTTTTAAGGCCATTTAAAACTCTGATAGTTCTATTTATTCATTTTATCTTTCACCCATTTTCAAAACTATTTTGGTTGATGATGGGTAAATAAGCACCAAATACTGAGAGGAAGGCTAGCTAGTTTTAGAAAGACTCATTCCTGTACTGTAACTATTTTTTCTGGTTTCAGGGTACAAGATAGTTTTGCTGATAACTGCTGAGGAGATATTCTCAGAGTGTTTTCCCTACTCCTATTTCATGAATTTCTGGAACTGACTTATATGCTTCAGAAACATATAATTTAAATCTTGATTTAAGCACAGACTTCTTAATTATTCCATAAATGTAATTATTTGTTTAATGTTATTTATCATGAGGTTTTGTGTATAACATGGATAACTAATCCACATAAACAGATGTTGAACTGAAAGGCTAGTACATGGCCATTTCAAAAGACTCTTGAAGCCTTAAGAGCTCCTTTATTTTAAATATTTGAGTTAATTGTAGAAGACTTTGTTAAAACATGCTTGTTTAAACTAGTGGCTAATAGAGGCCTACTAAGTTTATTAAAATCTATCCATTCTTATAGGGGTACTTTCAGTGGTGGGATTCAGCCAGTTTGCACCAGTTCAGGGGAACTGGTTGTTAATTTTCTGAGTAGTTTGGTGAACTAGTTGTTGGAAAAAATCATTAGGGCAGAGAGCCAATTGTTAAATTATTTGAATCCCACCACTGGGTGCTTTTCTTAGAAATGTCGTCAGAGCTCACCATAGTAATTCTAGAAACAAATTCCTCCCATTTACTACACATCAAAGATTTCAGTCTCTTCTGGGCTTTCCTTTGCAGTTTGTTCCCATTTGCATTTTTTTAATATGGTCACTATTTCTTGAATTTATTTCCGGAACAAGGAATATTTCACATTAAGCTTAAAAAATATAAACAAAAAAAACCTTGAACACTCTTAATTCTAAAACTGGCTACATTTTGACTCAGAAGTTATCAGCTCAATCTCACCCTTTCCCTTTGGGAATCATTACTGTAATTTGTATATAATGTCAAGAAGAGACATGGGTTCAGCAGTATTGCACATTATGTTCAGTTCTGAGAAACTATTTTTTCCACCTGGGAAACTAGCACATGTGTGAGTAATTCTTGAGTAAATATTTATTTTTTTCTTATTGCTGGAAAAAGGTTGAAAGCTGAGAGAACTAAGAACAATGTGTTCTGGAATTTTGATTATAGCTGCAGTAGAAATTCTGAATAGCCCATTTTGGTTTTGTCCTGAAAATGTTTACAGAAATAAGGGGACAACACATAAGTTTAACATTTGAACCCCACTCTTCCTTAATGATAACGCAAGATAGTAACAATGACACTGATTAGAGTAAAAAATAATGACTGCTAAAAGTCACCCAAGGAGTTTCATGTCATACTGGATTTAAATTAATATCTCCCTAATTCATTTTAACGTCAGCTCATCACACTGTCTCTAGACTATATGTTATGGTACTTTGAAATAATTCCATGGATATCAGTGAAGATTTCTTTTTCAAAGCTCTCTCTGGTATACCTACTCTCATAAATTACTAGCTAGATTTACTCTGATTCATAATGCTGCTTGTTGTAACCATGCTTTGTTGAAGAAACCTAAATGGTTGACTTAACAATAAGTAGAATCAAACAAATCATATGATTATCTAGTGTGTTGGTAAGGTAAAAAGGCAGCAATATATCAGATTACCCAACGGAGCCAAAGCTGAATAGGGATTTGAGTTCATTCTAAATTAGGGGTGGGAATCTTTGTTCTCCAGGTGAATGGTAATCTCCAAATCTCAACTGTCACTTTTACTAGACTGACTGGAGTTGCTGGAAGCTCAGTTGCTTCTGGAAGTGGGTTTCTCACTGACATTGTAAATCCATCTGATTAAATGTATTTGGACTAAATGGTGACCCATTGAACAACAAGTGGCAGTCTCATCAATAAAGTAATTACAGATCATGAATTTACTTGGCCTCTCCAGGATTGCCATTTTGAATAGACTTGGTTGACTTGGCATGCTTAGTGAGGCCTATCTAGTTTTTGGCTTATAACTATATCTTTGGTCCTGCCTGTGATTTTTTCTTAACCTTTCTTTGTTTTTTGGATTTGGACAGTTAACTTGCTGTAGCTTGCTACAGTTTGCTGCTAATGATCTACTGTCTGGTCATTAAACTATGTTTGATGTAATGAACACTTTTAGAAGAAACCCTGCTTTTTACATAGCTTCTGTATGAGTTCTATTGTAAAGATTGACTGTGTTGACTGGGAATAAACAACTGGTGGGGAGGCAAGGCTATGGTATCTGTACTTTTATGTTTTTGTTTTATGTTTATATTTATTATGCCCTAATTTCAGTGAGATTGATTCTCTTCAGGTTCTATAGCTGGTTAATTTAGAATGGAACTATAAAGATTTTTTTTTGTTTGTTTACAAATTACAAGCAGTTCAAAACTGCCTGGAAAGAAAATTTGGAAGAAGTCATTCTTTGTCAAGTCTCTGTGAAGATTAACCTTCTGCCCAGAATATAACATTTCTCTGAGACCAAAATGATGAAGAACCATCAGAAACCAAGAGCCATTCACTGCAATAATATTGCAGTACAATAGAGGTAATCTGTTGATGGAAAAACTATTCAAATTCTTGATTTAAAGGCAACTTTCTTGCCATCATTCAGGCAAGAAATATGCATGGAGGCCAACTGAAAAGAAGGGTCAAATATAATTTACCTTACAATAAACTTGAACACTCGTTTGTTCCATGGCTGGAAGTTTCCATGGCTGCTTCACAAGCAGAATCAATGGCATGAGTACAGCTGAGTCACACTCTTTCCATTGTTGAACAACACCTCAACAGCTCTTTTCCTGAAGGAAGGTCCCTGGAATAAGCATTCGCACAAGATTCTTAACTTGTTGAACAGAATCCCCTGTTGAGATGGCCCAAAGTTACCCTGCTGTTTTTTTATGGCTAAGGCAGGACTAGAATTCACGGTCTCCCAGTTTTTAGCCAGGTGCCTACCTTCGGAAGATATTTATATCTTCAGAAATTTCATTTAAAACTGTTTTAAATAATAGAAGGCAGGTTTTGGTTGAATGCTAGGAAAAATGTCTAACAGTAAGAGATATTCTGCAGTGAAATGAGTTACCCCATAAAAGTTGGTAGGTTCTGCTTGGTTGTATGTTATCAAGCAGAGACTAGACAGACATCTGTCTGAGATGCTGTGATTTCGATTCCTGCACCAAGCAGGGTGCTGGACATGATAGCCTAAATGGTTTCTTCTAACTCTGGTTTTATCAGTGCAATGTGTATAACTACAGGCTGCACTGCAGGCTGTATTTTTTAAAAATACAGTATATAAACAAAAACATTATACAAGGTCTAGAAACTTATTTACCTAAAAAAACATCTGCGGTAATCACAGGGCTAAAAATCCATGCTCCTGCAAAAACAATCAAGCAAAATCAAGTTCATATAAATTGAATGTCTAAATGCAATTACAAGATGTTTCCCACAAGAAACAACAAAAGCAATTGTATCACAAACACAATCTGATTTTAGATATAGTAGCATTTGTTTTAATGAGAAAAATAAGTCCCAATTATAATTTTTAAAATATCAACATTTTAGTCTCTAACTCCTCCAATATATCTTTGTATTAATTACTCTCAATTCTTTTTAATATTCATCTGGAAATACGTTGGGAGCTGGAGCAGTGCTAAGACTCAGTTCTGAATCTAAGCCTGCCATTTGAATAGAATAAATGTCAAAGTTTTAAATCAGAAAGCCACAAGGCTACAGTATTTTTGTGTGGTTTTTGCTGGGCAAAACTTTCACTTACCCTCTTACAACTCATGAAGTTGCCTGGATTGGTTTGAGAAAGCTGCTCTCTCAAACCCCAGAAGTAGCATGCAGACAACACTGAAGTATCCTTTCTGTTTTGCTTCAAGCTTCATAAGGAAAATGTTTAAAAATATGTTAAATATATAGTTTGAACAAATAAACCTCTAAGCATCAACATTATAACTCTGATGCTTTGCCCACAATTAAGACCTATATGGCTAGCATATGCACATGTTCCTTCTTTCTTCATTGACCCAACAACTCTGTCAAATTACGCAGTTAATTGATTCAATCAAAAAATAAAATACAAATTAATAATCAGACAGGCTGAATATAAAAATAAAAACATTTAGGAGTCAATAATCAAATGTAATATTTGATTATATGCCATCAAGACATTCTGCCGCGTGAATCAGCTGAACTAAATAACAAGGAAATATAGGAGAGGTAATGGCAGGGGTGGGCGGGTGGGGCCAGTCAGAGGTGGTATTTGCTGGTTCTCTGAACTGGTCAAAATTTCTGCTACCGGTACGCCAGTACAGGTCCAAACCAGCTGAATACCACCTCTGGTCTTCACACAATGTGTCCGAAGTACGATAATTTGAATCTTGTTATTCGTGTCTCACATGAGAGCTCTGGGTTGATTTATTCAATGATAAATGTGGACACTTAAAAAAAACCTAAATTATAAAATAGCCTGGAATGATAGCCACCCTGAGTAGCCTAAAGGCAAGATAGTGGCAAATAAATTTAACAAATAAGAGAAGAAATTTAGTCCTGTACCTAAAAGACATTAAAGGATGCCATCCTTTTCTCATTAGGCTTCTGCAATTGGGTTAGCCATCTGCATCCCTTTTTTGATTAGTTAAGGGCATAGTGGAGCAGGATTAGTAGAGATGTCATCAGGTTTTACAGATGTTTATTGGGCCAGAAATGAGCTACATATATATCCACATATAAAGGATTTAAGTTCTTCTTTTTAAAAAATGGAGGTTTTTTAAATTATGGAGCATGTTAAACAAACATCAGTTTAAGCTCTGTGAGCAAGATCTCCAACAATTAAATAGTTTTTCTTACCATCTTCAGTGATCAGCCTCTAAGAGTAGCACTTCAATATCAGCTTTACAAGTAGTTCTTGACTTATGAATACCCACTTAGCAACCAGTTGAAGTTATGACCTGCCTGAAAAAGGGGACATGACCCAGATCTGAAGTTCTGATAATCACCCACTCTATGGTCATGTGACTGCCCTTTGGATACTCAGCAATCCAGTGGCCATTTTGAGTGTCCGTCAGTCATGTGACTGCATTTTACATTGGTTTACCAAAAACTGGCACTTACTTCCATATTCAGCTACACTGTACCATAGCGAATGATGAGTTTTCTTAATGACCACAGCTTTCAATTAATATCCACTGCAAAAAAAGGTCATAAAACTGAATTGATCATGTGACCGATAGAGTTTACAACCATTGCAACTTCCGACTATAACTGGCGGTTTCCATTACAGTTGTAACTCGAGATCTACCTATATTCTAATGACATGAATAAGAATAGGACTTAAGAGGGATATCATTTCTATGATACCACTGAAAGCTACTGAAATGGAACATCCTTGACTGCATAAACATCCACATTGAATGTCTAGACTCCGAACATGCAGATGCTAACCATGTGGGTAGTTGGAGTAGGGGATGGAAACTTAAAGGTGTAAATCAGCACTGCTCCCACTGAAGCAAAATGCAATAGGGGCTGAATATCATGAAAGGGCAAAGAAAAGTTATAACATTTCATTTGTTGCTGTTTTTGTGCAAATTTCTACCTTGTGTGCCAAACCTGTTTTTGAGTTCTATACAACTGAATTGGAAAGTGAGGAATCATCTCTGCTTGCTCTCAGGCAGCCAATTTGCGGGGTCCAAACCAGAATCAGAATGCATTTGTTCTTTTTGTTTCAAATGTCTGAAATGAACAGGAAGTTTATCCAAACACAAAGCAAAGGGAACCATCTCTTTCCTTTCTTTTATCGTGAAAACACAGCTATTATGAATATAAATTCAAACTCACAGTGATGTTATTTTCCAAGTTAATATATCCTTTAAGTTTTTCCTGAAGTGTCTCACTACAGAAGCTGAGAAAATGAGAGATGTTTATATCTGCCAAATCATCTATGTTTATAGGTTAATTTTGAGGGTGGGCAGGCTCTTCTCAAGACTATTCCCTTAAATAGATAATTGTTTCCTTCTTTTAAACTAGTAGCTGCATCTTTTCACTTTGGTTTCTACCCTCTCCTTTTGACAGAGTAGCCCCAGGAGGAGATACAAAGGAAGACAAGACTTTAATAATGCCAATAGATGGGTATAAAAAGGGATGCCAACTAGTGTAGCTGATCATGAGAAGATGAAAAGAAATGTAAATTTGGACAGCCATTGCTCTTTTTTTCACGTAACCTTCTGGAACAGGAGGACTTCAGAGATAATACATTACAGGTATTAACCGTAATCAACTTATAGTATGTTCGTAGTTAGGATTGGAGCTTCACTTCTAAGCAATGAAGTCATTAAGTGAATTACTCCCAATTTCACAATCTTTTTGCTGCAGTTCTAAGTGAATCACATGGTCGCTAAGCAAATTAAACTCTTCCCGTTAACTTTGCTTGGATGGGAAAATCATAAATGGTGATCATATAATCCCCAGGATGCTGCAACAATAAATAATAAGTTGGTGGTAAGTCACTTTTTATAACATCATTGTAACGTCAAACAGTCACTAAACGAATGGTTATAAGTTGAGGAAGTTTTTAAGATGGAAGTTTTTAAGGGGAGATTGGATAACCATTTGTCTGAAATGGTAAATGTCGTGTCCGGCGCAGGAAGGAAGCTCGGAGTCAGTGACAAGTTCAGCTCTTTATTGTGCTCCAGCTACAACTTAAAGTGGAAGGGAAAACTGCGGCTATTTATTCCCAAGCCGCGGCGGCTGCGACCAATGGCATCGCTTCGAATCTCCCGCTCTTGGCTTGTCCAATCGCGGGAGGTTCTTAACGGGCCAATCAGTGCGGCTCGCTCGGCCAATCCGGTCGCCGCGCGCTTTAGCCAATCACGGCGCGGGGTTTACGAGTATGTTAATTACTGTACAGAACACCAAACCCCCTGCCTGATCAAGGGGTTTGGACTAAAAGTCCTCTGGGTTCCCTTCCAACTCTGCTATTTGTTCCATTCCATTCCATTCCGTTCCATTCCACTCCACTCCATTCCATTCCATTCCACTCCATTCCATTCCATTCCACTCCATTCCACTATTATCTGTATAAAAAACCCAATTCCTCCAGTGTTGATACACAATCAACAAGGATAAATATAAAGATAACATTAAGGTACAGTTACCTATTTAGTTTAAAAATCTAAATCAGTCTGAACCAGTGGTGGGATTCATTTTTTTTTACTACCGGTTCTGTGGGCGTGACTTGGTGGGTGTGGCAGGGGAAGGATACTGTCAAATCTCCAGTCAGAGGTGGTATTTGCCGGTTCTCCAAACTACTCAAAATTTCCACTACCGGTTCTCCAGAACTGGTCAGAACCTGCTGAATACCACCTCTGGTCTGAACAGTAGATGACTAATAGTCCTGGAGGAACCACACAGTGAAGCAAACAAAAAAATATCTCCATTCCTATCAGTTGTGAAGCCATCTCCACATTCTCTGGCTGCATCTTACTTAGAATACAGAAAGATTGATCTACGCCACCCAGTCTTCATGCAGGCATGCAACTACAGCAAGTACATAATCACATAGAGAAGATTGGAATGGAGAACCGGCCTTGCTTCATGGAGCAGTACTGAAAGAAAGGAATACAATATTTACAGTTGAGCCTCACAGTGGGTAGAGAGCTGTGCTCTTTTGACATGGAAGATCATATTTTTGAATTTAGAACAAAACTAAAAACAACACATCATCTGAATTTGAACTACATTTACATAGTATACATGTTAAGGTGTTACAGTGTTAAAATTCCTAAGCATAGATTTCCTGTTCTTTATGAATGTGGCTAGAAGTTTAGGTTATATTCCACTCTCTTAGATCAAAAGAATAACTTACAGAGTGGGATATGTAACAGCCTACACCAATAATACGAACAACAAAACAAAGAAACATCAAATTCTACTGAGCTACAATGGCTAAAACCATCTTTCAGGATCATGAGTTAGGAAAAAAGAAATTACCATACCTACTACAAGATTAAAATTCGGGTGTAAATTAAAACTATTGTTACATATGCCACTCTGTAAATTTTTCTTATACATTGAACCCAAGTGTGAGGTTTTACTAATATTTGGGCTATTCCCTTGCAAAAACAATATGATGTAAGCACTGAAACTATTTTTTGATCTATAAAAATTGCTTCTTCCATTTCACAGACTCTCCTTTGAATACAATTTCTCACTCTCACACATTACTTTCCACTGTGGCTCATTTGCAACAGCACCTACAATGATTAGATAATTGGTTGAAAAGGTACATAATATATTATGATTCTATTTGGGTCTCATGAAAGCCAAATGACTGAGCATTGTTTTTAAATATGATTCTTAAAACATCTTAGAACAAACATGTTAACCCATTCTTTTTATAATTGGTGAGCACTTTTCAGACCCTTCCCAGCAAAAAAGAAGTGTGCCATTAAAACAGCAGATACAGATACAGATGCTCCCAGATAAAATGAAATTCTTACTACCTTATTTGTATATTGTCTACAGCAAAAACCAAGGAATCCATCTAGTGGCCACTGAAGGAATCACCATTACCTATAGATTAGATTATCAATAGAATAGATTAACCAATGTGAGCTATATCAGAGTGAGAAGTCAGATAAAAGGGGCAAGGTTTTCTTTTGGGGTATTCATATAGCCTGAAGGAAATGTGGGATATACAGGTGAAACTCGAAAAATTAGAATATCGTGCAAAAGTTCATTTATTTCAGTAATGCAAGTTGCATTGAAATAAATGAACTTTTGCATGATATTCTAATTTTTCGAGTTTCACCTGTATATGCACTGTCAGACTTCAAGATTTCTTTCCTTTGCTTTGCATCTTTCTCCTGTCATAAATAACGGTGGGGGGGGAGTGGAGGAGGAGTGAAATATTGTGGGAAGTGAGCTGGAGGTTTTTGAGAATATACTGTATAAATAGGGGGGGGGGGGGTTTCTTGTTTATGCTTCTTTCCTATGCTACATGCAAACGCACCTCTTTATTAAAATAGGCCAAGGCCAACGGACAGAGGCCTACATCACCACCTGAAGATGCCCACATGACATTACATACAACATAATTGGATGGATGTTTGAACTATTGTGGGTGGGAACGTTGCCATCACTTTGTATATGTGATTTCCGCGCTCAGTTCCTCAGATTCAGAATTCCTTTGATGCTTCCACTTGATTTCCAGTAAAAGTATCTTTTCTCTAATTAATGGAGTCTAAGTGTTTCTTTCTTGGATTTTGAATGGAGCACCAGCTGACATGCACAGCTATGACACTACTCTTATATAAAATTATAAATTATTTTAAATTATCCCATTTTTAATATTTTACTATATTAATTAAATTATCCACCAGATGGGCAGTTAAGAAGTTTGATACATAAATGACTTAAATAGACGAGAAAAAAAGAAAAGAAAATATAGCTAAATCTAATTTATATAAATAGCAGTGAGAGAAAAGTATTATAAGTTACTCTTTCATAATAGGATTTGATTGTGAGATATAAGACCTCCAATAAATTTATACTAACAGCAGCCCAGTGGTGGAATTCAATTTTTTTTACTACTGGTTCTGTGGGCGTGGCTTATTTTGTAGGTGTGGCTTAGGGTCCCATGACTGAGTAGGTGTGGCTTGATGGCCATGTGACTAGGATGGCCATGTGACTGGGTGGTCATGTGACTGGGTGGGTGTGGCCAACTCAATGTCACTCATGTCAAGGGGTGCCTCGCCTGGCCCCTCCCCTCCCCTCCCAGCCATTCCTTGTCACACCCAGCCTCAATGTATCTATAGTTCTGTAAAAATATTGTTCACCTTTTTTTGACTTTATTATCTATCTATAGATGTACTTTCATGGACCACTGAAAGGAGGAAATGGCTCACATGCTTTGCCCAAGAGGATGATAGGCAACAGGCTTTTAGGGGGCTGCCAGAAAGAGGGGGGCCAATGTATTTTCCAAAGCACCAGAAGGATGGAAACTGAACAGAGAGAGAAGCAACCTAAAAGTAAGGAGAAACTTCCTGACAGTGAGAACAATTAGCCAGTGGAACTGCTTGTCACCAGAAGTTCTGGGTGCTCCAACACTGGAAGTTTTTAAGAAAAGACTGGACAGCCATTTCTCTGAAATGGTATAGGTCCCTTTCTAAGTGTTATTCTGTTATTCTGACACCTTTCCCAGGACCTCTATTCAGATTTTGGCATCCTCAGAGTTTTCCTGCCTGAGCAGGGGGTTGGACTAGAAGATCTCCATAGTTCCTTTCAATTCTGTTAAACACACCTGTATTTATGCTCTGGACTATTGACATGTAAACCCTAAAAAATACCTGGGCAAAAGAAAGGCAGTAAAATCTCTTTAGCTGTAGGGACAGTGCAAAATATTAATATATGATAAATAATGGAACAATTAAAAATAATACCACAGAGTATTCTCTCTCCCCCCCTTCCTTCTTTTCTTTCTCTCTCTCTTTCTTTCTCCCCCTTCCTTTTTTTCTTGCTTTCTTTCTTTTTCTTTCTTTCTTTCTTTCTTTCTTTCTTTCTTTCTTTCTTTCTTTCTTTCTTTCTTTCTTTCTTTCTTTCTTTCTTTCTTTCTTTCTTTCTTTCTTTCCCTTCCTCCCTTCCTCTTTTTTCTTTCTTTCTTCCTATTTTTCTTTTTTTCTCTTTCTTTTTTCCTCTTTATTTCTTTCTTGCCCTTCCTCTTTCTTTCTTGCTCTTTCTTCCTTTCTTGCTCTTTCCTTCTTGCCCTTCCTCCCTTTCTTCCTTCCCTTCCTTGTCTCTATCTCACACACACACCTCTTTTCTGGGAAGAACTTATGAGCAGCAAGCTGGTGGGGGGGACAATAAAGAAAGCAGCAGCCCCGGAACATCCATCCGCCCTCCCTTTCAAAGCACATGGGCGGTGGCCGGTGGCGGCAGCAGGTGGGCATGCCCCGAAAGGGAGGGGGAAAGCAAAGGCTTTCCCTTTGCTTTTCCTCCACTTTCCCTGCTCTGCTGGGCTGGGAGGGAGGCAGATGCGCCCCAAAAGGGAGGCCAGGAACTCCTGGGGCTGCTTCCCATAGCCGCGCTGCCGCCACCGCTGCCCCTCTGCCCTCTGGACTGGCCCGGTACCCCACTTTGGCCTCCTCCCACCCAGAAAGGTCCCATGCAGTGGGTGAGGGCCTAGCACAACTCGCAGGCTTACCTGTGAGCAGGGCAGGCAGATCACGGCTGCTCAGTTGGAAGCGGGCGGGTGAGCGGCGTGAGCAAGCATCAGGTGGGGTAGGGCAACTGAGCGATCAGCGACCAGAGAACCGGTTCGGGGGCGTGGCCAGCCAGAAGCTACTAACGGTTCTGCGACCCATGCCTAATCACCGCTACAGGTTCTCCAGAACCAGTTGAGTACCACCTCTGCAGCAGCCATACCTTTCTGTCCTTTTTCAACACTTTCATTTACCAATTCAAATACATTGTCTTTTGTTCCTTAAACTTTTCATCTCTTTCGTTTTTAGGATTTCATCTAGTTAACACCTACCCCTCTCCTAGAAAAATGAAATATTTTGAGAAATATTAAAAAGGCAGCATATTATATTTCGCTGGATGAAAAATGGAGAAACATGCTCTTTCAAAGCAGCCCCCACCTTACTTAATAGCCCACAGCAGATGTCAGCACTTAAGAGATAAAGAGATAGATCGCTCTATCCATAAGATCCAACAAAGGTAATATTAGCCCTCAGTGACAATAGGAATTGCCCAACAGCCTTTCAGAACACAAGCCCCTTCATTGCAGCATCCTCAGAAAGCCCAAGAGAAGGTATAAAAAACCCCTCACTCTCAACTCCATGTAGTCAGCTACTCAGAACCACCTATGTGCTTCTGCTTCATCAATAAATTGACCCTCTTTCCAATCAGCCTCCATTTTGTCTCCAGTGTCTTTCTCCCAGATTGGAACTGAACCAGATGGATATTTCTTCCAACATAGTCCTTTCAATCACAATTTTGCACCAAGACAAATTCCATGTGTGTCCAATCACACTTGGCCAATAAAGAATCATAATTCTAACTAATTCTAATTTGTTTTTCAATCTTTCCCTTCCTCTGGATCCTATTCACTTTTCCTTCATATATTATTTTGTTTCCGGATTCAATTCTTTCTATTCTCTCTAAAAGACCAAATCATTTCAACATGCTCCTTTCCTAACTGCAAATCATTCAGATTTTTGGCCAACAGCACAGCATCATCAGGACATGAAAAGACATGGAAATCAGCCTCCCCAAACCAACATTTCTAATTTACCACGTGCATTCCTTATGCATTTAAGAATATATGTAGAAATATGCCCGTACATGTCTGTGCGTGATGTGTGCAACAAATAAACAAGTCTAATGTAACTAGAAGCTGCGACAAACAAATTTTGCATAATTTTTCCTCTGCTTTTTTGAGAGCTAAAGTATGTGTGGATGGGTGTGGATATGTGCATGCACACACAAGGGAAAGAGGAGAAAGCAGTGCTAATACCTTTATGATTTGTTGCACATGTGGTGGTAGTAGCTTTAAACTGAAAGTAGCAAAACAAAATGCAGAAACAAAAAACAGACTAGGTCAAAAGTAGAAACCATGCATTTATTACTTTAAATAGCAACAAAGAGCCCAACACTAACAATTAAGGATCTGAAAAAGAGCAGTGGCCAATATTTTTACACTCTAGGGAGAAGGCAAATAAAATGTTTCCTGAACTCACTACAGAAAACACGAGCTCCTTGCCTTAACCTCCTTGTATGGTTTGTGCTTTCTTCTTGTGCCTCCACCCACAGGCAGCATCTTGGCAACCACAAGTGGGAAAGCCAGCCCTAGGCAGTTGGGTGGGAACATGATACTCCAAGGCAGCGAGAATGCTAGGCTGTCCAAGCATTTGAAGCTGCCAAGGTCAGCTATTGTTCAAGAGGTTATAAATAGTCTTCTGCTGGTAATCACCAGCCCCTATTTTTTTTTCCTCCTTTTTAATGAGCAACAGTTGTCACTCTCCTGAGATAAGGAAAGTGAAACAAAACAAAAAAACAAAACAAAACAAAATGCAAAGGAGAACTTTGCATATATGGCAGCCTACAGTAATCTCTTGTATCCCAAGCAGAACTCCGAGCACACTTCCACTTGGTATCATAACTGACACCGAGTACAAGGTGACAGGGGGAGTTCCTGCAAATGGGGAGAAAATACAAAAATGCCATCCGGCTTGCATCTCATCCTAAGTTTTTTCTCTCTCTCAGGGACCAAGGGACAGCAAATTAAGGTACTCATTGTTCTTGTCTTTTTTTCCAAAGCCTTATTTATCAGGATACTGCTTGGAAAATATTGTTAGGCTTTATAGGACAAAAAGCAAAATATTCATAAATATTGTTGGATTTGTGTCTCTGTTGACCCTGCAACTTCAAATCCTATTTGCAAGCATCTTCTTTGTTGCATATATGCCAAAAGTTGCCAAAAGATAAATCATGAATATTCCTCAGTAAATTTAATACTAATGATTAAATGCAGGGAGATGTCTTTCAACTTATATCTAGCCACTGGCCTATGGCTGTAATAAAATTGGCTTGGTTTATACCTAGGTCTCATATTTAAATGTGAGAGTGATTTCTTATGACTTTTTATGATGCGCTTGATATTGCACATCATAAAATATTGGCAAGCTGATGGGCTGTGGATGCCGAAGAATCAGCATGCAAACTTTAAAATGCTAATGCCCATTAAATGATCACCCAGATTGAAACCTGAAATCTATCATGTGTTGCAAACAGATAGTGAAAACTGGGTGGCATTCTTCCATTGCAGATTCCAAACCTAAGTAAATTGAGATTGGGCAAAGCTGGAATCAGGCACATGGACATTCCATGTTGGTGCTTCCAATTTAAATCTGACATAACCTATATTACAATTCCAGTATGGTGCTGATTAAGCTGTCCCTACCAGGTGTTACCCCCATATTCTCTTATACCACTCCATCAACCACCACCTGGCCTGCCACCTCAACTTCACTGTAGTTCTTGTAGAGAAAAGGAACTCTTTTGAAAGAAGTCCAAAAGCAATACTTTGGTGCCTGCTATGTGTTAGTTTATCTGAAATTCAATCCTTGACAGTGTTGTCAGTCTCTGCATTGATGGAAACTAAAATGGAGAACAGTAGGCATGCTGCCATGCCAAATGCAGTTTGAAAAGCCCCCCCTGCTCATCATCCTGTGGCTGCTATGGATGAATTGTGCAGGAAGATGGATGAAGCCATGTAGCCACCAGTGGTGCCTGGTGAGGCTGATCTGGTTCAAACATTGGAAACTTTACTAATTTTCTACATTTAATTCCAGTATTAAGTAAATAATTTTGCCACCAAATTGCTATGATAAATCAATATTACTGTAAAAAAAATGAAGGAATTTTTGAAAACATTTATATACTTATGCCTTAGTTTAAAAAAGCTGAATCAGAAATATTGCTGAATCTAGACCTCCAAAGTATAAGTTTTTTGTTAAAAAGATAATATTTCTAGTAAGGAAACAAACCATGAAATTCTGAAAAAAACACCTTTTTACCCAAATCTTAATTTATGACAAGGAGGAAAAGAAAATTCAAATAGTTCAAGCAATTCATTTTTCTTAAGGTTGATGGTGATATTAATTCACTTTACACATAGAACTGTATTGCATTCTTAATTTTCTCTATATTTGAAAGAGAATTTTTTTTTATCCACATCACTATAATATCAGTGAACATCAAGAAAATTGGAGCTGAAATGGGCTACTAAGATGAGAGAGCAGCACCATACCTGCAGAAATCGTATTACTAATCCATCCTTTCCCAAAAAGTTCCATAATGATTGAGCAACCTCAATTTAAAAAATGTTGAATTGTAGGGGGAAAAGTGGGTATATTAGGAAAAAAACAGCATTTTGGAGAAAATCAAGCCTGGAACTACAAAAAGGAGGCACAAGTGGAAAGATAATTTGTAAGTCTCCCTTTCCCTTCTTATTGATAGTCACAGTATACACTGCTTTGCTTTTATGTTTTAATAAAAAAAGTAAAATGTATTCTTTAAACATTTTCTTTCTAGACTGTAAAATTTTGCTAGCATATGCCATGCTTCATAAACCTAAGCTTAGTGGAATTCAACTTAAACATTTAATTGCCTAATTCCATTGCTGAGAGCACTGGGGTGAACAGGGCATTTAATGGCTGCTCCCCTCACAAACGCTATAGAAACATCTTTGGGTCCCAGACTCCTAATTGCAATGAAAATGTTTTAAAACCCGTAACTGCATCAATTAGAGCATTAGCTGTTATTACAACTTCAGTATGCCTTTTAGATGGTGGCGTGCCTCTCACCAGCTTGCCAGCTCACTAGGGAGATAATTACAATGCTTCCTTACCTTTTAAGCTTCCTGATGAGATGAGATTCTGCCTGGAATCAATGCCTGCCAAGATGCCTGTTGAAATTTCCTCAGGAAGTAGTTAAAGAGCACTATAAAATGGAACTAATTTAGAAGGCAAAAGAAATCTTGCTCTAATTTCCAGGAACAAATGGCATCAAAGAAGAACAAACAGCTGAATTCCCCCAAATATTCTGCCATCACAACCCTCATGGGAGCAAGCAGGGTGTGGCCCGCTCATATAATCAGAGGCCTGTGCTGTACTCCTAGACACCAGTTTCAAGTAGGGAAAGAGAAAAGGATAAGAAAAACAGGGATCAGAACTAGGGCAGTATGCATTAAATCCTTCCATTGGAGAATTTTATTTAATCACCTTTACATCTCCCAGTGTTTCAGGGCACCGTGCCATAGCAGGGAATATTAAAAACTAAAGATAATGAACCAGCTTGAAATTAAGTAACTCAGCATTCGAAGTGCGTTCACCTTTTAAATGTACTCCATGAGTCCACATGGAATGTGACATATAACTAATTTTTATTTTATTTATTTATGAAGAAAATGTATATGGCCATCCAACTCAGTCATGGTGATTCCAGGCAGCTTACAGAAATAAAAACCCCAAAACATAAATCCCTATAAACCTCTAGCCCTCTGGTGACATCAATCCAACCGAACCCCTTGATGGGTTCCTTGTCACCATGAGGGTCTCCAAGCCTCTTGGCTATTTGAAAGAGGGTCAAACTGGGAAGGTAATCTTATTTTTGCAGGGCTGTTGTTGCAGAGGCCAGGAGCCATCATGGAGAAAGATCTCCTTGAGAGAGGGGACCCTTAACCTACCCTGCCCCACTGCTTTGGTGGGTTGGGTAGATGTAATGGGAAAAGATGGTCCTTCAAATAGCCTGGCATGTGCTTCTCTGGGAAGTCTTCTCTACCAAGCACTCCAAAGCTATGGAATCACTGCAGAGAATGTGGTAAGGTAGATGAATTTCAAAAGTTCACACAATAAATTAATTTTTAGACTAATAACAATAAGATGTGGAGCAAATGCTACTATTGTCACATGGATTAAGAGTAGGTTAAGAATTGTACCCGTGAATTCTGCATCAAACTAACAAGACTTGTTGAGTAGAAATTTATATTCCTGGATCCTATTTTTATATATGTGTAAATGGGTTACTTTTTTATCTGCAGGGGTTAGAAAATAGCACATAGAAGAAAGATGCAAGATTCAAAAAGATCCTCAACAATATGAAACCTGGTCATCTCTGTTATTCAGTTCCAAAAACCAAAGACCTAAGAAGACAACAAAAGAAACTAGGTTTGGGAACAGATTTTTTTTTTTAATTCATTTATTATATTTCTACACTGCCCAGTCTGGAGAGGCTGTAGGTGCTAAATAATCTCATAAAACACCAATAAAAAGGAAAAACAAACAAACAAACACAAGAATATATAACAATTAGTCAAAAGTTAAAAACCTAAAATTAAAAATGTGACAAAAATGTAATGTCTTCATATATTACAAGATGAAGATGAACAGAAAGCAGTCAATAGTTACTTACAGTATGAATGCATTTAGGCTGCATTCACTGACATAAGTAAGTAAAGCAGTCACAGGACACCTGTCTATTTACACTCAACCAGTGGTGGAATTCAATTTTTTTTACTACTGGTTCTGTGGGCGTGGCTTATTTGGTGGGCGTAGCTTGTTGTCATGTGACTGGGTGGGTGTGGCTTAGTGGTCATGTGACTGGGTGGGCGTGGCCAACTCAATGCCACTCACATCAAGGGGTGCTTCACTTGGCCCCTCCCCTCCCAGCCATTCTTTGTCACCCAGCCTCAACTTATCTATAGTTCTGTAAAAATGTTGTTCACCTTTTTTGACTTTATTATCTGCATACTATAGATGTACTTTTATGGACCACTGAAAGGAGGAAATGGCTCACATGCTTTATTCAAGAGTGTGATAGGCAACGGGCTTTTAAGGGGCTGCCACAAAGAAAGGGGGACAATGTATTTTCCAAAGAAGCAGAATGCAAACAAGAAGCAATGGATGGAAACTGAACAGAGAGAAGCAACCTAAAACTAAGGAGAAACTCCCTGACAGTGAGAACAATTAACCAGTGGACCTGCTTGTCTACAGAAGTTCTGGGTGCTCAAACTCACAAGGGGAAAGCAATACTTGCAGCGTCCATGGGGAATCCTTGGAGAAGTTTTTAAAAGACCTGCTTCCAAAATGCATTTCTTTTACGTTGCAAAAGTGCTCCAAGGCTCGATTCACCCCCACCCCCTCTGTCAGACCGCACTCTTTCTCACTCCTGACACTTTAACTCACATGGGGAATGTAGTGTATTTAAATAGAGACTTCTAGGGCGATGTTCCTATTGGTTAACAGAAACAACGATACGATTGGTTAGTAACGTTAGTACCTGATCGGCCACCAATAGCGGCGGGAAGTTTAACTAAATGTCATTGGTTGCGAGCCATGGAGCAGCCGCTATAAAAAGGGCTGCTGCGGTTCGACTAGAGTTGAAGTTACTGTTATTATTAAAGAGCTGAATTCAACCCCGGTCTGCGAGTCTCTTTACTGGCGACAGAACAGGGAAAGTGATACTTGCAGCGTCCATGCCTTTCTTCCTTTTCCCCGGGGAGAAAGAGGATGTGGGGAACGGAAAGCTAGGAGAGCGATCGTAAGTGAGCGACCAGGCGACTGGGTTGGGGGCGTGGCCAGCCAGGGATTGCCACCGGTTCGGCGACCCATGCCAAATAACTGCTACCGGTTCGCCCGAATAGGTGCGAACTGGTTCAATAGCACCTCTGCACTCAACACTAGTGGTCTGTACTAAAGTATTGTTTTCAGTTGTGGGCAGCACATTTTAAGAGAGACACTGCAAAACTGAAACATGATTAAAGAGCAATTTGCAGAATAGAACAGAAATTAAGGACTCTTTTCCACAGTAACTATGAGAGGAATTTACAGTAGGTGTCCTAGTGGACCACTATTTAAGTATGAGCCAGCCGTGTGCTGCAGTTGCCAAAAAAGCCAATGCAATCCTAGGCTGCAACAACAGAAGGATCATCAAGATCATGTGAAGTGGGAGATTGGGAAAGAAAGCTACTTTTAGATTTGCAAAATTCTGTTAATGTAACTTTACAATAAAGTAGAACTCGTACTTCTGGGTGTACTTCTTGTCTGGATTACCTCACAAGACTGACATCAGTCTTGTAAGACTGCAAGTATATTTCTCTGCCATCATCATTACAGCCCAGGAAATGAGGAAGGTCCCTTCTGAGACATTTGCTACACCCCTATTCCTTCTGTGGGCTAAGTTGCCATTTTATCTGACTGTTGCCCTGGCTGTGGCTCTTCCTCCTATCTCCCAAAATCATTCCCACATATTATTACACACACACACACACACACACACACTACAAATATCATACAGATAGTCCTCAATTTACAACAATCCATTTAGTGATCATTCAAAGTTACAAAAGACACTAAAAAAGTAACTTAAGACTATTTTTCACACTTACAATCATTGCAACATCCCCATGGTCGTGTGATCAAAATTCAGATGCTTGGCAACTGACTCATATTTATGACAGTCTCAAGGTCTTGTGATCATATTTTGCGAACTTCTTATAAGCAGTCAAAGGGGAAGCCAGATTTACTTAACAACCGTGTTACTAACTTAACAACTGCAGTGATTCCTTTAACAACTGTGGCAAGAAAGGTCATTAAATGCTGCAAAATTCACTTAAATGTTTCACTTAACAACAGAAATTTTGGACTCAGTTGTGGTCGTAAGTTGAGGACTACTGGAACTGTGCTGATAAGATCACACTTGAAATACTGAGTCCAGTTTTAGTTACCATGATACAACAAAAGATGTTGAGATTCTAGAAAGAGTGCAGAGAAGAGCAATAAAAATGATTAGGGGACTGGAAGCTAAGCCATATGATGAATGTTTGCAGAAACTGGAAATATCTTGTCCAAGGAAAAGAAGTGACATGATAGCAATCTTCCAATATTTGAGGGCTGTCACAGAGAGAAAGAGGTCAACCTATTCTCCAAATCACCTGACAGCAAAACAAGAAGTATTTATTTATTTATTTATTTATTTGATTTGCCAATTGTTTACAAGATAATAAGTATAAGTGTATACATAGTTGTGAATACATGAAATGGGTACATATAAGAAAAATAAAAGAAGAATAAGAGAAACAATAGGACAGGGACGGTAGGCACGTTGGTGCGCTTATGCACGCCCCCTACAGGCCTCTTAGGAAAGGGGTGAGGTCAATAGTAGACAGTCTAAGGTTAAAGTTTTTGGGGTTTGGGGAAGAAACTACAGAAGCTTAACAGATAGAGATCCAATCTAAAATTAAGGAGAAATTTCCTATCAATGTGAACAATTAATCAGTAGACTGGTTTAGGGATGCTACAACACTGGAAGATTTTAAGAAGAGATTGAACAGCCATTTGTCTGGAAAGGTATAGTGTCTCCTGCTTGAGCAGGGCATTAGACTAGAAGACCTCCAAGGTTATTCTGTTACTCTGTATTCCTCCTGTCCCTGAGTTGGCTGAAAAGCACATTGATATAAATTGTTCTTCATTCTAAAGGAAATTCACTGAGGCCTCTGCTTTAACGGGCCTCAGCAATAAGGCTGATAAGTGGTGTTACCTGTACAGATTTAATAGTGTGACGGTTCCAGGCCCGTGATGGCAATGTAAACCAAACCTTGGGAATGGAAAAGGGATGAGTAAATTATTAAGGGGGAGGAGGTTCAGAAAAAAAAAATATTACTCAGGCCTGAGAAAAAAAATTATAGCACTAGAAAGAAACTCAAAGAAACTTGACTTTGTTTGGGTTCAGATGGAAGGGAGAGAAGCTGTCAGCTGCTTCGAAACTGACAGGTTTCCAAGGTTCTATTATTATTGTCATGGCAAGCTCAGACTCAGATGAGGAGATTGACAATGGAGCAGCCTGCTCTAGAGTTACCAGATGAACCGCCGCCTGAGGACCTGGAGGCAGTTGAAGGTGGGGCCAACCAGTAATCAACAGGAGTAGCTACTTTCAGTCTTTCAGATGAGGAGTCTGAGCTGCAGCCTCCACCCAGCAAAAGGGCTCACCAGGCAGAGAAGAGAGAAGATCAAAGGTGCTCTGCAAGGTTCCTCACAAGGAGCCATGCCCTCCTGTAATAAGCAACACCAGCATTGGCTCTAATAGAGCAACAAAAATGTGGAGGAGGAGCTCAGTTGTAGCATCAAAGACATACAGAGCCAGGCACTGCCTGCAGAACAGACCATGAGCTAAAGCTCCAAATTAAGCTAGAGAAGAAAGGGACCCCGTTTCCATGCTATGACTTTGAACATCTACTCCTATTTTCAAGGAGTTCATCGGAAATTGCTTTAAATCCTGACTATCATTGGTAGAGAATCAGTGGAATTATGGAATGAATTTAAAGAAATCATTAAGGATGAATCAATGTGAAAAGAGACTTGTCAAAAAAAAAGAGAAAGAGACTTTTCTATGGGATTTCTCAACGGTCAATATTCTTCCAGCTCCTGTTTAACATTTAGTAACATCAGTGTGCTGATGATACCCAGATACTTTGGTCTGTGCTGACCCAATGAGTCCTCCAAAGGCTATGGAAGTCTGGATGGAGAAGAATAGGCTTCAACCTAACGAGACTGAGTCATTATGTGTGGGTGAGTGGGGCGAACTTCCTAATACTGGGAATTTTCCATCCTTAGTTGTGGATGGGGTTGCACTGCTATGATGAGAAAATCATTGCACAGCCATATTAATTTTATTGATTTCTAGCCTCCCTTTGTTAATTTTACAAGTAACTCAGGGCAGCAGCAGACCTTCTTCCTCCTATTTTCCCCACAACACAAACCCTGTGAGGTGAATTGGACTCAGAGAGAATGGCTGACCCAAAATCACCCAGTTGGCTTTCATGGCTAAGGTGGGACTGTACTCATGATCTCCCTCTTGTCTTATGCTGTTGCCCATTGTACCCCCTCCTGACCAAATGGCACTGGTCATTCATGCTTTGGTCTCATCTTGTCCTGACTAACGCAATTCATTCTACATGGTTTATCTTTGAAGGACATCTGGAAGCTGCACTTGGTTCAGAATGAAGTAGCATAAGCAATCATGTTTATATCTAACTATGCTCATATTATATCCTATCAAATTCTGTACTTGTCAACAGTGGTGTCCCCCAAGGCAGTGCTCTAGGACCAATTCTCTTCATACTCTACATAAATGACCTCTGTGATCATATTAAGAGCAACTGTGTTCTCTTTGCTGATGATGTAAAGCTATTCAACACCACAGAAAATACTGCTAAACTTCAAAAAGACCTCGACTATGTATCAGAATGGTCAAACAAATGGCAACTTCAAATCTCAACAAATAAATGCTCTGTCTTACATATTGGCAAAAATAATAAAAATCAGAAAATAAAATACAACCTGAATAGTCAAGACCTTGTTGATGATCCAAACTCTGTCAAGGACCTTGGAGTACTCATCTCTAATGATCTAAGTGCTAGAGCCCACTGTAACTACACAGCCAAAAAGGCATTAAGAGTTGTTAACCTAATCCTACGTAACTTTTTCTCTGGTAATATCACACTATTAACTAGAGCATACAAAACATTTGCTAGACCAATACTTGAATACAGCTCATCAGTCTGGAACCCGCATTACGTATCTGATATTAATACTGTTGAGAAAGTCCAGAAATATTTCACAAGAAGAGTTCTCCACTCCTCTACTCATTGCAGAATACGTTAAGCCACCAGACTTGAAATTCTAGACCTAGAAAACTTAGAACTACGCCGCCTTCAGTCTGATCTAAGTATAGTATATAAAATCATACAATGCAATATCCTACCTGTCAATGAATACTTCAGCTTCAACCATAACAATACTAGAGCACACAATAGATACAAACTCAAGGTTAACTGCACCAAACTTGATTGCAGGAAATACGACTTCAGCAACAGAGTGGTCAATGTCTGGAATACTCTACTTGACTCTGTGGTTTCTTCCCCAAACCCCAAAAACTTTAACCTTAGACTGTCTACTATTGACCTCACCCCTTTCCTAAGAGGTCTGTAGGGGGCGTGCATAAGCACACTAACATGCCTACCATCCCTGTCCTATTGTTTCTTTTTATTTTTCTTATATGTATCAATTTCATGTATTCATAACTATGTTTATACTTATACCTATTATATTGTAAGCGATTGACAAATCAAATCAAATCAATAAATAAATATTACACCTTTGTTTCACATGCTGCACTGACACCTAGTATACTTTTGGGTACAATTCAAGTAGTTAAGTATCACCCATAAAGCCATTCAGAGCATGGGTCTGGATTATTTGAGGGACCACCTGTTTACAATTGTCTCTGCCCATTCTACTCCCAGATCTGGCAGGAAAAGGTCAGATCCCATTGTTTCAAGTGCCATCTTGTGGGATTATTGTGGCCTTTTCTGCTACAGTGCCTGCTTCCTGATATACCAAGCCATTGATATTAGATTACCTCTATCAGTGTTAGCCTTTAAGAATGGTTATTCAGGCCTGGCTTATTTCCCAGCTATGAAAAGATAGTTCCATTTAGGTGGTTGTTTGCTAATTTCCTTGATTGCTACAGTATGTGGTTGTTTTTCTTTTTATGTCACTGTCCATATAGCTTTTACATTTTGTTAGCTACCCAGAATTGTGTTCGTGAGATGGCCATCTTAGAAATCAATTTAAAACCAGACACCCAGAGTCACCTTGCAAGGGAGATGGGTGGTATTTAATCAATAAAATAAATTGAAATAAATACTTGATTGTATGATGACTGTACCAAATTTTCTCAAGAAACAGGTTCCCAACGATATATGATGGTTATTCTTATTTTTTTAAAATAGGAACTGGATACAAAAACAAATCTAATTGTGAAGTACAAGTAATTTCTCTTGTTATTTTCTGTAAATGGGTATTTTAGTATGGATTGGGGCTACTCTGGGAACCATTTTGCCTAGGCCATAATTGGGCTTCACACTACAGCTTGATAGTAAATCACTGCTCTCCAGACACTTAATCCAGCTGGGCTTGACTTGGCAGAAAATTCAGACATGACCAACCAGACTAGAATCTTTATTGGAAACAAAACTAAAGCCCTACATGCAACAGTTGATTGCCTACTACGAAGTACAAAGACTGAGACAGCATTACATAATGCTTCTTCCTAGCCCTGGAACCTCTGGATGCCAGTTTCAATTTTTAGAGCAATCCCCCACCCGTTCCAATGCTATTGTATCAATTTGTAAGAATTCCCACTACATGTTTCCATAACTTAAAATACAATCACTTGCCCAAACTGCTTGCCGATTCTAGCTTAACTTATGTTCTGTGACATTTGTTTTGATTTTTTTTACCATCTTTCCCTACAATGCACTTCTGGAGGTTGTAATTTTGAAGTGGAAAATGAGTACAAGGATTAGCTTCTTAAATCTTCTCTCTTATAAAGTTTTTCATGAAAAGCTTTCCCCTCTTTTCTGCTTCTTTTTATCATTCCTAGAGGTATTGCATGCAAGCAATAGTTTAACGCTCTTCATCTCCCTTCTCATATGACTCTAAAGAGGCTATCCAGACTAAGCTGGATAACTGTTAATTGTAAATTAAGAGGTGAAGATATAGGGATGTTGTTTATACTTGTTGTGATAAGGGTGGGAAGTTGCTTTCATAGGTTTTTTCCTGTTTTTCTTTTTTGCTTTCTTCAGCTTTTTATTCCATTTTTCTTATTTTTACTTTGCACTTTCTTTTATTTCACTTAAGGCTGTTCATAAACATTTACCGGTATTTTAAAAAGAGCAGAGAATGAAATAAGCTGGGGAATTGGGTTAATAAGCTAGATTCTTCAAGTGAGGCAGACTTGCTTATGAGAGAAATATAAAAAATATGGAGTTTGGCACTAAAACTACAATGTAGTTCATAATGAGATGGTTATTGGCACCCAACCAAAGTTGGGCACATTACATCTGATCATGAAACAAGAGCTATTCAGCTCTTTACCACGCCCTGCACTGATCTCCATGAACATAAACATTAGAAACATTCTTCTGAGGGATATATGCTTTCTGGAAAATGGAATCGTTATTTCTTACTTCCCTTCTTCTGGAAAGAAGGAATACTTACTTCTAGCTCTCTATTCAGAATTTTCAACATCACCCCCACAATTCAGCTATTTGACCACCCTTTGTGTCTGTGTCTTCCATGTGCAATCAATATCTCTGCTGAACTATTGAAGGTTTTTTTGAACCTTGATCAATTTTCTCGGGCTCTGGTTAAGTAATAAACCTTGAAAGTCTGAGGAACTGTTGTTCCAGAGAAAGTTACTTTCTTGAGTGGACACATAGCCAACCTTTGGCAGGTTTGATGGATTTGGCTGCAGGTCTGTGGTTGCAGGTCTATGGCCACCTTAGGGTAGTTGAATACTATCCCGAGATGTCTTCTATGGTTATTCAGCAGCTGCTGATCCTGGAACTGGACCAGCCGATTTTAGAGCGGGTTGGCTGTCATTCCATTAATGCCTGGGTGTGCATGCTGGCAAAGCTTCACCAGGAGGTGTGTATCTGCTTCACTCTAGCTCCATTCCGAAACTGCACGTCTGGAAAACTGCAGCGTGTAGGAAGACGGGTCTGGAGAAGGAAAGAAACGTTTTGGTTTCAAAATGAATGGCAAAATATCTCACAAGAATAATAATTTTAAAAAAAGAAAATGGCAGTTCTAATAATCAAATTGCTCATCTTTTTCAAGTGTGGTCATTCTTCCTGATTCTTTATGCCCCATCTTTGAGCAAAGCACAGGCTAGAGGACACTACTCAAAGGAATTCAGAAAATTTAGCTGTTGTTCAGGTCAAAGCTAATGAGGATTGCATAGCAAGATGTATCAATAAAAAGAATCAAATATCACATTTGTCTGCAAGTATGAACAGCCAAACCCTTACCTGCATTCATTCCAATTTAGAATTGCTGAAGTGGCATGTAGAGTGCTGCTACAATAATTATAGTTTATAACTCTTCTGAATATTAATCTGCTTCCTGGATTTCATCACTTGAAGTTTTGAAAGCTCTATTTTCCACAAGGTGTTTGAAAACAACACAGTTCTCCTAAATGCACTATAGCTTTATCTTTATTCTTTGGGGGAGGAGCTTTGGAAAAGAGATTGGATAGCCACCTTTCATGGATGGTTTAATTACAGGGAGTTAGGCTGGGTGATCCATGTGCCCTCAACTCTCCACTTCTGTGATTTTTATGATTCTTTCTTGGAATGTTGTACTTATCATTTATTAATTTATTATTTATTTATTTTAAGATGTCAGCTTCCCAACTTCTGCATGACATGCCAAATTAGAGGGGAAAAACTCATGAAAACAGCTAAAACATTAAATCAGATGGACAGCTACACTAAAACAATTTAATTTAAAAATATACCCAAAACCAACAGAATAAAGCAGGGACTTTAAAGAGATAATAAACATCACCCCTCAGAGGTCAGGGTTTTCAAAGCTTTCCAGAAAGAGGATGCCATCCTTATCTTGGTGTGTGTGTTTGTGTGTGTGTGTGTGTGCTGTTGTTGTAATTGCTGTAATTGCTGAGGTGTAAATTAGTTGTTTTTCTCATTCAACTGCAATCAGCAAATACAAGGTAGTCCTTGCTTAACAACCATTTGTTCAATGACCATTCAAAGTTACCACAGTATTGAGCAAATAGTATTTATGACTAGTCCTGGAAGTTAGTCATTGCAGTGCCTGCACAGCGACATGATCAAAATGAAATGCTTGGCAGCTTACTCACATTTATGACCTTGGGAAGTGCTTCAACTCCTTCCCCCACTTATTTCCCCTCTATCTCTGTCATTTTGATTGCTTTGTTTTTTGCCATCCCTGCTGCCTGCCCTGTACTGGGCCTGCCACCCTGCTGCTATGTTGCCCCTTGGAGCCCTCAACTGACCTTTGTTATTTTCTTCCTTTTGCGATTTATTTATGTATGACTTGATTGGATTGGATTTCTATAGCTGCCCATCACAGGTGGCTCACAGTTCAAAACGTATGTTCCAAAGGTGTTTTTTCAAACGGCAACTAGACTTTCTTTGTTTTTGCATGAAGACTTTTCGCTTCTCATCCAGGAAGCTTCTCCAGTTCTGAATGAACTGCCTTTTGAAAAAACACCTTTGGGACAACCACGACCTGGATGACTGAGAATCTCCATAGACATTCAAAATATATATTACAATTAAAATAAAAAAAAAACATTTTTAAAACAATAAAAAGCATTAAAACAGTAAAAAAAAACATTAAAATGTCTAATTTGAGTGCATATAAAAGCAAGATAACTGGCCTATTAATGAGAGTGCCAGGAGTCAGAGCCCTTGGTGCATGTAATGCCCCAGGCTTGGGAGCATAGCCATGTTTTTAGAGCTTCACAAAAGGCTAACAGGTTGGGGCCTGGTCAGCTAAGAACGGTGGGAAGTGGCAGGGGCAGCAAAGTGCAGGCCAGCAGGGTTCAAGGCAGAGTGTTGGTTCGAGTAAAGGGTAGTGGGGGATATTTTGAGGAATACTATATTTCATTCCAAAGAGCAAATGTGGCAAATTTAACAAAGTTACCATGTAATAAAACACCCAGAAAGAGAATTAAATTAAAGATGTTACTGAATCATAAAGCTCATTGGATGATTTTGGCCAGCCATTATCTTTCACTTCAAACATTGAACACCATCTGTGTGCCACCTGGAGTTACATTGTGTGAGTTAGGCAACTATATATATTAAATAACAAACACACACACACAAACAAACAAACCATTTTACAGCTTGCTGTTGGGGAGAAATAAAATGACTTCAGAGGAGTCCCTTACACACACTGCCTGAATTTCTGGACAACAGACATAAAGGTGCTGTAAATATATAAGGAGGCCTCTATTTGCAAAACTTATAATGAACAAAAAAATTGTAGGGCCACCGAAACATATAAAATTATACAAATTTGAAGCAGGATCAGCCTAGTACCTCAAAATCCTATTTTTTTTTAAAAAAAAAAATGCAAGTATTTTTGCATTCCAAATTTTCTTGCACAAATTGTAAGTGGACTGAATAATTTTAGACACTCACATTTTTTTCAATTTTTCATTTCATAAGAAAATTTCATCTTTTACATGTATTAAACTCCTGCAATCACACTAAGCAGTATCTTGCTTATTATTTTATTTTGCATGCAAACACATGCACATGGGTCTATACAGAGACACATACAGATATTTTGATTAGAATCAGAGCAACCATTTCTCTTGCCCTGTTTCTAGAGAACTGACTTGCAAAATGTGATCAACATCTAAAAATACTCCAGACTTGTTTCACAAAATGTAGAATTAAATAAATTCTCACTATGAACCAGACTGTTTTTAAAAGTCATGACAAGCTTCCTCTTGGCACAGATTGAGTTGAAGAGAGATGCTTGCTGAAAATTCAAATGCAGAAAGCAGCCTTAAAAAGCCTCTGGACCATAAATCACAAAGCAAATATAAATAAGGCTACTTATTCTCTGGCAAGATAATATAGTACCAGAAGGAAAGGAAGGGAAGGGAAATACTTCTTCAGGAGGGGAATAATTCTTTGAGAAGATAAAGGAGCACCTGGAGTCCTCCCATTAAAATAATACAGGGCTTATGGCTGCCAATACTTGCCTGATTGTAAATCAATACAGAATTAATTAGATTGATTTCTAGCAGAGAAATACTGCAAAGTTAGCCAACATTTTGAATTGTGTTAGGCTAAAACATGTTAACTCTGCGCAATATTCTTTGTTAATATTCTGTTTTTAACTATACAGCAGGAGGGATTTTTATGTATACCTACTTAACTACTTACTTGTTTGTCTGAGTTGTAATTTATCAGTTATAGTAGTCTTTCCCTTGAGGGGTGATTTGATTTTAAAATTTTATTGCAGCTTTGAAATTTTACATACTGCATTTTATTCTTGTTGATCATTCCAGCAAACTATTCTTAGCCTATGCACATTTTATTTATAAATTTGATATTTCAAAATTTTTCATAAGTATTTTTCTTTTTATATTTTTCTTCTTTTTTGTATTTCATTTTTTTAACAATATTTTTAAATTTTTAATTCTAATGTTTTAATCTTTATTTTAAAACTAAAGGCTTTCATGTTACAAGCTATTAAAAAATAAAAGAATTATGATGACAGAGAAAGTTAACTAGTGCCAACAAAGAAAAAATAGGACACAAGAAATCTAAGCCTTTTAATTTCTCACCCAAAAAAGCATCAGGTTCTATTAAGCAATTAACATATTTACCTTTAATGGGGCTGAATATTTCTGATTCAAATAATAACTAGAGCCTAAAATGATGTGTGCCTACAGTCTGGAGGGCAGCCATCAATCCCCATCTTGACTGCAGATGTCCCTGAATGGAACAAAATCGGGCATTTTGCTCTGGAGGATTCCAAACAAAATGCAGATGGAATGAAATTCAACTAGCATCCATTGCTTCCTCGCCAAACATTCTTGGTGGGAATAATAAGGGAGTTGACTCACATTAGCTGTGATCCACAAGCCCTTTTTAAAATACCAGACTCCCCCCTACATTTTCTGGAAACCTATTGGGACAGGTTTGTTACACTAAATCAGGGATGGGAACTATGGCCCTTTTATGACATGGCAACTTAACTTCCAGAATTTCATGCTGGCTCAGGAATTCTGGGAGTTGAAGTCTGCAAGTCATAAAAGGGCCATAGTTCCCCAGCCCTCATTAAATGCAAGTCTGATTTTTCCAGGTTGCTCTGGGACAGTTTATTCAACATATTTATGATTTGCAGTCTTTGGTCCTGATGTCTTTGTTGCCGCTGAAATTTCATATTATTTACTCCAGAAGACATAATGGGGATCCTAAGACAAATTTAATTTTAGAAGGTGAAGAAAATAAATGAAATTGGCACTGCCAATTTCCTTTAGAATGAAGAACTTGAATGCAAATTTCTACAAACCAGTTATTGTTTTAATAAGTATGAACCTAGTCTTTCTCCCCCCTTTTATAATCCACTTAATCCTAAAAAAATAAATCAGGATGTCTTGGAAACATCTGAAGCCCAATTTCTGTTGCAATGGATATTCTCAAAATAGTTTGGGGGAGAAGAAGTATGCAGAAGTTAGTGGGGTGAGGTTTTCCTCATTCTCATGGACAAACCACATCTTGTAGAGAGTTGAGCTGGCTAGGTACCGGTATTATGGGCTGGATTAATGAGTCAAGACTTTAAATCAAAGAATCAGGATGCAACAGGTTCTGACCATGCAACTCAGGAACCAGGAGGCTCTCAGCTAGGTGCTGATAAGAATTAGAAGGAGCAGGATCTATTGGGAAGATGAGCTTACAGTCCTGGAGCAGTCAGGTGATCAGTCACCTGTTACAGAAGCTGATTCAGAGCCAAAGCTGGAAAGATCCTCAGCCCTTGCATCTGTATAAAGATTAAATGAGTAGAACAAAGTGTTCAATGAGGTCCCTCAGAAGAGGCATGGCTTTGGAAAATAGGCATGCCTGAACCAGTGCTATAAAAGATCTTATGAGTCAGACTTCTGTTGGCAAACAACTTTTCAACCTTGCATCTACTTGAATGTATGGGGGGCTTTTTCATACCTGGGTGACCCCTGAATTGGTAAAATTACTCTTAACCACCATTCTTGGATTTGTCTACAAAGAACCTTACCTTTTGAAATAAGCTCGTGTGTTTTCTTTGAACATTTGAACAATGCTTGCATTGTTGTAAGAACCAAGATATTTTATTGAAGTCTAACCTTAACTGTTGGCATTAGATCAAATTGGTTGCTAGCTACCATGAAATAAGTCCCACCTTACATCAGTAGGGAGTACTGTAGTTGCTAGCTGAAATTGAACAAAAAGAACATCTAGTCCAGGGGTGTCAAACTTGATTTCATTGTGGGCCGCATCAGGGTTGTGTTTGACCTCGGGGGGAGGGGGGGCAGCTTGATGTCACTCAAGTCAGGGGCACCTGTGCTGGCCAAATTCCCTCAGACCCGCCCACCCTCCCTCTCTTTATAATCTTCCTTCTGTCCTTCCTTCCCTTTTCATTCTTTTTTCTTCCCCTTTCCTTTTTTCTTCCTTGTTCTCTTCCCAACTTTCCTTCTTTGTCTTTCCTTTCGCCTTTCCTGTCCCTTCTTGGATGCTCAAATGCAAAATGGGAAACATTTCTCCTTTTGTTTTTAAGTTTGTTTTGCTAGCCCTCTGCCAGCGAAAACAGAGCCTGGGAAGGCCGTGCGCGGAGCCCCTTGAACTCTGTTTTCACTGGCAGAGGCATCGCAGGCTAATCCTTCATGGTTTCCAGGGTGGCCCAACGGGACAGATCTAAGCACCCTGTGGGTCGGATTTGGCGCATGGGCCTTGTGTTTGACATGCCTGATCTAGCCAAACTGACAATATAGGCTATGATACCATGTCCTAAATGTCCTGCCTCAATACTGTACTTCAGAAATTTGATTATACTTTTGGCCAGAGTCCTGCTTTTTAAAAAAAAAAAATCAGTGCAATCTATCTATGAGTCTTAACCTTGCAGTCTCCACAGTATGTCCCTGACTTCTCATCAAGAATGGAACTAGCACAGATGGGCTAGTTTCAGGAGGCATGTAGATGGAACTTACTTCTTTCTCTATTTTCCACATTTTTGAACTGCCCATCTCCCTCAAAAGAGGGACTCTGGTTGGTTGTACAATAAAACATTAAAATATAAAAACAGTATATAAAAGTTAAGGTTTTAAAATTAAAATTTTACAAGGAGGCAAGGATATAATTAAATGCTGTTTAAATTAGTTAAAAGTTGAAGGGAGGCCTCTCAGCGCACCAGCCAGCCCCAAGGTTGTGTGTTCCTCTGCGTTCCACAAGCAAGGCCACAGAGCCATGTTTTAATTCTTTTTCAGAAGTCCAGGAGCGTGGGGGCCTGCCTCACCTCACAGGGTGGGGACAATGGCTCTCTTCCTAGACCCCACACCATTGCTAACCAAGATGGTTGTTAAGTGAGTTGCCCCAGATTTTATGTTCTTTTCTGTCATGGTTACTGCAATTATTAAGTGCATCATGCAATCTTTCAGTGAATCTGGCTTCTGCCTTGTCTTTGCTTGTCAGAAGCTGGCTAAGAAAGTCACAAAGGGCTATATAATACATGAAGCTCAACTGGGACATCCGTGTAGTATAGGTTTGAAGCTTCTCCCATCATACAGTCACAATGCTGTTCAGAATCTCGCCCCCTCCCATCTTCTTCTTCTTTCTTGACTGAGGATTGGGGCTTTATGGATGACACTGTTGGATGCAGTGGTCGATCCTTCCTCATCACCATCACTGCTGTACGGTGAGAAGACACTTGAGTCCCTGGACATGCGGTGTTGTGTGGATGAGATGACCTCTGTATTCAATGTTGACTCCAAAGAGTTTTGCTCTACAGGAGCTGGAATGAAGTCCTCAGGCTGCAATGATATAGTTCATGCAAATGATTGTCTGAACAGACATATACATGATTACATACATTATCTTTTAAACACACCAACAAAACTAACATGAAGACCATACAGCACTGTTCACACTAGATTAAGAAAACTTTGGTTTGAGTTTGCCTATGCATGTCTGGGTCAGAACAGAGGTGATTACTGTTGATTCCAAAGCTCCACATGTGGAAGGAGTATGTTGTGGGTCAAACCAACGTGCCCAGTTTTTTACATATATAACAATGGTCTGAAATACAGGTAGTCCTTGACTTTCAAGGGTTCACTTAGTGACTGTTCAAAGTTACAACAGCACTGAAAAAAGTGACTTATGAGTGACCATTTTTCACACTTATGACTGCTGTAGCATCCCCGTGGATACCTGATTGAAATTCGGATGCTTGGCTAGTGACTCACATTTACAATGGGGGCTGTGTCTTGTGATCCCCTTTTGCGACCTTCTGACAAGCAAAAGTCAGTGGGGAAACCTGATTCACTTTACAACCATGCTACTAATTTAACAACTACAGTGATTCACTTAACAAATGTGGCAAGAAAATGTAAATGTAAAATGAGGCAAAACTCACTTAACAAATGTCTCACTTAGCAACATAAATATTGGGTTCAATTGTGGTCGTTGAGGACTACCTGTATAGTTTTCTTACCTCAGGTGAAGCACCGTTGAAGTTGGTTTGGGTTCCCCAATGTTTTATAAATCCTTCCAGCCTGACAGCATTACAGGGCAGGAATTGTCTGTCCTTCTGAACCCAGGGTCCCTGCTCTTTGATTTCATGTTCGTTTTGTTTTGTTTTTAAGCTTGACAAACTTGTCTGGTGGTGGCTTCCACTTTTCTTTACGGCTGTCTGGATCTTCCTCCGAAGCTCTTCTAATTTCTCTCCCCGAATTGGCTTTTACGTCCGAGTTTTCGTAGGTTTTTTAAAGCTCTTACATTGTGAAATTTTGGTATATACCTCCTCACTTCGTTGGCAAGTCTCTTCTCTAGGGAGCAGAAGTATCTGAACCCGAAACATTCCGAGCCGCTAAGCCGCAATGAAATCACGAGGAGGAAGCCGGGTAGCCTCCTCGCCGGGCTAGCAACAAAACGCAAGTTACGCGGCGAACGCAACGCTACATCGGAGCAACCAATACACTCAAGGCCTGCACTCCTCTCCCCCCACCCGCCCCACCATCTCTCAGAAGCCTGGAGAGCACGCTCCCTCCTTCCTTCCTTCTTTCTGCAAATCACAGGCTTCGGACGCTTGATTGACGCATAGGCTCAACCAGCCGCGTTTCGCCCGATGGCCTTGTCACGTGAGCCCTGGGTTCGACTCGGGAGCTCTTGTCGGTTCTCCTGGCCGGGGTTCGCCGCTTCCCTCTTCGGCCGCCAGCCGCGCGTCGGGTGGTAGGTAAACCAGTTGGAAAAGCTGGAGAGGAGGGCGCCCTTTTCGTGGCTTGCTGGGTGAGGAAGTGGCGGCGGGAATCCTTCTCTGCCCGGCCCGCCCGCCTGCCTTTTGCAAGCTGGGGGTGGGTATAGAAGAAGCGTCCGCATCTCGAGCCAGGCGCTTCTTCGCTTTGCAAGCCAGGGTGGAGGCGGCGGGGGGAGGGGACTCTTCGTAGCAACTTCCCCCCGCCTCACCACCAAACTGCGGCGGGGCAGAGTGGCCCGGCGAGACTGGAGCCCGAGGTGCCCCGGTTTGGGCCTGGCCCACGCTTGCGGGCGATCTGATACGGATCGATATTGCATTTAATGCATTTAAAGCATTAGCATTGCCGGGCCGCGCAACTTGCCTGATTGAGGCCGTCCTCAATTAGCAGCTGATGGGATGTGTTTGTGGGATCCTATCCTCCAACTCCGAGCTTGCTCAGCCTCCCGTTCTGCCTGATTTGCCATTAAGCGGAGCGCTTTTAATTCGTTGTTCAGGCATGTTAGGTGTCTGTTTGTATATATACTGTTGTACGTTTTGGACAGAGTATTAACCTGCCTTTTGGAGGAGAACAGCCCTAAATCCTTTATTGCCTCTTGGGCAGAACTAAACTTCTGAATGAGGAAATGCGCTTTGTCAGCTTAACCCTATTATGATAATACAGAGAGTGTACCAAGTCAGCACCTGTGGCATCCTGATAAGTTTCCTAGCAAGAGGACGTAGGAAACATTTGTGATGGCTGTTGTTGGATTGTTCTTTATGTGTTTTTTGTTTTGTTTTGTTTAGTTGTGCAGCCTTTCCTTGCCCCCATCCAGAGAGATGCCGAATGCAGATGGTAAAAAACTGTTGCCTGTCTTTGCTCATGAGGCCTGCCGCTGTCTTCTCTCCATTGAAAAAACAGGTAGCTGGGATTGCTAGGCACATTTTCCTATAAAGTTGTTGAGAAGCAGCGTCTTTTGAGAATTAGCAAGGCGAGCAGGCAGCTTTCTGGCCCTTAATGCCTCATGTTTGATGGGCTGAACATACAACAGGGTGGGCTAGCTGTTTTGACTTGCTGTAGTTTATCAGAAACCCCATAGACAATATTTGGCAGTTTCTGTAGCAGAAACGGAACTGACTTGTTATTGACATCCTTTCTCTTTGTTTAGTGCTGCTTTTTGCCAGCTGCCTATTGTCTATGTCTGTACTTGTTGAGTATTCTTGGGGGATTTTATGAGGTCTTATCAACATGTTGCCACAGCACATTAGTTCCGTTTGTCATCCTTACTCCTTTTTATTTTTTAAAGAGAGTTGCAGATGGACCTTGTTAATAACAAAAAAAGGGGCTGTGTGTAACTCTCAGCATTATATTTTTCTGTTCTTCAGCAAGCCAGATTGACTCTCTTGGGGCCTGAGCAGTGTTCCCCAACAAGGGGCTTCACTGGTTCCTTTGCCAGAGAATGCTCACTTTTGTACTGCTGATTACACCATTGATCATTCACTGCTTCTATTCCTTTAAATGAAATCCACACAGTGGTCTCTTCAAAAGGCATAGATTTTCTTTTTATGACCCTGATCACAACACCAAGTTCAGGATAAGTTAAAAGAAAGGAACAGTAGGAGTAAAACCTCAGAAACTATAGTGGCTTTTCAGAACTGGAACTTTATTACAGAATCTCTTGTGTACAGCGTGCCTAATTGCTGTCAGTTTCTAGTCACCAGAGGATTTGCAGTGCCTAATTGCTATCATTTAAACAGTTCAGAAATCACCAAAGTATTTCCACAGCTGTCTTAATAGATGCCCATCTTCTCGTAAGATATACCATGCATTTCAGTAACAGTTCAAGTTTCAAATTGATTGATGTTTAAAAAAAACATATTTTCATTTATCTTTTTTTTAAAAATCCAAGCTTTTTTCCCTGTTTAACCAAATGATTGGCCCTTGTGAAAGAAAGAAGGAGTTTGGCTCAAAGGACTTCCTTTGTTAATGCCACTGACTGTTTTGTCTTTTAAGTGTTATCCCCATGGCATGAAAATTGGTTCAAATTAAAAGGCTGTTAATAATATGCATCATACGGGATTTAAATATAATGAGGTTTAAAATTATCCAATTATTCTCTGTGTTTGCCTTCATTTCTCTGATAAGCTGGCATCAACTGATGTTCTATAATTTTTCTTATAGGTCTAAGAAAAGTCACTTCCTTGGATTAAAAAGAATTTAACCATTGCTGCAGTTGCGGAGTCATTTTTTTTGTCAGAGAATCAGCAGTTTTGTTCTAAAAATTGCTTTAAAACTTGTCAAATGACCTCAATGGCCAGTCTGTTCTCTTTTACTAGCCCAGCTGTAAAGCGCTTGTTGGGCTGGAAACAAGGCGATGAAGAAGAAAAATGGGCAGAAAAAGCAGTTGATGCTTTGGTAAAAAAACTAAAGAAGAAAAAAGGAGCCATGGAGGAACTGGAAAAGGCACTAAGTACTCCTGGACAACCCAGCAAATGTGTTACAATTCCTCGTTCATTAGATGGGCGACTTCAAGTGTCACACCGCAAAGGCCTTCCCCATGTGATTTACTGCCGTGTGTGGCGTTGGCCTGATTTGCAAAGTCATCATGAGTTGAAGCCATTGGACATTTGTGAATTTCCTTTTGGATCTAAACAGAAAGAAGTTTGTATCAATCCATACCATTACAAAAGGGTGGAGAGCCCAGGTGTGTTTCAATGCCTTTACCCACCCAAAATAGTTGACTTGCTGCAAAACAGCAAATTGAAAATGGGAGGGACAAATTGGTACATGGGAATTGCATCTGGGAACATTGATACTTTGTAGACCAGAATCACACATTATTACATCAACCCTTGGTTTGCTTTTACCATAAATTGTTGAGCATCCTCTTAATAGCCAGGTCCATAGATGATACATAGTCTACAAACCATGCTGATACAGCCATTGCTTTAAACCAAAACAGAACTCCATAGTGGCATAATGAAGTATATGAACCCTGCTTTTGATTGTTTCCTCCCTGAATTTTATGCTATTTGAAACGATTTGTGATAAACAATATCAATTGATTTGATAATTGTATTGTTAAATAAGATAAATTTTCATAGCAATCTTCATCTTTTTTCAATTATAATTGAAAATCTGGAAAATGTTTCCTGAAATATTTTTTTTCACATGTTCTATTATTTAACATCACAGTTGCTCAATCATCTTGTGCAGTTGTCTTAGTTAATGCAGAAAAGCTGTACAATTTTAAATTGCAAATGGATTGGTCACTCATAATCTTCATAGGGTTTGCACATTTTCAAATTCAAGACCTTTAGTGGGGAACTTGGATAGAATTTAAGAAAAATGGGGAGAGCCCAGGGCAAAACCTCTTGATTCAATTTAAATAGTAGTCATAATTCTCATGCTTTTAATGATTTTTACTTTTGTTACATTAAAAGTTATAATTGAGCAACAATTTCAGGAGGAAATTTGGGGGCCTCAAGATTCAGGAGCAACACCTGGCCTTGGCACTCAAGTTGTACATTTCGGTAGTAACTCTTCCAAGTAGAGAATAAGTTTCTGGCATATGCTTCTTTCTTTGTACTTTTACTCCTCAAGAGTTAATTATGACCTGTGTAAATCTTCAACCCTATTTTAATATGTTTTCTTTTCTTTTTCAGTTTTACCTCCAGTCTTGGTGCCAAGGCACAGTGAATTTAACCCACAGCATAGCCTTTTAGTTCAGTTTAGAAACTTAACTCACAATGAACCACATATGCCACACAATGCTACCTTTCCAGATTCATTCCAACAGCCCAATAGCACTCCGTTTCCCATGTCTCCAAATAGTCCATACCCACCATCTCCAGGTGGCAGTACCTATCCAAGTTCTCCAGCTAGTTCTGGACCATCTAGCCCATTTCAACTACCAGGTAAGGACTATTTGTATGACAAATGTTGAAAAGTAGAACTTGTATTATAAAACCAGAGGAAATTAGAATTACATTTAGTTTATGCTATATTTGTACTCAAGTTGATTAAGTAGACATTGATTGAGGGAAAGTAGCAAAGAGAAAGGAGAGGAAGAAAAGGTTGTAGAGGTTCAGAGACTAAATCGAAAGCAGATAATAGTGGCAGCAATAACTAGTAAAATAAGTTTCAAAATGAGAAACCTTTTATAATTAATCCTAAAATCCACTTTGATAAAACTCATTAATATCAAGGAAACAGCTTTTAAGTTAATATATCAGATGGAGAATCTGCTGGTGCAGAAAATGAAATAGATGAAGCAAGATAGATTGTGACATAAATGACTGGCAAAGGAAGCGAATGAGGCCCATAGAAACCTCAACTGAGAATGAAAACGTTTTCATGATAGAAAATTGTTAGATTCCAACAAAAATAGAAAGAGATAGAAAATGACAGAAAATACAAGTTGTGATTATAGTTGAAAAAAACTGGATAGTTCAAGGTAAATGTACTAATACTGCTCAAGTATTCTTTCTTTTTTTCATTTGTAGCCGATACACCACCGCCTGCATATATGCCTCCTGAAGACCAAATGGGTCAAGATACTTCACAGTCTATGGATACAAGCAATAGTATAATTCCTCAGATCATGCCCAATATTTCGAGCCGAGGTGAGTTAAACTTGTGACTTTATAAACTTGTTAACATTTCATAAACATGAAACTTTTTGATAATTTGCCACTTATAATATGAAGAAAGAAGATAAATTATTGTCACGGCTTTTATTTAGTTTGTCTAGTGCAGCATCTCACACTGTCTTGTCTACGTGGGGTGAGATTGTTACATTTAAGAATTTGGTCATTAGAGATACAGAGAATTTGTTGACTAGAAAGAGGAACATAATGTCATCTGATCAGCATTTTATCCTTTCATCTGAATCATGGGTTCAAAAAGAGAGGGAAATACAGACCCGAGAGTTTTTTGTTTTAAAAGCAAGTTGCAGTTAAATAGAATTTAAGGGATAATTTTGAGGGTTTCACACTGTTAATTCCCATATATAAGAAGTTGAAACTGCATTCCAGGCCATTTGTTTCTGTGTTGCAAACTGCTGATAAGAGAAGGTTCAAGGCTATGCCAAGGAGAATAACTACTTGGAATTTGGAAAAGGATAAGATAAAATATTGTTCATTTGCTGTAATAGTAGTAGCATTGGAACTTTCTTTTAGTGGATATCATTTATAGGCCTGTTCTTCAAAAGAGTAGCTAACTTCTGTTGAATGATTCAACATATATTAAGCATGCCAGCTGTGCAAAGTAGCATTAATTCTGTATTATTGTTATTTGTAAGTGAAAATCTTTAGAAAAAATATTTCTTACACAATTTGAATTTTAGCTAAAGAAATAAGTTCTCTTAAAACGTTTCAGAAGATTTGCTGCTGTTCTTTCAATTAATATATTTATACCTCACTAATTAATTCAGAATCCTGGAGTAATATTTACTGTCTATAGTCTGCTGTTAATGGTGCGACCTGTTGGGAAGATTTCTGCAGGAATATAACTGAAGTTCTTTAGCAATAAGAAAAATGCATAAATGCTTAATACTGTAGGCAAGAGACTGTAAATGCTGGAATTATTACAGGTATTTCATGTTTGTTCATAGATGTTCATCCTGTGGCCTATGAAGAACCCAAACACTGGTGTTCCATAGTGTATTACGAACTAAACAATCGTGTTGGGGAGGCTTTTCATGCATCTTCTACCAGTATCTTAGTGGATGGATTTACAGATCCTTCTAACAACAAAAACAGGTTCTGCTTAGGTTTGCTCTCCAATGTTAATCGTAACTCAACAATTGAGAACACTCGGAGACACATTGGAAAAGGTAATCCTGAAGTATGCTTATATAATTGTAAATAGACTGTGTTTGCAGTTTGGATAAATTAAATTTAATTATACAGTTTTGATAATATGCCACATGAAAAAATATTGTAAATCTGAACAATTCAGCTTGAAAACAAAGAAACAAACTTTGTAAATGAAACATTGAATCAAAACATTTCTATTAAGACTTTTATCACTAAAGATTTAGTGGTAAACAAATAGTTAATTATTTTGTAATCTCTTGTACTATTTGTACAGATCTCCTGACTCTCATAACAAGTCATACTGAAAATAAAACAAAAGTTAAGAGCTGAAGGGGACAGTGATAGCTAAACATGACAGGTTATTTTTCTGGTTTGAAAGACATTGCATAGTCCCTAAAATATCCTTGAATATAATTTTGATACAGAGGGTGATTTGGCAGAATGCAGCCCAAATCAAGGTATAGCATCTTCTGAAAAAAATCAGTTTGTAGTCTTTAGATGCTTCTGGATTTAGCTTTGCACGTAGAATTTTAGGAGACAGCATTGTTTAATGTCAGTATCCGTTCCTGATAAGAGCAGATACACAATATGGAGATTAATTTTAGATTGGATTTTATTACTATGTACTTTCCTTGGGACTATCTTGGAAAAGCTTTTCAAAACAGCATTGGGTAGCGGTGAGCAATAATGGATGTTAACTGGCAGTACTCTATAAAGACTTGTTCTACAAGTCATGCAAGTTCTTTCCAGATACAATTCAAAGTGTTGGTGATGACTTAAAATCCTAAAATCCATCTCCCATACCAGCATGCCTGCACACTAAGCCCAATTGATGAGACAAGAAAAAAATACTTTATCATTATTGAATAATTCTATCATATACTGAGTGAAGGGAGATGAGGACATCTAGTGGTTAAGATATTTGGTGTTTGAAATGATATACTTGACATATTTAAACAACTGGAAACAATTGGAATCCTTTCAAATAGAAATTTGGCTAGGGTTCCTAACAGCTGAAAGGAAGAGGCTATAATCATTTTTTTCAAGTTAACTGTGTTAAATATTTGGGATTTTTCTCCTTCCCCTAGGCGTTCATCTGTATTATGTTGGTGGGGAAGTCTATGCAGAATGCCTGAGTGACAGCAGCATATTCGTACAAAGTAGGAATTGTAATTATCATCACGGATTTCACCCTACAACTGTATGCAAGATTCCCAGTGGCTGTAGTCTTAAAATTTTTAACAATCAGGAATTTGCTCAGCTTCTAGCTCAATCAGTCAATCATGGATTTGAGGCAGTATATGAGCTCACCAAAATGTGCACAATTCGAATGAGTTTTGTAAAGGTAAGACATGGTATATTCGTTATTTACAATATTGTATCTGCTTGAAATATATCTGGAATATATTACATATGACTGCAATTTTAACATATAACAGATTTTGGCAATTTTGCTATGTTTAATTAGCAAATCCTCAGAGTTAATTCAGCATTTCAGATTTATTATTCTTTGTTGTTGTGAATAAGTTAGAAGGATGTATAGATAGTAGGATAGATGCCTAAATATATACATAACAATGTATGGATAGTTGGCTAGATGTCTTTCCATTTATTCATTTGCAGGATGAAATAAGGATGAAGATTACCCACTTCTTTCTATTGACCTAATAAATAGCATTATTTCCTCCCTCACAGAAAAATGGGGTGGGAATCTACCTATTTAGGGGATAATTAATCACAATTCCAGTACAATTTATGAGTGGTCAGTGATGATTGCAGTTTCTGCCAAGTTGTAGTTTTTGCATCATATCATGTGCCCATCATAAGTAAAAATATTATAAATTGTGCTCCAACAAAACTAGGAGACATTAGGGATTGGATGGTTTAAATGACATGTTTTGGTTGAATGGGATGGAGATAAGCATTACATTTTTCAAACCAAATCATTTTTTAAAAATGGAAATTGTTGTATTAATCAGTTGTTCCAGTGTCTAATTCTAATCCAGTTAAATTCATATCATTCTTTATAGGGATGGGGAGCAGAATACCACCGACAAGATGTTACAAGCACCCCGTGTTGGATAGAAATCCATCTTCATGGGCCTCTTCAGTGGCTGGATAAAGTACTTACCCAAATGGGCTCCCCACTTAATCCTATTTCTTCTGTTTCATAGTGCCAAAGTATTTCTTCAGCAACCACAATTTTAGTGACCATTTTCTAATTTTCCAGAAGCTTCCAGTGTGGATTCTGTAGGAATACATCATAAGTTAGCTTTCTTCTTCTACAAATGACCAATTCCATTGTTTTAACATCGTTTTCCCTTTCATTTCATATTAAGACTGTTCAATTTGGAGGAAAACTGAAAAATGCAGAAACTGTTTTACCTGAGCTATACATATTTGAACAACTTTTGATTCCACTGGAAGTATTTTAACATGTTTTCTGAGGACACATTCTTGAATGACTTTACACAATGAATAACAAACACTATCTCATTTGCTAAATCTATATAGCTCCAATTTACCATCAGTTTTTAATATTACTATATGGTTGTATGGATGATCTAAACCTACAGAGAGCTAGCTTTATTATACCTAAGATTGCCTTTAGCTTAAATATGACCTCAATGTGTACATATTGACAAGCATCTGTTACAGATAGTGATAACAAAATACACTAGAGCAGGCTCTCCTTTAGTTACTTTCATCACAGTTCAGTGTTGCCTTCATAATTTAGTCCTGTACTCAGATAAAAGTCCAGGGAAATTCAGATGAATGTGTGTAGGATTGGTGCTTAACAGATGTTTTATCCAGGGTATGCACTGTTTGAGGCAGTTAACATTTATTTGAATACAAAATACTAAAGTGCTGTATATTACATTGCAAGAATGTGCATTGTGCTTTATATTTTATTTTGCATTTTGGTAGAAAATAGTCTGGAAGCTTCCTAAAAATTTACATTTGCTAATTTTCAATATTATTTTTTTCTTTAAATATTACTTCTGTTTTGGGGAGATTTAAATTTTATCTAGTAAGTGTTGTAAAACGCTTGCTTTTTTTTTTTGCTGAGGAAGCTCATTTTCATAATGATTTATGAGAATATTGTCATGTGGGTGACTGGAAGTTGTATGATGTACAATAAACTTTTTTTTTATTGGCAAGGGCTACATTCTTTCAGGAGTAATCTCATGGAGGCTATGCACACTGATTGGTGGTTGACATAGCAAATTGTCTCTTGCTATCAACCCCCCCCCTCTTTTAACATCTTTATCTTTCTTGTCTTCTCTACCTTCCCTTTACAAATAGGCTAATGATTCCTGCTAAAGGCATATATTGAAAACATGAAGCACATTTTTAAACTTAGGATGTACAGTATACCTTTGTTATATTGTTCATGAACCTTAATCGTTCATACACAATTTCTTGTATAATGTAATGAGCTGGCAATCTTAACATCTGGATCATATTTAGAATTGTTTTGACTAAGCCAATGGAAAGATGATGAATGGTTTGTCAGAGGGATACAGGTGTATATTAAGCATTATTTGTCTGCATTTAGGAATATTTTGATTCTTTGGACTAAAGAAACAATATATTAGAGTCAACAGCCATTACAAGTTAAAGTAAAGTTTAATTTAAATTGAAATGGAGATGAAATTTCCCTAAATTTGTTTGTCTGATGCTCATCTATGCAATCAGTAATTGGTTGAAACTTTGCCTTTAAATATATAATCTTTCCTTGAAATTTCAGTTTTCAATGGTAAATTGTTTAAGGCTTTCACCCCTCTAAAAATACTTACAGTTTTAATTTCTTTCCTTGGACATGGAAGGCAATATGTGTCAGAAGTAGCTCTTGGATATTTTTTTTAAGTTTTTATTTTGCCCCTTCAATGCTAGGAATTAAAAGGGAACTTCTTACAACAAAGTATGAAATTTTGCATGGATTCCATCCAAGCTATCTGAGCTCAAAAAGAGAATTTTAGTCAGTGTGAGTGTGAGGAGAACCTTCTACACTCTTTATAAGTGGTTGTATCCTTCATTCTTGTGTTAGAATAATCAAGAACATATGCAGATCCATAGTATATGTTGGCACAAGGCAGGTATCTTTTACCCAATTTTGACTTGAGAGTTCTTGCCTTACAACAAGCTTATCTTAATATGATGTTTGGTTAAATTTGGTAATCCTAAAATTCTATATGGAGGAGAATGTCTTACAGAAATAACTTTGTATAAAATTTGGGAGAAGAAGTTAGATTGGGAAGACCCATGCTGGGTCAAATTAAAGGCCTCTTCTGTTTGTGTTTTAAACAACTCAACATTAAAAGGCAAGTTGTCCTTTTGTTTTTACTTAAGATATCTAGTCACCACAATTAGTGCCATTGGTGTCCTTTTAGAATTTGTCTAAACTCTAGCTATTTATAGTTGTGAATCATAATTTTATCTGCCTTCTTTGTTATACTTGATCTTTTCTGATTCAACTTCAGTTCATGACCTCATATTCTACTAAGAAAAGGTTTGGTCCAGTGATCAGAAGTGCTAGACAAAGTGTGGCAATATTAACATGTTGGCAATTTAATTCTGTTCATTTAATAATATACCCAGCATGGAATTTGCTTTTTCAAGGTAGTTGTCTTTTTTTGTTTGACATATCCATTGCAATCCCAAGAAACTAATTATTCCCAACTCACATGATACGCTAATTATTTCAAGGCACTTCTTAAGTTAAATGAGTGTGTGTTTGGAGTCCCTGAATTGAATACAAGTTCTTCAGTTTTTGAGAAATTAATAGTTAATATGGTAAAATAGAAGATATGAGACTAAAGTTGGCTTGTTTGCAACGTAAAAAAAAGTTCAGCCATGTGGCAAGGAGATTAGTGTACTGTTGCCATTTAAATACTTGTAATCTTGGTTGATAATTTTTGCGGTATTTTAAATATCACATCCTTGTATATTCTGTGCCGATGCCCTTGAAGACTAGCTCTAAATTCTAGGAAAATGTTTTAATAATTTTAACGTTACAGTTAACAGTTTTAAACTTGAGATTCCTGAACAGAGAAGGTGCAATTTCTAATGCATGGTGGTATTATCTTAAGAATGTAAGAATAGAGCACTGTAAAGTTTAGGCCTATCTTGACCATCATTCTATAGGAATGAATTAGATGATTGCATTAGTCTGTAAGCAGGATAGAGCAATTGCCCTTTGCCATAATTCTCTATTGTCTTATCATTTAGAGCTGTGCTATATAATTAACATGGTTAGTAACTGTTAATCTTGTATGTGATCATTTTGACTGATCCTTTTTAAAGCCATTTAAATTGCTGGATAAAAGGATGTCAATAGATCATGATAGTGTGTTCTATGATAACTCGGGGTGAAAAAAATGTACCCTTCATATTTGGCCTTTGATTCAGATATGTTGAGAGAGAAGTAGATGGCAAAGTTTCTTCAAGGATAAAGAATAAAATTGTTTACATGTTGTGAGAAAAGATGTTTTGAAAACAAGTTAAAATCTGAAAATTCACCTTATAAAACTCATGATATAACTGTTGCTAGTTTCTGCTGAAGGTCTAAAAAGCAACAGCTTACTCCAGAGTTAGTTACTTTGAACAGGAGAAGTAGAGATACTATTTTGCTGGCTCTTATTTTAAGAAGCTGCTTTTATTAAATATCCAGTTAGTTAAGGTCAGAAATCCCTAGGTGTTCTGAGAAGTTTCTTCCTAGTTAAATGAATGGGGACTATAAAGAGTGCTAGATAGATTATGCCAGTTGCTCAATCTTTCCCAACCTCACAACGAATTTGTAGAAACCCATGCTGGTTGGGAGTTCTGTAATTTAAAAAAAAATAAAAAAAAAATCAGATAGCGGAAGGTTGCAACAGTATATGATTGAGAGACAACAATAGAGACATCCTAAATCAGGGCTGTCAAACTCCTGGCCTGTGGGCTGGATGCGTCGTGTGCTGGCTATGCTCATGCCCGGTTTAGCGAAGGGGGGGGAAGTCCTGATATGTCGTGATGTCGCCGCCACAACGTGAGTTTGACACCCCATCCTAATTTTTTGGGATTGCAATTGATTTTACTGTAAATCTAATCCAGGTAATAATATCTAATAACACCTTCTATAGGGTGATAACTCATTTGCAGTTTTTCTAAAATGTTTAGAATCTGGGTAAGAAGCCAGAATCTGGGTAAGAAGCCCTTTTTTAACTGCTCAAGCCATTTATAAATAGTGTTTATAACACTATAACATTTATAATACTAGGTACCAGGAAAAATGGACTTTTTGATGTATTTTGAATTATGGGCAGCAGAAATTATTATATGGGCAGCAGAAATTATTATATAATTTTGCATGCAATTTCAACAAATTATTGCCATCAGAATATATGTAGTATTCTTGTAGCAAATGTATATTTTTGGACTGTATTACAGCAATAAGTTAATATCTGATTTTTCCTTATTTCTCTGCTGAGACAAATGTATTAAACACTATTTCAGCTCTCTTGTCTTTTCTGTTATATCTTACAGTTCCCTTCTGGCAATTTGGGACATACGATTTTTTTCATTTTTTATTTTTTCGTTGATAGCTTTTGTTTAAACTTTGTGTAGCTATAGTCGGAAGATAATCAGTGCTAAATTTATGCTATAACCAGTAAAAGTAAGTTGCTTTACAATAAATCAGTAATTATTGTCTTTCCATGATTAGAATAGAATAGAATAGAATAGAATAGAATAGAATACTTTGGCTAAGTGTGATTAGATACACAAGGCATTTGTCTCCGGTGCAGAAGCTCTCAGTGTATATGCAAAGCAACAGAGAAATAATAACCATAATAATAATACAAATAAGAAGGTGTAGTAAAGAAGATAAGAGGATAATGTTAATACTGTTAGACACATATAAGGATAAAACTGAATGTATGTTCAGATTTAATCCAAATCACAGTCTTAACTGTTTAAGTTAGTATTTGTTTTGAATAAATGGATATTTTCATTTCTTACTGTGCATTATAGGAATCTCTCTTAGCCATCTTTATAAGAGACTAGCCGATAACCCGGCGTTGCCCGGGTATTAATTTATACCAATCCTGTATTAGACAGGAAAATCCTGTAGTTGGGACTCACGGTGTTGTACTGTCTGTGAAGCTACTGTCTCTCTTAATCTTTAGTCAGGCCTAGTAGCTCTCCCAGCATCGTGTCAGAGGGAACCCCCCTGTGGAGTACTTTGAACCCGTTACCATGGCAATTCCATTGTTTTTAAGGCACCAACACCCACCACCCCACCCCCGAGGGGTGTTAGGGGTGTCTTACCCCCACAGTATTTGTTTCCAAGAGGGTAAGTCATCTGTGTAGCAAATTTTGTTGAAGTTGCTCGAGGCGTTCCAGAATTCTGCTGGAACATTACACGCACACATCCGTTTTTATAGAGAGAGGAAGATGAGGAAATTCTCCATTCGCAATTATTTGTGAATTGCACCTATGCTAAAGAGTTTTTATTTCATGGTTATCAAAAGTGTACTAGGCACTTCCTCTCTAGATATTAGTTTAGTTTCCTGCGAAATTGAATTAACTAAATCGTAGATCAATCTGGTTATTTCAATCGGAGGCAGCAATATTGAATTACAGGCCTGCTTAAAAGATCATAAATAGTTTTATTTCATTTTCCTAACACATTGTAAGTTCCACAATAAGTAAGGCTGAATCAGGAATTGTAATTTAATTACTTTTGTCTCAGAATACTTTTTTTTACTCAATTTACTTTTTTTTAAAGCTCAGTCTAACCATCTGCATAGAATAATGCTGGGCAAAACTATGTAACAAGAATTGTTGCTTGGTTTATTTAACTATGGATGTGTTCCATAGTGTTAGTGATGATTACTTCTTGCCTCTTGTGGGCTTTATAACTGGAAAAATATTTTTTCAAAGTCTTGCTTGCTTAAACTATGTTATGGAATAAGAAAAACTATTTGTTGCCTGAATTGTTGCCTGGTAACAATATATTTAATAAAACATTTCAAACTATTGCATGAATAACTAATGTGACTTATTCCTGTGATTTTTAATACTTTTGAGAAAGTGTAGTCTGGATTCATAAAGTAGTTTATATTCTTTAAATTTCCCTTCCTCTGCTATTTAATACATATATTGTTGCCTGGTAACAATATATTTAATAAAACATTTCAAACTATTGCATGAATAACTAATGTGACTTATTCCTGTGATTTTTGTTAATACTTTTGAGAAAGTGTAGTCTGGATTCATAGAGTAGTTTATATTCTTTAAATTTCTCTTCCTCTGCTATTTAATTCATATTATTCTAATGTATATCAGTGTATATCATGGATGCAACTTCTGTACTGTTTACTTTGTAAGATATGTTATTCCAACAATACATTTTACCTTCATTCTTTGAGCATTTCTGCATTTGATCTTGACTGTGTTAATATGGTTATTATAAATGAAGCAATATCCTTTTAAAAGGTATTTCCAGTTTTGTGTAAATAGAGTTTTGGAGCTGTCTCAGGTATAGACTTAAAAAGTATCTTTCTGAAAGTTATTCTTCATCTTAATGGTTTTTTTTATTTCTGTTTCTTCTACGCTACAAAGAATTCAACTCTTTATCAATATTTGGGTATATTTGAGAGCATATATTAAAGTGCTTGTGCTGAGACTATGAGACAGATAGTAGAAAACAGGCAAAGGTAGGAATTAAGAATCAATTGGTGCTCCAAAGGCTTTAAAGGATTGGTTTTAGTAATAAGCATTAATAGACAGGGAAGAACAAAACGTGATCACTTGCTGGACCTCTTGGCAAACATGTACATAACTTAGGTGTCATATAACCAGATAGAACGAATGCTATTGCCATTATTTCCTGAGCCAAGCTGTTTCAATTGCCCTGGGAAGAATTGTGGGGGAAGAAAAAATTCAAATGTTTGGGAGGAACCTAAACCTTTCTTGCTTTACTCTTAGAAATCCTTTTGGCTGGGAGCCTGGGTTAAATGCTTTACTGAGCGAGTTTCTGGCAGTCTCTACTTGGAGATCCCATTCTGTCATGCTTGTCGAATGTTGCAGCCAGCCTATTTTCCTCTATCCATACCTGTGGGAAGCTTAGTTTGTCATGGAGGTAGTTATGATAATGTTCTGCTCTACTCCCTAAGCTGTTCTAGAAAGAACTGAAAATTTTCTGTCCATCTGTCTCATCAAGGGTGCCTAAAGTAAAAAAGCTTATCACTTAATCCTTTTGAGTTCATTTTAAGAAAAGAATTCTCAATTATTTCAACTAACAGCCATAAAATACTAGGGCCGCTATACCTTGTTGCAAGATTGGTCAGATCACTTCAGTTTGACAGACCAATTCTTTTAAATAAAAGTAGGACAATTGGATACAAAATTGGGTTTCTCTGTACTTAGAACTGAGAATCAGGATACCTGAGACTGTATGGCAATAATATTTTCCCATGTCTGAACTAAATCTACATTCCTTTCACCCTAGGATTCAAAGCTCTTTTTTTCTGTGCAAGAGGGGATGGGGTCAGCATTTTGCAACCACTCAGAAGAGTTTAATGTACTACAAATATACTACAAACCCTGCAATTACTTATCGGCAAATCTGTCATCTACACATAGATTTATGAGTCTTATCGCTTAGGAAGTAAATATCTTGGCATGTCTCAGCCAGTACTCAAGGGGTCAATCTAACTGTAATCTAACTATGTTGACTTCAATGGAGAAATAATGATTACAGCTTTTACCTCTTTTCCTTTAAAATTTGGGGAATCACCTGGAGCTTCTGATAGTGTGTATGATTGGATGGATTGGTTGCTTCCATGTTGATCATACATTTGTGTGTCGTAAATAACTCAATGCCATGTTTTATATGGATATGTAGCTTAAGGTCAACTCTGCATTATACCCAGAATTGTACCTAATGCATGTTATGGGACTACAACAATTTATAGGCTACTGCATTTTGGACCCCATGCAGTCTGTGAGTTGTTTAGCTCTGAAAAGATCTCTAGCCTTCAAAGAGCAACATCTGCCAGAAAGATGTTTTAAAATTTTAACTTCTGTTTTGCAAAGGATGGAGGGTGTTAGGGATCTAAAGCTCTCTATGCCTCTGTAGATTACAGTCTCAAAGAGCAGTACATCAAAATTGACTCTATCTTCTTGCTCTTGTGAGATTCTGAACAAATGATTGGGGGCAATATGTTGACTATGTAAACTGCTTAGAGGGCTGCAAAGCACTGTGAAGTAGTATATAAGTCTAAATGCGATTGCTATTTAAAATCTTATAGGGATACAGGTACAGAGCTAGTGATTTGGCCTGAACATCAATCAGCATTGTGCCCCTTCAGCATACAAAGGGAAAGTAAAATTCAATGCAACTGCTTTCTCCTGTCTCATATATCTTTCAAGTAATATTGTTGGTTCTTCTATCACTTCATTTCTTAACACATTGTGCTACATTTGACAACCAAATCATTTTATAAATGAAGACAGGTCTCTTGAAGGAAATATGTTCATATGATCCTATTTTATGTTAGAACAACTAAAAATTAGTTCAAGAATTTAGAAGAGATTCCAGAAACAAGAGTTCTGTGTTTAAGAAACAAAAAGAAAAAAATTCCTATTTCGATGTGCCAGCTTTAAATAAGACTTAAAACGGGAAGGGAAAGAAAAATAAAAGGTTAGACATTTCACACTTTTACTTGTAAATTAACTCCTACATGTCAGTCATTGTTTCCCATTGCGTTCATCAACATTTTATTTCAAGAAAATATGCTGGTTTCATTTTAGTTCTTGGGAAGCTTCCTTAGCTAATCAGCTTGCTTGAAAATCAGAATATTTTTAGTTTTAAAAATAACATACTTATCTGTAGAACAAAATGTTGGCATATGCTCTTCAGAAACTGCTTGAATGAGTAATGATCAAGCAGTGCTCTACTTATAGCACTGTATTGCTTAAAGAAGAAATAAAAAATAATTCAGTCTCCTATTTTTTTCAATGCTAAATAAGGTGCGATATTTGTTCATTAGCAAAAATAGAATCTTAAAAATCTTCAAACTGTTTAAACTGGAATTCAAGTGCTAATATGAGTGAATGTTATATATTATGTAAGTGCATATTTTGAAATTCACCTACAAAATGAGTAATCAGTCAGATATAAAACAAAAATTTACAATATAATGTGTCATTCCCTTCAGAGCAGATTTTCTTGGGGGTAGAAAAGTTAATTAAATCTTGTCCTTCCCTTTTAAAGAACTCTGGATCCATTGAGGACTGACAGTTGGAGTTCTGAAATGCACATGATTTATGTAATCTAAAGGAGAATTGCCTTGTTTTGAGCAAGTTAGATAAACAGGTGGGACTCAACTTATGACCCTTTGCTTAATGACAGTTCAGGTGCATGCGCCTCTTCTCGGAGGCTTGGATTTTGGCAGGGACAATTTTAAATTCTTTAGCAGGAAGAAACATTCATGCAATCTGCGCTTTGCCGCCCTCACCCTCTGAGGCACCCCTGTGCTCCACTTAACATTGCTTGATAATCACCACTGGGAGTGCTGGGTTTGTGGTCACTGAACAAATCAGTAATGTGGGTATCTTGTTTAATGACCATTTTGCTCAGATTCCAGTCCAATTGTCATAAGTCAAGAACTGCCTGAATTGGTTATGGTATCGTGCTTGAAACTGGGAGACCATGATTTCTAGTCCTGCCTTTGGCACAAAGCCACTTGGGTGATCTTAGGCCAGTCATTTTATCTCAGCTTTAGGAAGGAGCCAACCGCCTACCGTTTCTGAAAAATCTTGCAAGAAAACTGCAGGAACATGTCCAGGCAATCTCCAAAAATTGGACACAATTGAACAAAAGATGAAAAAAGCCTCACTCAATTTTTATTCAGTAATTTCCTTCACAGATTGTGAGTATATTGAAAACATATATTGATTTTGATGAAACACTATGTTGCTCTGATAAGCAATCTGATTAGGTGTGGGTAGAATGGCACGATATAAATGGATGCCTGGCTGGGCTGAAAAATTATACTCAAAGAATGTTCAACAGTGGATCCCCATCAAACCCACAAGATTCAATCTTTTTTTTTTAAGAGGTGGAAAGAATGATTATCACATTTGCAAATCATACAAAATTGGGATGTTTTTTAACCACAAGAGAATTTGACTCTAGAATAAATTACTTATAGAAATGATGATGCTAAGACACTTCCCCCTGGTATTTAAGCAGAAGCTGGATAGAAATTTATTGTTGATTCCTTAATCTGGGTTTCTGCACTGAGTACTGATTGATTATTCACAGGCTCTTTCCAACTCTGATTCCATGCTGAGGAATGTAGGATTGTAATTAAACTAGGGCTACCGTAACTGAATGTCAGGGAAATGATGCATACTGTAAATCTTTTATCTCTTGACGTTTGGAGCCCGAATATGACATCCCTAATTAAAAGTAGAAAATATGTTTTAGTTTGAAGTATTTTAAGGTTTGCATTCAAAGAAATATATTAATGTGGTGTTGAGAAATCAATGAGATAAAGAATGAGGTAATCATGCTTTATCACTAATACTTTTCCTGTGCTGTAACAAGAAAGAGACTATTTTAAGAAAGACTTTTTAAAAAAAAAATTGCATAAAAAATGAATCGAGGGGTGGTCTGGAGTTTTATAGCCTGTATCTGGTAGTCCTATTTAATTAAATCCAAAAAAATTAATTTAAAAGGTTTCTGATAGTGTATTAATGATGAATAGGAGTAAGATAATAAAATGAGATTATTTTAAAAAAAAACCTTTAGTTCTATAGCAGTAAGTGAAAGGCTTGGTCAGCAAATAAATTTAATGATCAAGAAGAATTTAAATAACCGCAAGTTCACAATGAAAATCAGTTTGGTGTAGTGGTTAAAGTATCAGGCTACAAACCAGGAATTCTAGTTCTAGCCCTAGCACAAAGGCAGCTAGGTGATTTGGGCCAGTCAAGTAGGCAATAGCAAGCCACTTCTGAAATCATGCCAAGAAAACTGAAGAGACATGTCCAGGTAGTCAACAGGAATCAACACTGAATTCCTATTATGATAAGAATAATAATATGCCGATACATTATGACATTCTAGCTTCTTGGGAAGAACTTGATGCATGTGAAAACCCACATCAACCAAGGAACTGGGGTCTGTGATTTCACAATGTTGTGAACATAATGATAATTTCATCATGTAACAACAGCAAATGTTACCTTTGTGCAGAGCAAAGGGTGGAAAAAAAATCAACCATTGGATCAATGGCTACAGTAAAATTTCACAAACTGGTTGCAGGAAGTTTTTGACTCAGCAACCATTCAAAATGGCAACATTTTGCTGAATGAAGGGATTTAGGACCCATGCCCAAAATTAGGAGTTGAACATTCTAATTTTACAAGATGGAATTTTATAAAATCCACCTTGCTTTAGAATATTTTGTTTATTTATTTACAGTATTTATTTATTTATGAGCCGTGGTGGTGCAGTGGCTAGAATGCAGTATTGCAGATTGCCAAGGGTTCGATCCTCACCGGCTCAAGGTTGAGTCAGTCTTCTATCCTTCCGAGGTTGGTAAAATGAGGACCCAGATTGTTGGGGTCCATAATATACTGACTCTGTAAACCACTTAGAGAGGGCTGCAAAGCACTGTGAAGAGTGTAAGTCTAAGTGCTACTGTTAAGTGCTGTTCAATTTCTATGGCCGTCCAACTCAACTGAGCTAAGTGACTCTGAATTGCCTGCATACTTTGGCATTATTTTTATAACTCTTAGGTCCTTAGGACTGAATTACGTTTTTACCAGTCTTAGACTGTGAATCTAATTATAAATTATTAATCATAATCATAAATTTGAAATTTACAGAAGTAATTGAGAATTGTAATTGTATTGAAAGTGTAATTTAGCTTATTAAGAATTATTAATTCAGTACATTGTAACTGACCGTATAAATAGCTATTAAATAATACTAAATAGTATTATAGACTCCACTGGAAAGATTGCTTTTTATATTTACATGGATTATACTTGCAGCGGTCCTTAAAAACATAAAGCCCTATGCTGCCTAAGCAGAATTGCTTCTTTTTTTCAGATAACTGTTGTGACAAGACAGCAAAATTATTCCTGTCTGTGAGAGATAAAAATGATACTAAAGAACTGGGTGTAAGTAATCAAAAGGATTTCATTTCTCCTAAATATATTTCCTAACCTTCTGATGATCAGATATGTTGGATCTTCACTTTCTTGATTCCCAACCAATGTAGCTAAAGTCTGACCTGTTCATTCATGGCTTAAAATACCAAGTGAACAGAAAAATAAACATCCAAAATAATAGAGAGCATAAGAAAAATAGGACAGGTATGAACAATAGTTTTAAGTGGGAATGGGAGGAAATTCAAACAGTATGAAGATCACATGCCCCAATCAGATATGGCTGAAGAACACAAAGTTCAGAGAGATAATGAAAAAAGCAATCGGGACTTATTTTCACTCCCCAAACCCTTGAAAATGGTTTGAAGGTGATTTGTGATTGCCTCCACTAATGCCAAGAGCAGGAACCAGAGGTGATTATTTCAAATTTCTGCAGATATTGCAGCAATAAAAGTCCCTCACCCACACACTACTCTGAAGAATAAAGAAAGTATAATGGGATGACATTTTGTACACTGGCAGAATGGACAACCTATTTGTCAATTTACTCCTTTGTGATATATCTAGGCTATTGTAGGATCTAGCATCTGAAGCTCCAGAGCTGGAAACTTATGAGGCAAGTTTTTCTCCACATGAGGACAAGAGGTCCCAGTTGCTTTTCAACTGCGGTATCCTTGTGTGAAAATGCTTCACTCAAGAACCCAGTCTAAAACCATATCCAGATCAGGGTTTATAGGGAACAGGAGACTTGTAACTTCAGTTTCCTTAGTGCTTATAAGCCTTATTTCCAGTCTTGCTATGTTTATTTTAAGCATGCAGAAGCAGTTATCTCTAACAGCAGAAAACTCTTCCTAACCTTGGAGAGGATAATCAAATGGCCCATGGGATGCTGCTTTATAGGCAACAATTAGTTGAGGATAACCAGATAATTATGAGTTCAGTATGTAAAGAAGATAAAGGAGGGTGTTCCTTTTCAATGTTCAGCTCCCATTATTAGCTTTTGACAACCATGCTTCTGAATTAACAGGACACACCTTAGTAAATCATAACTTGCATAGTTTTAACAGATAATCAGAGTTGGAAAGGGCCTTGTAGGTCATCTAGTCCAACCCCCCACCCAGGCAGGAGACCCTACGCTATTTCTGACAAATGGCAGTCCAGTCTCTTCTTGAAAGTCTCAAGTGATGGCGCTTCCACAACTTCCGAGGGCAAAGTGTTCCATTGGTTAATTGTTCTCACTGTTAGAAAGTTTCTCCTTATTTCCAGGTTAAATCTCTCCTTGTTCAGTTTCCTTCCTTGTCTGGCCTACAGGTGCTTTAGAAAATAGCTTGACCCCTTCCTGTCTGTGACAGCTCCTCAAATATTGGAAGACTGCTATCATGTCACCCCTGGTCCTTCTCTTCACTAGACTAGCCATGCCCAGTTCCTGTAACCGGTCTTCGTATGTTTTAGTCTCCAGTCCCCTAATCATCCTGGTTGCTCTTCTCTGCACTTTTTCTAGAGTCTCAACATCTTTTTTTATAGTGTGGATAGTCATGACGATGGTTATAAATTGTCCAATTCAGTGTTTTGGCAATAGTGAAAATGTTTCAGTTGTGTACGATTTTCACATTGATAGAGACTTCAAACTAAAGTTTCTTGTGATATTTTGTGCTTTGGCTTACTGGTAGCTGCTTATCTTTTTATAGTATGGCTTTTGTGTTTTTTAGTTCAGCCCCAATTCAGACCAGAAAAGAGGACTTTTCTGGAGGTTTTCTTTCATTTATAAAAATCAATGATTCACTGTTCTATTGTTATGCTTCTTCCCAAGCATAATGTGAATCAATTGGACTATGAAGTTCTGAAATAGGTATCTGAATCAGTTTTGACTGGATTCTGAATTCAAAACTGAACAGATTTGGAAAGGTTAGAGAAAAGTCCAATTCAAAGTGGGCTTCTTTGAAGTGTACCTCAGTCTAACTTTCTGGCGCTTTGCTATTGGTCTGTTGTTTCAAAGGAGCATATTTATCCACAGAAGTGGATGTATTTTTCCAGAAGTTTCCACAAAAGGAAAATCTCAAGGAAATCAGAGAAAAGGCATTGGGGTGAGTACTTTTCTTTGACTAGTAGGTCCTAGTCTGTTTAAAGCATTGTACTGGACGTTTACTAGTAGTTCTTTCTCTGAGAAGCAAAAATCTTCATAAGAGGTTTTTATAGAGGCTTTGCAGCTTTGAGTATGTAGCCTTGGCTCATTGTTTGTAAAATGTTTATGCAATTACCTGCCTCTGTCGTAGCACACTTCACTGTCCTTACTTGTCCATTTCCTATTGTATTTTCTGTGTCCTTGGTGCCAGTGGATTATCTTTCAGTATTTTTCATTTAATCTTAACTGCCTAATTCTTGCACATAATCTTCTGAATTTTTGAAGGTTTCTTGCCTAAGGACATGTCTATATGTAGTGCAAAATCAATATAATTTGACAAAAAGAAAATATAGAATATGAGAAGTGGGAGAGATCAAGCAAATCCTTCCATCTCTCAAATTTGAATCCTTCCTTCCCCCTTTCATAAGAATAACAGAGTTGGAAGGGACCGTGGAGGGCTTCTAGTCTGACTAGAAAATGATTGAACAAATGATTGTTCAATCTCTCCCTCCCTCTCTTCCTTCCTCCCCTTGCATCAATCCTTCTGCTTATCATTTCTTGCCTTTATGTCAATTTTTCATGTTATCATTTCTTGCCTTTATGTCAATTTTTCACAAAAGCAAAGATAATTTTGATCACTGTTTCTAATTATATATGTGGCTTACATATGCTGCCTTACACAAAAATTCCGACCTTGGCTTCTCAGAGTTGGCCTGCAGATTTCAACCAGCTATATCAAGAAATTTAAAAAGTTATCAGGAAAATCTCTTTTAAAAAGTCAAAATACAATGTCTGTACAGTTACTTGATATTTGGCAAGCTAGTTCTTTTTGAAGGGAACACTAGATTTCTTCCAGTTTTGCCAAATAGAAGAAAAGTAGACCTTTAACTGATTTCCATGAAGATGGCTAGGCCAAACCACAGGTTCTTGAAATCAGTTTCAAACTATCTTCTGAATCCTGAACTTATCAAACTATCTTCTGAATCCTGTGGGCAGAACATGCCCTTATTTGGAATCCTATTTATCTAGGCTTCAGTTATGTCAATCAATCAGAATAGAGCTGGAAGGGACCTTGGAGGCCTACTCTAGCCCACTTCTCAAGCAGGAGACTTTCTGTCTGCTGGACCTTCAGCCTATTTATAGGTATGAGATCTGAAAATAAGCAGGAGTTCATCTTGTCTCTAAGACTGTTCTTTAGAAATACAGTTAGAATTGCCTTGGGATATGTCTTCTACTGGCTGGATACATACATCATAATTAATACTCAAGAATACCAAAGCAACTTATTATTTCTTATGGATTTTCCCCCCTTCTTGCTAAATTTAATGGCAGTTTGTTTAAGGCTGCATGCTGATTTTTGAACATCACTTGTGCTCCTCTTGTCTAAATTATTTATTTATTCTCCAGTGGTCTTTTACATTCATCAGTGCTTCCATCTTGTTCAATTTGCAAGCGTTAACTTCTCAAACTCTCCCTATTTCTTTTCTTTTCTATAACACTATTAGAAATGTGTTAGAAAGATGAACAAACTAACCAAAATATTTTCTCTTTATAAAAATGTTTGGGGATTTTAAAGGATGTAACTTGGACTTTATCCTGATTTTAGAAAAAGCTATTACCCACTCAATTGATGTGCAGTGCCAGTATTTGAATATGCACACTACACTTCTGGAAAACATTCCTTTTGTTTCTCTCTCTGTTCATATATGTGTACAGAGTGAGTGTGTGTGTGTGTGTGCGCGTGCACAAAGTTTATCTTTGTAGGTGAACAGCTTGTGTTGCTGTGAATAATATATCACAAACTTTGAAGAAGCTCACAGTTGGAAGCAAAGTGTGCTTTAGCACTTAGATCATGACATGATACATGGAATTCATCTGAAGTGGAAGATGCAGATTTGGTAGCTTGGAACAGTCAAATTTCAACTTGAATATCACCTGAACAACATGTATTAAGGATTTTGCCTTAGATTTCAATTTCAAAATGACAGAACTTTGCTTCAGCTTCAACAACGAATCTTAAACATGTTACCAATGGGTTTTTTTTTAAATCTCATTAAAGGCTGACGTCTTTGAGATTTCAAAGCACAAATAACTAGGTATCTAAATAGACTCACTTTTAAAAGGATAATTAAAAGGAAGTCCTTCATCAAAAAAATCCCAGCACCCAACTGAGCAATGCTGGGTTCTGTAATGGAGAATATCTAAACTCTCCCCCTACGTTTCACTGGAGCCGCCTACTCCTGTATAAATACCACGTCCCACTGTACAATGTGTCTCTGCAGGAAAGCGGAACTTTGCATCTGGTTCAGTCTCTCCAGCTGTTATTAAGTGAAATTTGCTTCTGAAGAATTTTTGAAGGCTTAGAAATGTCTCCCGTTTGTTTGTGGGTTTTTTGTTTTTTTTTTGACAATTTGTATTTAAACATTCATTGCAATATTTAGAGAATCATTTTTCTAAAACCTTTTTTATCTGGCAGTCGATGAAAAAATAAAATTTATATATCAAAGATATTATGAAGTACCCATGGTTTTCCTTGCATAAGATGGCATTATAGTTCCCAGCATCCAAGAATTCCTGCTTTAGTGACTGAATAAAATGGTTCATTGAATCTGGTGAGAACAACCTTCCCAAATCGATGGCCTCCACATGTGTCCGGATAGCTATTTCTGGACTTCTCAATTAGCATCACCAATGGTGGAGAACTCAATTATAATCCCAAACCAGCTAGAATGCACCAAGTTGGGACATCTAGTATATCTGCTTTAACCAGCACCTCATTCAAAGGAAAGTGTCTTTTCCAGTCTTGCTAGCTGATTAACCGATAAGCCAAAGCAGCAAGGTATGTATCCTGCTATTAGTTTGGAGTCCCAATAATTGCATAGCGGATGACTGAGAAATGAACACATGTGACATACCTACACATCTACAATTGTTTTGTGATTGTATCCCATTCTTTGTGCAATTACAGCATTAAAAAATAAAATAAAATTATATAATTGAATCTAAAAGTAACATAACCACCTCCTGGATTTGAAAAACCTGTAGCTCTGATGGAGACTTGGTGTGGAAGACACATAAATTCTATCTCTTAAATCGGGAAAATTATGTTGCGGGATAATATGCTGCATTCCTGATATTACCATCTACCTTCAACTCCTGTTGTGCCCTGCCCTGCCACACCCTGCCATGTATTACCATGTATTGCCTGCTGGTAATTACTTGGACAAAGCTGCAATTTTGCAGTCTTGGCAAGGTTTCAGAAGTGGTTTGCCATTGCCTGGCAAAATGCAGAACACACAGGCCAACTGTACATTTGAACTTACTCCTTCTGCATTTCTACTGATTCCATCAAACATTACATCTCTGCAGCAACTTGTTCTGATTTATGTTAATTTCAATAGATTCTTGCAATAATTATTTTATAGCATGGTATCTTGATGTAGCTCATCTTCAGTTGGAAAGAGGGCTTTTCAATTCTTTTTTTTTTCTCTCCTTTTGAAGTTTTGTAGAAAAAGAACTATTAAAACAGGTTTTTCACAGATAAATTGGTGATCTCCTTTGGAAAACCAAGGGTTACTATACAGAGGAAAGGATTGATTTATCTCCATTTTTATCTGCAGTCGCTGGCATTTTAAGAGTGTTCTTTTGGATAGCAGGAAATACAGTACTTGCATCAGAAGCAACAGCAAAATTGGTTATGACTTAAGGCTATTGTAAACTTAAGCAAAAGTACGTTTATAAACATAAAAGTATGTTTTCATAAATCAAAGAATCGGGAGGAAAATGAATAAATGATTGGATAATTTAGTCTTAGACTAGTGAATTAACAGTGAGAGAATGTCACCTCCTGATTTACTGTGTGAGTGACATTATACCAGCCGTAGCTGGTGGGGAAAGACATACATATGAAAAGGTTTTGTTAAACAATCATAATTAAGTTACATTAAGATTGCCGAGGGAATTATTCCAGCTTTAGATGGGACTGATTGCAAACTCTGGATTTAGACGTGTAACCAGATGCTGCCAATTTGAGAGAAATTGGATATATATAATTCTATTGTATCTGCAGACCGGTAAAAGGTACTTTTACCATTTCCTTTGCAAGAAACTCTTATTTCTTTTGGATTGTGGAACATTTTGCTGCATTCTCAGCTTGTGTGGATTATTACTATCTTTATTTCATTCAGAGTAGCTTTCCCAGGATGAAAAATGTTAAAACACGTTTTAAAAATAGTAATATTTCTTACACATGATAAGGTGAGAATGTAACAAAAATGGTTTTGGACAATAGCAATGTTGATTTCTACAAATTTTCATCAAGCACATCATCTTTTAAATGGATTTCCATTCCAAAGAGACTTTCTTTTAGGGAGATGGGCAGTTTAGAAATATGAAATAATAAATAAATAATAAATTTCAGCATTAATGTTACGTTGTTTTTTTTTAAACTTCCCACCGTTTTTCTAGCTCAAGGTTGTATATACACAGGAGTTTTCCTAATTTTGTCCCCACAACACTCTGTGAGAGAAACTAGGATAAGAAACTGACTACTGCAAAGTCTCATCACTCAGTGAACTTGAACATTAATTTTCCTAGCTCCAAGTCCAAAATCTCAATCTTTATATTCCATTGGAATGTGATAAACAATTATCAGGATAAGTTCTCAATGAGGGCCATGTGTACATTCTGTTTTGTCTATTTATCACATCCTTCATTTCTTTACACTATATACATTGCATGTGTTTGAATTTGGCTCTCACAAAAATAATACAATATATACAACTTGCCTGTTGAAAAAAAAGGCTATTATTTATGTACTGATTTCCCAGGTTTATTGGAGAGGTCTGTAGGTGAGATATGAAAATGATAATTCTCTCCTTTTACTACCTTCATGGTTTCAAAGGGAAACTTCAAAGATGTTGTCAAAATTCTCTGGAATGGTTCACAGCACAAGAAGGAAGGCGGGGAAGAGCACACAAGGGTAGAGAAAGCTGAACAGGTGGGCAAGGGAACTACGTTCTTTTATAAAGGCATGGTAACAAGCTGTCCAGATCTGAAAATAAAATATTTTTAGCATAGCTGTCTCTAGCAATACAGATTATTAATTTGACTTTAAAACACTACCGAAAAATATTAAACTGAGATTCATAACAGCACCAGTATAAACTAATGTAGAGGTCAGGTGTTATATTGCCTGGTGTGTTTGATCCAGGTTTTAGCAGGATGAGACCGAGGGAACTCTTGATTAATGATTTAATTGACTTTCTCTAGAAACAAATACATTGGGCGGTAAACCTATTTTAATATAGGTTTAATATTGATGAGAATAGTCCTTTCCTCTGTCCCTTTCCAATATTTGGCCAGATTTTGCGACCACCAATATTTATGTAACCCAAACATTAACCTATGCGACTAACATGCATATTTTAATTTTTACCTTTCCTGAATGGAGTCTTCTCCTCACTCCACATATGATTCAGTTGTTGTGTGCAATCAAGTATTTCTTTAATTCATTAATAACAGATCTTCAAGGCTGCTTTCCAGAAAGTTCAACTTATTGATATATCCTAGAGTTTCTGCTTAGGGCAATAGCAGAATGAATCTTTTATAGCTATAAACAGCTCTACAGAACTCTGCCTTCCACTGAACCCTTCCATTTGATCAATACCAAAGCGTGTGACATTTTCAATCAAATGTTACATAGAAATTGAAGTTAATGACCATGGAAGTATGGACTTGGCAAGAAGCTATATTTAACTGATTTCTACCTTATTTTCTAAATTAAGAAACATGGATCATTGTCTATGGGTATCTTAGTATGGCAGTATCAGTTATGCATCTTAATGCACACTTTTGTGGCCTGTTATTTGGGTTAACCCTAGCCTTCACAATTCTGGATGCCACAACATGGGTCAGTTTCCCTCCAATGAATCAACCATGGGTCAGTTTCCCTCCAATGAATCAACCATGCAAAACTATTTTATGTTTGTTATTGCTCAGTGGCACGCATTTCACATTAGTTTTATACACACAGCAATAGCTGAACTGACAACAATGAATACTGTGCTGATGTTCTGAGATAGGCCCCACCATAACTGTGTCTTGCCAAAGAAATGTGACGAGACACTCAAATGCAGAACTGGTCTTAAATTCCTGCAATTGCCATTAGAAACATTGAATATTCAAGCGATTACTTTAAAAGGAAGAATGGACCCTATTAAAGGGAAGGAATAAAAACACATAATTGGCAAGGGCAATTAAACATCATTCTCAGTAATTGCAGGCAAATCACAATTGATTAAAAGTAGAAATAAGATTAATAAACACAGGTTTTAATTTTGAAAGTTTAAAATAGCTGAATAAAACAGCAAGGTTTGTATTTATATATATATATATTTATGGCTCAGCAAGACATTTCTACCTCTCCATATATGCAATGCAATGTATTCTTTAGCTTATTGCAATCTCCCCCAATTAATTCACATTTTGCATTCATTAACCTATGTCCACTTGCTGATGTGTACAACCCACTGAATTCAGGTTATGAATAAATAGATGTGTATACAAGTGCTCAGATTAGAGAGTAGTATATTTTCTTCCAGTGTAAACTCTTTAATACAATTGAGTTACTGGTTTGAGTCATTCTTTATTTCATTTTATAATTAAGTTAGCCTGTTAGCCATCCACTGAAATAGACAATAATTCTGATTAATGGCCTTTCTTCAAGATGCACTTGGACAATACAGTTTTCTGCAGTACTCCATGCATGGTAGCGATAAAAGAGAATATCTGTAGCTCAGGGTTAAATTATGGGGACCTTGGTGCTCTGAGCTTTGTGGCTTTCTTGCAGTCTAGTGCAAGAAACTAATGCACTGGTGATGTTACCCAGTTTAATAATAAAACATCTGCAAGAAAACCGTCAAGTTCAGAGAGCACCAAGGACCCCACAGTCATGCATAATCCCTATTTTGTTTCTATTACTTTGAACTTCTTACTGTATGTAGGTTAGCAGCCTTAAATTATCTTTAGTTATTCTACTATTAAAGTAGAATTTTCCCAATTATTGTGATTACCACCCCAAAGGATGGAAAAAATTAAGAGGCAGGGGAAGGACCCGCAATTAATAGAAACTTTGATGCCAATTAATTTTCTGCTGATTCAAGGAAAGCAGATAGCATTCCAGTTCAGCAGTGGAGAAAGGAATTAAGCTAGAGTATTGTAAAATTGTTTTCAGAGATTAGAGGATGCTTCTGGAGTTTATGAAACTTTATAAGTAGGTTTACAATGCATAAATGTCATTATTTCAGCAGTTCTGGTTCCTGAGCGCAAGCAATCACTTTCAGTATCTTTGGGGATCATAGGCAGACAGCAGTAGTCACAATATAATTTTCTCAAAAGAATCCAATTATAAAACAAGTTTTCATAGTACCTCTTCCAAAGAACTAAAGCAGACACTAAGCCAGACCTTGGATTTTAGAATCTCCCTTTCTTTTTTTTTAGCACCTTCCACTAAATTACAATATGTATATCTTAAGGCAAAAGGCAAAAAATTCAGGAAGGGGGGCAGATCCCAGCTTCATCAGCACAGAGTGCTTCATGGCATTATTTAAATATGTGCAAATAAACCATGCAAAGACTGGCAAGAACGCATCAGAGTTCGACTGCATATATTTTTTTTAATCAACGCAAGCTTTGCTGTATATAGTGAGTTGAACTGCTGAAATGTATACCCGTACTTTTAATACGTAGTCTGAAATCATTTATCATACGCACCCCGATCCACACATGGATGTTGATAATAATTGACTCGTGGAAATCCATACACATTCTTTTTATTTACATCTTTTTGAAATCATCTTGCACATGCAGAAAAAAGTATGCACGTGTATGTGAAATAGGTCTCTTTCAGAGCATGTTTCCTATTGATGTTAGTTGTCGAAGAGAAAATCTTAATTTGTACAGAGCTGGCTTTATATCCCCATGACAAATTGCATAAGAGAGTTCACCAGATCCTCCTGGTCAGAACAGAGCTTAGCTTAGACCTTCCCCCGCACCCTTCTTACTGCCCGAAGATTAGACAGCTTGCGTTTTCCATGGGCTCCTAGCTTCTCGCAGGGATCGATCATAAGGAAGTGTAGCAAAAAAAGAATGTTTCAGCTGGCAGTTAATAAAAAGTACAATGATGGTGACAGCCAAGAGCAGGAGGAAGAACAGGACCACATATGTCACCAAGTCTGGCTTATTGATTTCACCTTCTTTTAACACTCTGGCTGTGGACATGTAAAAACCCGAAGAGCTGATAGGTCTGTGGGTGCTCCCTGGATAGGGAGTGTTGGTCTGAACGATCAGGTGGGGATCGGATGCAGTGGTTGAATTGAGAAGTTCCCCATACATTTTCCTCCTTAAATATTTTCCTTGTGGCTTATCCAGGAACACGGCTTCGGGTTTGTGCATGCATGCATGCATGTAGGTCTGTTATATAGCAAAGGAAAGGTTCTTCTAGGTAAGTGAGAGTTGCATTCAGAATTAAAAAGAAGGTTGGGTCCTTCCCTTAAAAAGTGTTATTCACGAATGGCATCCATGGCATCAGCCATCTAAGGATGTTTTTCAGCCCAGAAGAGCTGAAGAGTTTCTGTCCTGGCCCTTTGCCAATGCCCCTTTGTTTTGATCGGATTTCTGCTTGCATGGAGAAGCAGAGGGGTCCTAAAAGTTGAGAACTTTTGGCCGAGCAATTCGGTTTGCTCTGGAAAAGGAACCCCCGGATCCCCTTCCCCACAAAAAAAAAAAAAAGCAAAGAAAGAGGTTGGCGGCGTGGGGAGGGGGGTGTCACTCACTTGCTTGGAAGAGAAACCACCGCGAGGTGCTTCGAAGGAGAGGCGCCCCTGCCTCCAAGGCTTGGGAAATTCACGTCCACCAAAAGGCACCCCGTCTTCCTGGGCGTTTGGCTGAGTCTCCAGAGGCGAGCCCCAGTTTTCTTCTGAAATGACCGCCTCTGCGTCGCATTAGTGGTCTCCTGCTTTCAAATGGCTCTGCTAGAAGGAAGCCCCGCGCTCAAGAGCTGCTTTCTCCCCCGATGGCTGGAGAAGCCAGAGGAGGTCGAGAGAGAGAGAGAGGAGGAGAGGTTCTTCTCGTGGAAGGAGGGAATCGGGCTCCCCAAGGTTGCAGTGTGACACCCCCTTTTTCTCCCCCTCTCCTCCTCAGCAGAAGCCGAAGCTGCAGCGGCGAGGCTTCACCTTCTTGCGCGGCTCAGCAGAGAAGGGTGGCAGGTGGCAGCGTCGCCTCTTTCTGTCGCTCGTGACATCTTGCAGGACGCGGCGGCGAGAGGCAGCGATGGGCAAGATAAATCCCCGAGGGCTGTGGCTTCCAGAGTGGAGCGGGAAGAAGAAAGCAGCCAGCCCCTGCGTCCCAGACGCAGGCAAACTGCGTCGGAGACTTCGCCTCTCCTCTTGAGACGTGGCTTATGGGCACTGGACCCCCTTGAGGGCAAAGAGGCCAGACCCTCTTTCCCTTCTTTCCCACGGGTCCCAGCGCTCTTTGCAGCCTGGCGGTGAAGGAGCTAAATCTCTCATCAGATCACCTCCCTCTCCCTCGCTCTCTTTCCCTCCCTCCCTCTCATTCTCACCCTCTCAGTGTCGTTAGGTTGTGTTACACACTGCAGCGAAAGTCCAGACAGATGAAAGCAGTGGGTTGGAGGAAGACAGAAGCCTGGGAAAAGATCCCTTTCCTTGGTGGGGTGCGGAGTGGAGAACAAAGCCCTTTACCACCTCTTCTCGTGAGGGTAGCCTTCGGAAAAACCAGATCAAGGAAGTTTCACACTACGGAACTGAGACTCGGTGCTGTGGAGCTGGCTGCACAATTAACTGGTGGACAGTGGGCCAAAAGAAGGAAGTAGTAGCTCCTCTTAGACAGAGGACCATACAAGACTGGTATTGCATCAGATGTGTGTGTTTGGGAAGAGTTTCAAGATTTCAAAGAGAAGAAATGAATCTGTAAACTGGAGAGGATGTTTTTGATTTCCTAAAGCCAGCAACTCCTGTCAAACGCAAATAAAATCGCTCTCTCTCTCCCAACCCACCCCCAATTCTTCTCCCAGCTTCCTCTGAGAGAAGTTGCCTATTTTATATCCCTGTACCAAATAATTTATCTCTAAGAAGAAAAGGGCAGTCAAAGAAAGAGAAGGAAGGAAAAAAAGGAAGGAAGGAAGGAAGGAAGGAAGGAAGGAAGGAAGGAAGGAAGGAAGGAAGGAAGGAAGGAAGGAAGGAAGGAAGGAAGGAAGGATGGGCTTCCTCCCTGACTCACAGCCTGATAAATCTCAAATAACTAATTACTAATTCTTGTGCTTCTTTGTCCACGCTGACCCAGTGATCTTAATGAGAATCCTCCAGGGCAGGACAACATGATTGTTCATGAGAAATTTTCATTGTTCATGAGAACCTTTCTTAAGGCTCTGGAAGGCATCCAGAGCAGAGCTGAGATTTCAGTCATGGTTTTCAGACTCATATTAGAAGAAACATGCATTCAAATAAGGTGGAGAAAATAAAGGAAAGATGAATGGAAAGCTGGCATAGCATAAAGAGGTTAGATAACAATGTAGAAATTCTCAATTTGAATCTTAACTGATTGCTTGACTTGTCAGTGGTGGTAGGGAAGACAGAAGAATCAATGTGCTTTCTTATAGCTTTACATGTGATAGACAAGGTGACCACTGACATCACATTATACACCACATTGCCTTTTTTTCCCTCCTCTGTTCCCCTCTTACTTCTTTGGCACTTTCCTAGCAGAAGTGATGAAGCATAGTTGTATCTTTGCCAAAAACTCACTACGTAGTATCTTTAAACCCATTACAGTCCAAGCTTCAACTCCACTTCATATGATTCAACCACACAGCATCACTTTTAAGAATATAACGTACAAGAGACATACAGTGTTTTGAATATTTCCAAGGGCTTTCTTTGTTGAATAATGCTGGCCTTTATTTATTTAAACTTAATATATCCTGCTCTCCAGCACAAGCTGTTCATGAAGCACAGTTTATAAATGAAGAGGCCCTGTTGTCAGGCTTCCAAATTAAAAGACTTAGCACCAGAGGCATCAAGGTTGAATAGAAGGAAGAAACAAGCAAATTCAGAGCCTTGTGAAGGGGGGAAGCAGGTCAATTTAAGGCAAGTCCAATTTTATTGCTTATAAATTTATATGGCTACCTATCTCACAAGAAGTGATTCAGGGCAGTGTACAACAATCAACTAAAATAACAAATATATAAAAATAATTATAAAAATATACAGATCATTATTAAAAATTAACATTATTAAAATATACAAACCACAAGGTATATGGAGAAAGTGAACTTATCAACTACAATAGCGAAACCATTTAAGAATGTCTGGTTCTCTGTGACTCAGATGTCAGGCGCCAAAAATCAAGAAAGACAGATGCTTCAACACAGTTTTCTTTACTGTTCCTCACTGATAGATAGAAATCTTGCCAAAGATACAGCCTCTCCCTCCTGGGAATCCTGACTATATTCCACCATACCCAAAGCCATTGCCAGATTCAAAAGAATAGGAAATTGCTATGTGTGTTCTGCATGCATACAATGTACAGTATGACCTACTGTACATAGCTTTTAAATTCAATTTATATTTGAGCCTTATTGCCATGAGGGGTGGGTTTTTATTCTTTTTTGCTACTACTGTGCCGGCATCCTCTCCTTAAATGATCTCACAGTACACAATTAGTTTTTACTAGTTGGGATACTATGACCATTTATTTATTAATTTTTCTTTGTTTAATTTGTACCCTGCTTTTTGTACTGGAGGTCATGGTGACATATGTGGTGCTTCCTCCTCCTTCGTTCCCATGCCTCAATGAGCCTGCTGGGTAGATTGGGCTGAGAGAGTGGGATGTCCCAAAATTACCCAGGGACCTTCTGTGGGTGAGACTGGACTAGAACCTGGGTCTTCCTGCTCCTAGTTGACCACAGAACTGCTACATCACTGCCTCCCCATTTACTGATCATTACCTGGGCAGGGGAAATTAATATAAGCTGAATTTCTTCAATGCCTGGAGGGTGAAAGGGAGATAATTTTACAATTGAGGATTTTATTCTCATGATATGAAAAGCAGCCTACAGCAATTCACTTTTAGTTTCCAGGAAGCAGCTGCAGAGAAGTTATTCCAATAAAGATGATTAGATAGATAGATAGATAGATAGATAGATAGATAGATAGATAGATAGATAGATAGGCAGGCAGGCAGGCAGGCAGGCAGGCAGGCAGGCAGGCAGGCATAGGCATATAGATAGATGATAGATAGATAGGTGATAGATAGAAAATAGATTTGAGTAGATATATAAAAATGGATAATACAGGTAAATAGGTAAACAAACAAACATCAACCATACAAACAAGGTAGTTGTGAATTTTTGTACATTTCCCCAAGATTTGCAGATCTCTGACTGAATTAGTATAGGAGGAATGGTTGTACCAGGACCTCCAGTCAGCTGCACTGAATGACAACACCAGGGTTTTAATAGGTGATGAGGTTTTAATGTCTCAACCACCAAAAACTGGATACAGAAAAGGACATAGGACACATTGTTCAAAATGATTTACCATAGTTATTTTAGTTAAAATATTTCATATATCTATATTTATATTTAGATATAGATTATTTCTGTCTCTGTCTGTCTGTCTGTCTCTGTGTGTCTCTCTCTCTCTGTGTCTCTCTGTTTGGATAACTACTACAGATATGGACTTAAAGCAGCATTCGTGGGGGCTATGAGGAGGGGCAGGTGTCAAAAAAATCAAGACAGCAGATGCGAGTATGCAGTTAAAGCCCGTGTGTTGCATATTACAAAGAGGTGAAATGTAGTTGTGTGGCTGGCATTTTCCCTTTTTTGATATCCCTCTATGGATGTCTCTGAACTGTATGATGCCATGCCATGTTGTGGAACTCTTCTGAGTTAAAAGTTTGTGGGTTGTTTCCTAAGAATACGAAGGAGAAAAACCTTGTCCATTGTAGTTCTGTAAGGGAAAAGTTGGTCAGCTGCTTCCCCCTAGCTGTTGGAAGACTTGCTTTCAATGTATCTTCCTCCCCAATAAAATTATGTAATGTTGAAATAATGGTGGGCATGCACAATTCAAGAACGTTTCCTTCCTCATCATAGCAATAAATTGTGTGGATAAAGCATCCATAACCAGCCACTAATTCTGCCATTTGCTGGCCCAGCTTTCTGCTTTTTGTTCCCATGTGCTTCACTTGCCCTGTAGCTATAACAATTTAGACATAATCAGTTTAGAGCAGGAACTGCTAATTGTTGTGCTTTAGCTACTAAATCTTATTTGGGGATAAAAACAGCATTAAATTACAACTATCTTGTCTGTATGCTGCATTATTATAGATGTATTAATCCCTTTCTGGCATATTCTTAGCAGAGACCTATTTGTGCTAATAAAAGAGCTGATAAGAAGTATTCATGTTTGCCAGGCATAATTTGAACCAAAATCAATAAATCCCATCTTAATTTGAGAAATAGTTTTATTTTTGAAAGCCCATCTTTCATTGTCTTTTTATTAATTTAGCAGAAGATTGGATACAAGAGTTAAAAACGTGCTTAAGCTTTCAGAGGCTCATAGGCCCTATTGTTTTAATGGAGTTCATTTCTTAGCTAATATTGGTCCACAGTGTTGTATCTGGTTGTAGACAAAAGACCTATTCTAAAACCTGCAGAATTTTCTTCCATACGATAGAGCATTTCAGGCGGCTTTAGGAGGAGATTCTAACCCTAGCGGCTATTTGAGAAGCAGATTTTGAGTTCTGATGGGAGCACCTCTTCAACCTGAGCCCTTTGGTCTTTTTGTCTGAGTAATTGAAATAGAACAACTTGCATGCACACTTCAGATGAGAAATATATTTTTGAAGTATTCTAGCCTCCAAGCCAGATGTAAGATTCAAGATAAAGCAAAGCAAAAATATATGGTCATCATCTTCTCAGTAGGGACAACCAACTTATATTGGCACTATTATATTTCCAGGAGAACAACAGGCTTCAATTGAACCTTGGCAAGGCTTGGGCTCTGCTGATTGTAGGACTGTGCCATCTTTGGTGCTGGATGGGGTTGCACCGCCTCAAACAAACCCAGCTGTAATCTGACTCACAACTTTTGCTTTAAGAATGGGTGGCAGACATGCCTTGGGAGGGGGCTTCGCATAGCTTCATCTTGTGTGCCAATTATGCCTGCTCCTGATTTGGGAGGCTCTGTTCAGAGTCACTCATGAGATTGGACTTCTGTAATGCACTGTACACAGGGCCACTGTTGACACTTCTGGAAGCTTCAAATGGTACAGAACGCAATGGCATGGACAGTAATGTGTGTTCTCAGAATAGCAGGGGTGGGATTCTACCAGTTTGCACCCATTCTCTAGAACCAGTTCGGAGAACTGGTTGTTAAAAGAAATTACTGGCCTAATCCTGTAAGGAAGGCAGGAAGGAAACATTCTGGTGTTGCTTACAGAAACCGCCTCTTTGTTAACCCTTATTACATTCTTGGCACGACTAGACTTCCTGTCTCAGGAACTTCTCTGGAGTTTTTTTCCCCTCCTTTGCTGGCACTTTGCTTGTGTGGAGTGACCATTCAAAGTTACAATGGCACTGAAAAAAGTGACTTATGACCATTTTCCACACTTACGACTATTGCAGCATCCCCACAGTCATGAGAGGCCAGGGAAGGAGATGTGTGCCTCGATGTGAGTGATATTGAGTTGGCCACACCCAGCCAATAACATGACCACCGAGCCATGTCTACCCAGTCACATGACCACCTAAGCCACGCCCACCACCTAAGCCACGCCCACCACCTAAGCCACACCCACAGAACCAGTTATTAAAAAATTTGAATCCCACCCCTGCAGAATAGCACATATCAACTGTGCTCCATGAGTTGCATTGGCTGCCAGTTTGCTTACCGGTCCATTTCATCATGGTAGTTTTAATCTTCATAGCATGGGTTTCAATTATCTGAGGGACTGCTCTCCCCAATTATATTAGCCTTTCCCATTATAACTGGAAAAGGAAGCAGGTACCATCTGCTAGGGACTTATATTTGATAAGTCTCAGGAGGTGAGCCTCCTGTGCTGTGGTTATTGTAGTCTCCTCCCATGCCTGCAAGTCAGATTAGCTCCACCCCTGCTTAATGTTCTGGTAGTTCCACAAGACCTGGCTAGATCATGAAGTGTCAGCTGGTGCTCCATTCAAAATCCAAGAAAGAAATACTTAGACTCCATTAATTAGAGAAAAGATATCTTTTACTGGAAATCAAGTGGTAGCAACAAAAGAATTCTGAATCTGAGAAAATGGGCGTATAAACCACATATACAAAGTGATGGCAATGTTCCCACCCCCAATAGTTCAATTGGCTCATGCAATTAAAAGTTGTGTATATCATCATGTGGGCATCTCCAGGTGGTGATGAGGCCTCTGTCTGTTGACCTTGACATATTTTGATAAAGAGTTGCAGCTGCTCATAGCATAGGATAGAAGCCTAAGCAAGAACCTTCCCCCCTGCAACTTATACAGTTCTGTTTTGTAACACCTCCAGCTCACTTCCCATAACCATATCCCCCCTCCTCCCCCTGTTACTTATGACAGCTGAAAGATGCAAAGCAAAGGGAGAAAATCTTGAAGGCTGACATGAAGCCTGGGAATCCCAGGGAACCAGTGACATTCTAAGATGGCGCCACTATTGCAGTTAATCGATTCACTGTCTCTATGTGGTTTGTATTTTTTATTTTTAATAACAATTGTTTTATATCATGATTGTTTCTATAGATTTATTGTTTGACTTGATCGTTCTACCTGGCCCAGTGTCACTTCTTGTAAGATGGGCAGCTGTATAAATCTGATAAATAAATAAATCACTTGATACTTTCAAGAAGAGATTGAATTGCCATTTGTCAGAAATGGTGTAGGGTCTCCTGCTTGGGTGGGGGGTTGGACTAGATGACCTACAAGGTCTCTTCCAACTCTGTTAATCTATAATCTAAATAATCTTAAGGATTTACCCAACTGAATGCAGTTTCTGGATCTATCAGATGGAAAAGAATCAAAAATTTCATAAGCACATGGGACCAGCAGAGAATACTCAATTAATCATTTATTCATTTAGACCTCATTCCAACTCACAGCAGTAAATTATGTTGAACACAGTGAGATTCACTTCTGGGCAGAAATGCATAGGCTAGTAGTTAGTAAGTTAGTTAGTTAACCCTGGAAGGCTGCCTGGGTAGAAAGAGGAGCTATAAATAACAGGCTCTTGAAAAGCATTCATGAAATATCTAGTAGATGTTTTCTCTTTATGCTTGCAGCTAAATAACCCAGCCACTCCAGATTTGGAGAGGTATCCAGGGAATTCCAGGTGAAGTGAGGTGTGGTGGTCATTTACTATTGGATGCAGCTTGAACACAATAACATTATAACAGCAATTACCCTGTTGCAGGGATTCCACAAAAGTCTACTGGAATCCAACAAAAAACAAACCAAGATTGAGGCCAATTTTTAATTTAACACCTGGGAACATAGAAACTATGTTTGCACTATTTTAACTCATAAAATAAGAAGGAACGTGCTTACGATGAAACAAAATGCTATATCTCTTCTCTATATAGAGCCCTAGTGCCTTCTTTCCTCATACACATACAAATAATCAGCACAGCTGCTCTAGAATCCCTACTGCTCAGGGAAATAGAAAACACAACATAATATACAGCAGTGGCTGAAAATGTGTTTAATATTTAATTGACTCCAGTTTGCCGAACATTTCACTGTTGTTTTACTGTCCTGATTTTAACCTGGTGCCTGCCTACCTGCCTTTTGCAATTTTAAGACGTTTTGATGTGGGTTTTCGAGCCTTTAATAGTTTTTAATTTTATTTCCTATGCCCCCTTGAGATGGTCAGGATTATAATGGATTTTAATGAAAGGTGGGTAATAGTAAGTGATAATTAATAAAAATGCACTTATTTATCCTTTCCAACATATGCATTCAGTTCAATTGAGATCGCTGGAAAATTGTTTTCAATTCAATGGCACATTATGGTTAAAGGGAGATAAAACCCTTAGTGACACAGCCTTCACCTTAAAACAAAGAAAATTGAGGGTGCTAGTTATCGCTTATTAAAGCCCTTTGTATCATAGGGCCTGGTTATTGGAAGCATTGTGTTCTATAGTTTCTGTCTACCCTATATGAATCAACAAGGTTGCCATATTCCAGGTCCCATCAATTAACAGTGTCACCTGACCCAGGAATGGGCCTTCTTGATCATAGAGAAACCCTAATGGTTTCAAAAAGTTGCTTCCACTCTGACCTTATTAAAAACTCCCTTTTTACAACACTGTAATCCTTTAATTCAGGGTAGAGTCGGGGTGACTGGCTAGAGCTGAACATTTACTGAACAGATGCCCTTCCTGATGCCAACATGGAGTTTGCAGCAGATATTTTTTCTTTGCACCCCTGGAGAGAAACAACTGTCCCTACCTAAGGTTGAACTCTCACCCTTCTGAGTGGGAGGCAAATGTTTTTACCACTAGGCCACCATGCTGCTCATGACCTTGTTCAAATGAGCATTGAAACCTTGCTGTTCATCCAGTCTGGCCAGCGTGGGTGGTGAACTCTTTGTAGGATACTGTATTTGCTCAAGTAGATGCTGCTCTTTTACTCAGGTTGAATTTATGTTTTACCACCACAAAAATAGTTTGTCATGAAAGCGACTGCCTACAAAGGCTTCAGGATTGGGCTGAAAGGGGAAAGCGGAATGCTCCGTCCCATAATTGGACAGACCAGGTTGCCCTGATAAACTGGTCTCACCGGAAAAACACACTCTTTTACTTGTTTATTTTTCTTATTATATATTTTGTATTATTTTATGTTGAGAAGGAATCAGGCAGCCTCTACATTTAACATTCAATCAGTCAGTCAATCAAATAAATTATTGTTTTGTGCTTCACCTTGTAGGGTTAATTTTTGGGTGTAATGTGTATGAAAGTGAGAGAGAAGGCAATGTTGTTGTTAGATATATTTTATTATTTTTTTTGCCTTTGAGAGGAAAATGTGTTTATGCTAAGTTTGGGCAAATTAACAATTTTAACCAGTGAAATAAGCAATGAAAAAGAAATCTTAAATGGATTGCTTTGAGTTTTGATTATTTGAGTTGAAAAAAATTAAAAAGAAAGGGAAACACCCCCCCCCTCTATTTATCACAAGGAATTTGTTATGGTTGTCAATGCAAATAACATCTTTTTTTGGGGGGGGGGGGGGGGGAAGAAGAGGAAGGAGGAAGATTCTGTAAGATTCTTTCCATCTTCTTGCCATTTTATGGACCTATCTCCACCTTGATGATATGGCTAATAAGCTGAGTGGAGGTCTATGTTTTCCTGCAAGTAAAACTGTTGCAAAGACTGGAATGTACCTTTTATTAGAAAACCTTTGCATCTTATTGAATGTGACTGCAAATGGTTTATCCGAAATGGCTTTATCATATACAGCAGGCAGAAGTGGCCATTTGTGTTGCCGCTGTTTCTTAATGGATTGTTATGCCAACCATAAAAAAAAGTTAGAAAACTTATCTATCCATTTATATGTCATCTGCACCCTTCAAGTACAGTCCATTCAGTGTCTTTGGCTGCTAACTTTTGAGAATTGCATTATTAGAGAATTTCTGGATGGATGATAAAAATTGAAACCAAGGTCAAGGAAATTAAGATGAACATTGCTAATATTCTGCACTAGCAGCAGAAGGATATAGATCAGAAATTATCTATTCAGAAGGGAAGAAATGGAGAGAATACTGCTAATCCTTGACTTATCGCCAGTCTGGTCAGCAACTGTTTGAAGTTATGATAGACCTCTTCAGGGTACTTATGACTTAGTTTTGGTTTTTGGCCAAATTGGTTCATAGTAAACATAGTGGCATTTGCTTAACAATTGCAGGAGCAATTTTATGACTGCAATGTTCTCCTAATGACCACTACAGGGAAGATTTAAAAAATGGGTTGGCCTCATGGGTGACCTGATTTATGAATGACATGACTTATGACCATAATGGGCTGACTCCATTATGGTTGTAAGTCATGGACTACATTGAAACTTTTGCCAGATGCTTGTGTTTTTTCAGTTTCAATTCCTTCTAAACTAAGCACATTCTTTTCCTATCCCTATCCATTTCAAGACTAACTGAAGGTGTTGGTGCCAAGGAGTAGTGGAATTCTCAGCAGATCAAGTCTTTTTTAATTTCTGTTTCACTCCAGTCATCTTCTGAAGGATTTAGGACTCTCTCATTCTGCTGATGCTTCAGATGTGTTACATTTAACTGTTATTGTTGCAATAGTATGAGTATGTTGTGATTTTAGGGCTGCTTTAGGAAAGGTAATATGAATGAGAGAAAGGCAGAGAATGATTAGATAACAGCTTGTTTACTTCCATGGTTTTAAAGGACTGCCTTTAAATTGAGGGAGATGTTTTTGATTTGGATCTTTAAATGAGAAGTTGTATAGTTCCCATGAAAAGCAGGATGTACAGCAGGTGTGTCAAACTTGCGGCCCATAGGCAGGATGCGTCACATGCTGGCCCCACCCCTGCCTGGTTTAGTGAAGGGGAAAAAGTCCCAATACGTCATGTGATGCCACCGTGACTATGAGTTTGACACCCCTGATGTACAGCAACAAATAAATAGATTATACAAATAATCCATGTTATGGTTGGAAGTAAAAAAAACAAAACTAAATGTTCTTGATCTTTGATTCCACATGGAGTTTAACCATGTAAAGTATGTGAATTGTTATGAATGATGTTTGTATTCAAATATTTATTTGGATTTATATAGTATTCAGAAAGCTCTGACACAACTTAAGAGATAACCAACACAGTCCTTCTGTGACGTGTTATCTTCTAGACAATTTTCAGTCAATTTTAACCAACGGCATTACTAGCTAGGAATGATTTCAGAATCATCATTCAATGCATCTGGATTTCAAGAGACGATTAAATGTTGATAGCAACATACAAAATGGATGAGTATAACGTGCAGTGTGTTACATGAAAGGAATTTTTTTTTTCTGATTTTAGAGAAAGGCTTCTCCCTTTTGTGACGAGAAAGAGAAAGCCTTTTTTTCTTCTGCAAAGGGAACATTGCCTTGCCAATATTAACATTCTATTGTATATATTATTAAAGAATAAACCAACATTGCTGTGAATTACAACCATGGGGCCTTTTAAATTGAAATTACTGATCAGTGGCTATCTCTTAAACAGTTTGTGCCAATGTTCCTGCTTCATTTTAAATTGCTTTCCCTGGTGGGCTAAATAAAGTGGTCTGCTAACTACGAATGAACATTAATTCTGAAAGATGCAGAAAATGTTTTTAATTGAATGTTCTAGTAATTATTTCTTTGTCCCTTATTTTGGGAAGGATGGGTACAGCAAGATTGAGTAATCTCTTTTCTAAATGGCTATGTGATTGTCTCTGAAGGAAGAATACACAAACACACGCACATATACACACAACCCTACTTAGCCTAGCTTCTTTGAATTGGCAATTCTTGTGTAATAATAATCATATCTGTGAGGTCCTCTGAACATACAAGCCATCCACACAGACAGTATTAGTAGGGCAGTCCAGCATGACACACTGAGAACAAATGATGGCTGAGTAAAACCAAGAAACAGTGGATGGCCTAATATTAGTTAATGATTAGTTAATGATTAGTTAATGATTAGTTAATGATTAGTTAAGATGCAGGTCCAGTTTCCTGGACCTGCATCTTAACTGTAATTAAGAGATCAAGTGACTAAAGCTGTGATAGAGAACTTGCAATTGTTTAGGTATTATTAGACCTCTCCTTACCTCCATGAGCTTTCTTACTTTTAGGATGCTAGGAATTATTTTTGCCCCTTTCCCTGTTCTATCAGGAACTTGATCCAATCTTCCTGATCTTTTCTTCAAAGCACATTGTCCTTTATACTACATTATTTATAGTGGACTAATACAGAAATACACTTGGTCACCCAACCTCCCTTCTGATGTCATGCTTTAAAGGTGTGACTTGAAAAATGCTTAAAGTCTGAATTCAAGAGATAAGAAGAGGCCAAAAGAGAGTCGGGATGCTTCACCAAGAAGAGATCAGAAATAAGAAATTAGTACAACTCACCAAACAGTGTTATATGACCTATTGTGAAATGCTCAAGATTGTCTGAACCACTTAATTCTGTTTTTTAATTTAATGTTTTATTAGAATTTTATAATATAATAAAACATAAAGAATAAATAAAAGGGAAAATAAAGGAAATAAAGAGAAACAAGAGGAGGTAAAAAATATATAATGTTCATTTCCCCCTTTCTTTCTATTGAGTACTGTAATTTCTATCTTGCTCTTTCCCCTCCCTGTTTATCTCTTTATAAATCCAAAATTATCAGTTCAGTTTTTCTTTTGTAAGCAAAAAGTTCAAATAAGGCTTCCAGGCTTTTAAAAAAATATTAATCATTTTTTCCCCTTATACTCACCCTACTTCATTCTGGATAAGCTGAAGTTTCAAGGGAAGACCCATGCAGGACAGTAATCAAATCTAAGAAGGAGTTGACCGAAGCACGAATTACTGTGAATAGGGGCTCCAATAAAAAAAAATGAACACAATGTGACTTGAGATAAACCTTTGCAAAAGCCCACCTAGCCTTGGCTGCTACCTGCTCTTCAAGCATGAGCTGTGAACTCTGAGGCAATTCTGCAGGATTTGTATAGTTAGAATTCAGTTCTAAACAAGCTGAGGGATTGTATCTGACAGATGCATAGAATAGTCTTCATCTTGGGCCTGTAACTATTTCTGTAGTCCCACCTTATTTGGAAGGGGAATGGGAATCTTAGTTCACTGTTCCTTAACTTGGCCCTCTTGAAAATATATGGATTTCAATTCTCAGACTTCTCTCGCTAGTTGTGAGTTGAAGTCCACAAATCTACAAGTTGCCAAAGTTGAGAAACTGTCTAGACAGAGCTGCCATCTGGCTCTCTATAGATAGGAGAAAGGTGGGGAAATAATTATACTTTACTGCCATTATAGCCATGAAGTTATCCCTAAGAAAGGGTGTTCCCCATGCTGAGTTGGGCTCATTTTTTGTTTTACACCTATGGCATGCTAGGGACCACAAATGAAAGGAAGAAGTGAAAGAGATCTATGAGTGTAGTGCAAACTAGAGACCAGAAGAGAGAAAGAGATAAAACTGATTCTGCTCTTAGCAATATTAATATTTCCCCACATAAATTTAATGGGTACTGATATTTAGAGGATGCTAATATTGTGCAGGAGTGCTTAAACTAATGGCCATATCTGCAATCCAGAGGGCCATCAAAATTGTGTTCTTACAAAATGGTTGCCATGGTAGGCATAATGAGTTCTAGAACATTAATTTCCTAGAAGGCAAATTAGAGAGGTTGTCCTTCCAAAGGAATCTCAGCGCATTTCAATATATTTAACGTAAGAGTATAAACAGATAAACAAATACATCAATACAGTCAAGGAATCTAGGTTTATGTTAATGGAGAACAAATGAGTGGAGTTTATAAACATATGGATACCCACAGAAATCAAGTTGATTATTGATGTTCTTGCTTAATATTTCATATCTAGTTTATATAGAGATGTAATTAATAATACATCACAATCACAATATTTTGTGTAGATTGTTTCTTTATTCTGCCCTTATACAGAAAAAACAAGTTACCCATAACAATAAGGAAGGTTCAATCCAAAAAGATATCACTTTGGCGGAAAAACAAATCTGGTCACGTTGCCAACTTCAAAAACAAATACAAAAATTTATGTCACCAGATAAAGACTGAATGCACCAATTATCATATTAAACAAGTGGAAAACCTACGCACCAATTCCACCTGTGCTTTCTACAATTTTGTAAACAACAAAATTAAAGACTCAATGTCCATCCCAACCCTGAAAGGACCTAATGGTAAAGACTGCAATGAAGACACCATTAAAGTCAACCTCTTTAACACATTCTTTGGCTCAGTATTTGTAAACAGCAATGATCATGCCCAGTATTTCCTGTCAAACCACTGACAACTACAATGATCTAATACATATCGATTTTACAGAAGACAATGTTGAAAAAGCACTACACAATCTAAAACCATCTCTATCGATTGGATTGGACGGAATATGTGCCTACTTCTTAAAAAAGCTATCTGCTGCCATAGCCGAACCTCTAAGCATAATCTTTGAAAAATCTTTCAGGACCAGCTCCTTGCAAAAACTATGGACGCTAGCCACAGTCATCCCCATTTTCAAAAAGGGAGACCCCAGCCTATTTGAAAATTACAGACCAATTTCCTTATGCTGCATCACTTAAAGTCATGGAATCAGTTATTAATCAATCCATTATCCTCCACTTAGACACAAACAACCTACTCTCTAACAAAGAATTTGGTTTCAGAAAAAAACTATCATGTAATCTGCAACTCTTACACTGCAAAAACATATGGACTATACAACTCGTTTAGGGCAAAGCAATAAGCTCAATTTACATAGACTTTTGTAAAGGCTTTGATTCAGTGGTACATGACAAACTACTTCTAAAACTAAAATCTTATGGTATCTCTGGACACCTGAATAACTGGATAGAAGCATTCCTGTCAAACAGGCAACAAATGGTGAAAATTGGGAGCGTCCTATCAAATTCTGTACCTGTCAACAGTGGTGTCCCCCAAGGCAGTGTTCTAGGACCAATTCTCTTCATACTCTACATAAATGACCTTAAGAGCAACTGCGTTCTCTTTTCCAATGATGTAAAGCTATTCAACATCACCGACAATACTGCTACCCTTCAAAAAACCCTTGACTATGTATCAGAATGGTCAAACAAATGGCAACTGCAAATCTCAACCAATAAATGCTCTGTCTTACATATTGGCAAAAAAAATCAGAAAATAAAATACAAGCTGAATAGTCAAGACCTTGTTGATGATCCAAACTCTGTCAAGGACCTTGGAATACTCATCTCTAATGATCTAAGTGCTAGAGCCCACTGTAACTCCATAGGCAAAAAGGCATTAAGAGTTGTTAACCTAACCAAATAGCTTTTTCTCTGGAAATATCATACTAGTAACTAGAGCATATAAAACATTTTCTAGACCAATACTTGAATACAGCTCATCAGTCTGGAACCCGCATTACGTATCTGATATTAACACAGTTGAGAAAGTCCAGAAATATTTTACAAGAAGAGTTCTCCACTCCTACTCGTTGCAGAATACCTTTTGCCACCAGACTTGAAATTCTAGACCTAGAAAACCTAGAACTATGCCGCCTTTGGTCCGATCTAAGTATAGTACATAGAATTATATATTGCAATGTCCTACCTGTCAATGAATACTTCAGCTTCAACCATAACAATACAAGAGTACACAATAGATACAAACTCAAGGTAAATTGCACCAAAATTGATTTCAGGAAATACAACTTCAGTAATAGAGTGGTCAATGTCTGGAATACTCTACCTGACTCTGTGGTTTCTTCCCCAAACCCCAAAAACTTTAACCTTAGACTGTCTACTATTGACCACACCCCTTTCCTAAGAGGTCTGTAGGGGGCGTGCATAAGCGCACCAACGTGCCTACGTCCCTGTCCTATTGTTTCTTTTTATTTTTCTTATATATATCCATTTCATGTATTCATAACTATGTTTTTACTTATACCTGTTATCTTATAATTGCTTGACAAAATAAAATAAATAAATAAAAAATAAAAAATGCTGAGTTTTAATCATATTATGGCTATCCTCCATTTAGCTTGCATCTGAAAGTAGGATTTAATCTTACATATGCTTAGAAGCACTTTAAATTTACAATCCTTGTGAAGATTAAATAATAGTTTGATTAAAGTGTGCTTTTTAAAATAAAAAATGCAACTGGTTAATTATTCAAAGGGATAATATTTGAATGAAGTCTGGACATATTCTCAGAGACTGCTTAATGTTTTCTGCAAACAGGCAATAATTTTACAGGCAATTTTTTTTCTTCCTGGGCCATTCTCTATCTCCTGTTCCCATTTGCCTCTAAGCTCTGTTTGCTTTATTGTAGCAATAACTGCCTACCCTGCATTGCCAATTATTTCTGTCAATTAGATTCTGAAGTACATTCTTGCTAAACTCAACTTGCTTCTTGCTTGCGAAGATGATTGCAGCTTTCATTTCTAATAGAAATTGGGAGTTGGATTGTTTCAGACATGTTAATATGCAACTCTTGAAGTGACAGTTGAGCTTTCTCTACCCATGCATGAAGGAAAATCTTGAAAACAACCTATGGGGGGAAATGTATATTAGCCACATCAATGAACTTCCTACATCATCATAAGAGATAAATGGAAAGTGATAGTCCAAGGACATGGATAGCCTAGTGGAGTTCTTGAATTCAGTATTAAGCAACATTTCTTACTTAGAAACTTCTACAAAGCACTTTCACACATCCTTGACTTACGATTACAATTGAGCCTAATTTGCTTCTGTTGCTAAGCAAGATAGTTGTTAAGTGAATTTTTTATCGTCATTTCTTGCCACAGTTATTAAATGAAGAACTGTAGTTGTTAAGTTAGTAATGTGATTGTTAAGTGAATCTGGCTTCCCCATTGACTTTGCTTGCCAAAAAGTCACAAAAGGTGATCACATGATCCCAGGATAGTGCAATAGTCATGAGTCAGTTGCCAAGCTTCTGAATTTTGATCATGTGACCATGGGGATGCTGCAATTATTGTAAAGGTGAAAAATGGTCATACGTCACTTTTTTAAAGTGCCATTGTAAGTTTGAATGGCCACTAAACGAATGGTTATAAGTCAAGAACTATTTCTACGGAATGTTTAATATTTTAGTATCTTTAGTATCTGGTTCAAGACAGATTTTGGTAAAATGCATATCCCCAAATTGTCTTGTCCCATATCTGTACTCTCCTAACAATATCAACAGCAGCAATATTCATATGGATACCAAATTTTCATTTTCATAGTCTAGATCCTAGCTCAGGCTTCCCTAATCTAGACCCATTCCTGATATTTTGATTTCAATTTCTAGGATGTTTAGCTGTTCCTATCATTATTGGGGAATTCTTGGAGTTGAAGCTTACATCACTAGATGGCATTCAAATTGGGAAAATCTTTCTGGATAGCGTCTTGCTGCAGGGCACTATTGGAAATTAAACAGTCATCGGAATCCTTGCCAGTTGGACAAATATTTTCCAGCAGGGGCCAAAACAGCTATTCCAGTGATGATGATAATAGGCTACCCAAAACAGGAATTAGAATATGCATTGCAGGTTGTGCTTTATGGACTAGGAGAGAATCAATAGTGGTTGACCTAAGAAGGAATTCTGCACAAGGTTGCAGCCAATGGGAAGAGAAGCAAAATATGAATTCAGGTGCATCTTGTTGCTGACATAATTTTTAGCAGGCAATGCCTAGAGCAGTGGTGGCTAACCTTTTTGGGCTCCTGTGCCAAAAATTGTGTGCGTGCTTGTGTGCGCTCGCTCACATGCCAGCACCCAGAAGGCAATGTGTGCGCCCCCAGCCCCTGCACATGTGTGCACAATCCCCCCTGCCCCCTTACCCACACTGCACCTACAAGCTGATTTTAGGCCAGTTTGAGACCTATTTCGGCCTCCCAGAGGCTTGAGGACAGCTTCTGCAACTTTTGCAGGCTGAAAAATGGGCCCATTTCATCACTTCTGGTATTTCCAGAAATACAGGAAGTGACAAAATGGGCCTATTTTTTTGGCCTGCAAAGGCTTTCCTCAAGCCTCTGGGAGGCCGAAAAGGGGCTCAAACAGGCCAAAAATCAGCTGTGAGGCATGTGCATGCACAGTGAGGTAAGTTTGCCTGCAGCTCGCGTGCCGGCACAAATGGCTCTGCGTGCCACCTGTGGCACGAGTGCCATAGATTTGCCATCACAGGCTTAGAGTAATCAATCATTTGCTGTCTTACCTTATTCTATTCAGGGAGAAATCTCACAATTCATACCAAAGTACTGCTTTATAATCACACCATCCCACCTGAACAATAAGATGTTTGATCTCTCCTGCCCATTCTAACTCTAAATTGACAGAGCAAATATATCTAACATAAATAACCATACTTCTATTTCAATGAGCTGAATGTTTCAGCTGTTTGCTTTTCTGTTGTTAACTTCTACTGCTTCATCCAACTACTTGCAATGATAACCTTTCTTTAACCTCCACAGATGGGGAGTTTGTGGCCATTCAGATGTTGCTGAACTGAATCTTCCAGCAGCCTCAGTCTTCACAGTGAATGGAGAAAAATGTTAAACATTTTAGTCTAGTTTAACAACTTTTGGAAAACTACAATTGCATCATTGATACAAGTGCATCCATCATTGATTAATCTACACTGATTTTCTTCAACCTGATGCCTTTCATGTATGTCTTTTTACTTGTAACACTAGTGAAGCAATAGATCTTATAGTCTAAAGCATCTGAAAGTTTGGGAAAGATGGTTGACATAGGATTATAGATACCAAAAATATGCTGTCTTGATGTATTTCCATCTTTTAGTGTCTCTTTAGTGTTCTCCCCAAACATAACCCCCCCAGTAATTAAATAATTGCATCTGCTGCCTTTTGTAAGATGTTCTATGGTCCTCTCTTCCCCTCTCATTGATAACTAACTTAAAATAAATTCAGAAGAACTATTCTACGATACCTCTGCAGATGGATTGTTGTTGTTAGTTGCAAAGTCATTTCTGGCCCATCACGACCCCATGAACAATGTTCCTCCAAGCTTTCCTGTCCTCTTCCATCCCCCCTGGAGTCAATTTAAGCTCATGCCAACTGCTTTAGAGACTCTATCCAGCCACCTCCTTCTCTTTCGTCCCCTTCTTCTTTTGCCCTCAATCTTTCCCAGCATTAGGCTCTTCTCCAGTGAGTCCTTGCTTTTCTTTAGGTGCGCAAAGTATTTGAGTTTCATCTTCAGGATCTGGCCTTCTAAAGAACAGTCAGGGTTGATCTCCTCTAGGACTGACCATTTGATTGCCTTGCAGTCCAAGGGACTCACAGGGGTTTTCTCGAGCACCATAGTTCAAAGGCCTCAATTCTTTGGCACTCAGCCTTCCTTATGGTCCAACTTTCACAGCCATACATTGCAACTGGGAAAACCATAGTCTTGACTATATGCACTTTTGTTGGCAGGTGCTGTCTCTGCTTTTTAGTATATTGTCTAGATTTGCCATAGCTTTCCTCTCCAGGAGCAAGCATCTTTTAATTTCCTGGCTGCAGTCCCCATCTGCGGTGATCTTGGAGCCCAGGAAAATAAAAACTGTCACTACCTCCATTTTGTCCCCATCTATTTGCCAGGAATTGAGAGAGCCGGATGCCATGATCTTAGTTCTCTTAAAGTTGAGTTTCAAGCCAACTTTTGCACTGTCTTTCTTCACTCGCATCAAGAGGATGGATAGATAAACACAAAATAAAACAAAACAAAACCCCCAGCACATTATCCCAACATGGGGTTCTTCCTTATGGTTCAGCAAACAGATTTAGCCGGGTGAACCATAGTGTTTGATTTGAATGCTCAAGCTTTTGGAGGATTTATGATGCATGCTCGTGTTACAGTATAAAGGACAAACTACATGTGATTCTAAGTTACATGCAGTCTTTCTTTCTCCCCACCTTTCTTGAGAGCAAAATGTTCACTGCCAATGCTTTCATCTCTGCTGAAATATGTTCCCTAGTGCACATGCTCTTTCCTCATGGGAGAAAAGATAATATGGAAAGATAAATATAAGCAGCTGGAGTTATTTTCACCAGAAAAAAATGTACTGTTGAGGACAAGGTTATTCCTCACTGTATGAGCCTTCAAATTCAGGTCATGTATTCCATGCGTGTGCTTGTGTGCACATCTACATGTATGTGCATGTGTATTCCCCAGAGAATCATAGAAATGGGAGTTCAGAGTTCATTTAGCCCAATCCCCTACTTAGGTACTTATTAGTCAAGTAGGAAATGGATATACACACACATATGCAAATAAAAGATAAATTAAAAAAACAACAAGAAAATGCAAAAAAACAAAAAACAAATTAAAGATAAGAAATATATGTCATTTTTAACCTTCTTTTTAACAGATAATTACATATTGTTCCATTGTCCTCTTAGATGTTATACAAATCTTTCAGCCCATCATTTAAGTCACATCATTCTTAGTCTTCAAATCCATGAATCATTTCATTTCTTCCTTCTTTCAGCAAATGTTTACATAATTTTTCCAATCTTTCAAAAAAAAAAAAAAGTTCTTGTTTTGTCATTTCTGTGAATTCTGATATTTTCACAAGCCATTCCTCCACTGAAGTGATTTCATTATTCTTCCATCATTGTCATTTTCTGCAGTTATATAGCTATAATAGTTTATCCTAGGTCTTTTCTAATTCTTTATTCATAAGTTCCAATAAAAAGAATTCTTGTTTTTTGAAATATTAATCTTTAGAATCCTTTGCATCATTGTGTGAATTTGTATCCAACATTTCTTAGCTTTCTCACAAGTCCACCCTACACACAAACTGTTCCCACATGCTTAACACATTTTCAACACTGGCTTGACATACTTGTAGATTACTGGTGCCATATACCAAAGATACATCATTTTATAAATATTTTCTCTTAAATTATGACCCAGTGTAAATTGAAAACCAATTACCCACATTCTCTCTCAAGGGTCAAACCTCCATGTTATATCCAAAATTAGTAGCCCATTTTGTTATGCAATCTTTCTCTGTCAAATCTTACTACCTTTTATATATTTTTGCTATTGCATGTTCATTCTTTATACATAATTCACATTTGTTTTTATCTATATTAGACTTTTAACTGTACTTATTAGAACCATTGAAAATGATTTCACTTTATCAAACCCTAAAAACCAATGCCAAAAAGAGGAAATGGCTTCTTATTCGGTCTTGCATATAATTGACCCCAAAGACAGCTTTCCCTGACCTGTTGCCCTTGAGTTGTGTGGGTCTGTGACTCTTATAAATCTTGATATTTATTCCAACCAATGAGTGATACTGACTGGACCCAATGAGTGATATAGTCCTACACATCAGGATCAGGATGACAGGCTGGGAAAGATGGCTCTAAGTTTTAAAAACTGCGAAAACTGTCCCAAGGTTATTTATTTGAAACAACTGCCATTTCTTCAGTCTTGTTCTTTTGAAAGATATGGTAGAATTCCTGATAAGTGGTATGGTTTGCATTTCACCTCAGACCACGGTTTATTGGAGGATTTGTAGAACACAGTTCTTATATTTATGCTACAGTGGCTATATTCACACAACAAGCCTATAATATGTTTGTAAGCTCCCTAGAGCTTTAAAAACATTCTAAAGCAGGTGTGTCAAACTCAAGGGATAACATTGTCATCATGTGATGTATCACAACTTTTTCCACATTCGCTATACTGTGGGTGGCGGTGACCAGCGCATGACGCATCTGTCCCGCGGGTCATGAGTTTGACACCCATGTTCTAAAACATAGAGAGAGGTCTGAAATTAATCTCCAAGTGGGCAGAGAGAAGGCCAATATAGAGAGACTGTTTTTATAGGTCATGTTGGCTTCATATGTATGAACAAATAAAAGGCTATATGGATTGACACTATCCAAGACTTCCAGGTTTATTAGGCTAAGTAAAACATTGGGCACTCAAGGTTGCAGTTTGAACTATCTCCATCTAATAACTCCTGTGGAGGCCTGTGGTGTCAGTCTGGGAAGCTTTTGTGGGAGCAGAGTTTAGCCTAGAGATTATTTCAAGTTTATTCACTGATCCCATGCAAACTATTCTAAACTGCAATTCTTTAGAACTCTTTCACAGAAAGACGAGCTTCCTCCATTGATGCAAATGAACTAATTATCAGATTTGTGGCTTGTTACAGTTTTCAGATTGTCACTGGCACTTGAACCACAGGACTAGAAAAACCCTGAATCCCCCAAAAAAAACCTGAAGCTGTGAATCAAAGTGTCTCCTCAAAATCTGTGCAATTGCCACAATTATTTAGAACGCCATTTGGAAATTGCTCGCATTCTTAGAAGTGAGTGTTACCATTGCTGCCTGGGTAAATATTGGAATATATTTATCTGAACAATTTTAGTGCCAAGGAAAACAACACTAGGAAGTTTGCTGCAACAAATTGCCCTTTGATCTGAGCTGCAATCCAGGGATTGGGAGCTTTAGCAGATCATCTCAAGTCTGGTTCTGCAGCTAGTTTGATTTTGTTATTGTTATATTCTGAGCATGGGCGCAAGGAACGGAGATGAGGCAGTGAATGGTGAACTTCAACTCTTTATTAACTATCAGGAACAGAGCCAAAGCCTTGGACAGCAGCAGTTCTTTTATAGAGCTGGCTGCTGTCCCATTAACCAATGGATTGCGTTGGAGCGTTTAAACTGTGCCCAATGGGAGACGACCCGTTATTAGTCAATCAGATTGCCCAGAAAGGACCAATCATGATTCGCTATTTATGGGCCAATCAGAAGTGCAGGATTACGAGCCTGCTTTTCTAGTAAGGTTGTCAAGCTTTATTAAATGCATTTACTTAGTTCATAACAGTTATATGAAGTGTGATTTGGCTGTATCTCATAGAAAGGCTCAAACATCTTGTCATGTGTCTTTATACTAAAAGGCCAGGAGGCTGCATTATAGAAATAGAAATTTCATTCCCCTCCCCCCTCATGCTTTTTTAAATGAACGGTAAAACAGCATACACTTTAAGAAATTTACCTCTTTTATTGCACTTGAAAACCACTTTTGGACTCTGTGTTGAGGTGGGGAAAAAAAATAAACTTTGAATTTGGGTTTTGCTGATTAGATAGGTTTGTTGTTAAAAATGGCTAGTGTGTGTTATGTAAAAGTAAAAGTTGAAGTTGTATGTTATTATCCTATTCTACTGCGCTTCAAAGATTTGCAAGTCAGTCTTTTCTTTCTTGCCCCGCTTTTGCCCTACACATTTTACTTATCCCTTCCCCCCCACTCTACTTTCCCACTATTTTCATTTTTCTTTGTATTTTATATTTTAATAAGCCAATGAAAAGTTTGGGACAAAAAAGAAATTTACCTCTTCCAGAAACTGAGATGCTATGTAAGGCATCACCAGGAAGATAGGTAGTGGCAAGAGAACCTAGAAAGACACTGTACCATAAGAAAGGAGGCCAGAAGTGGAGTGAGAACAGAGCTTTGAGGTCTTTAGCTCTCAAGCCTGTGAGCTCACCTGCTCTTCCTTGTGGAATTGCCTTCTTTATCCTCTCTAATGCTTCACTCTCTTTCTTCTTGATCCTTAGCTGTCACTGGATTTGCAGGTGAGGCCTGTGCAGGGGTGGGATCCAACCGGTGTAACTACCGGTTTGGTGATTTTACTTTTTGCGAGTAGTTAGGCTTTTATGGGTGCTTAGTAAAGGAATCACATGTTGTGATTCCAACTGTTTACTGAGCACCAAGACATTTGAGTAGAACGGCAAGATCTAAACGGGATAGATATTAAACAATTACAAAGCCAACAGTCAAAATGCACATTATATTTTTGAATCCTTGTACCAGATATGCTCAGACTTTTGGCAGTCTGTTTAACATTAATTGCACAACCATGGTGCGTTGGGGGGAGGGGAGAGGGGTAGAAAAAGATGGCAGATGGTGTCCAATGGATTAGCGATTGACAGGGATGGACTCCATAGTCATATCTTCATGTAACTCATCGTCATCTAGAAGGAGCCATTTCTTTTTTAGAATCTACAGTATGGAAAATCAAGACGAGAGAGAATGACACACACACACAGAGAACATTTGATTCATTTGCTTCCTGCAGCTTTTAATTTGAGAATGTTTGCATGTAATGGATCAACTTTATATAGTCTTTATTATAAAACCAGATTTTATAGGGTTTTATTTATGCATTTTTTGTTTTGTTTTTCTCTTAGAGCATGGAACCCCATTTGTGTTTTCTATATAAGAGTGCATTTGTCTATTAAACAAAATGATTCAGTTGAGATCTGCATATGGGAGATTGATTGGGGTAGATTGCAAGGGCGACTCCGAAATATGTTATTATATTTTATCTATATCTTAAATTATTGTACATTATTACAATTTTATTTTGGATTGTATTTTATTACTATTTCATCTTAAATTGTATTTTGTCTAGATCCCATTTTAAATTGTATTTTATCAAGTTCCATTTTAAATAGTATTTTATCAAATTTCATTTTGAATTGCTTTTATTAAATTTTAGTAACAAATTGTTGCTGGAACTTTGCACTTTGATATGGCCCAAGGGCTAATCAATAAAGACTTATTAAATAGATATTAAATAGATTTGTCTATTATTAGCTTTGTCTTTTGTTTTCTTTAAGTTGGATTTGTTGAAATAAGTGCTGCATTAAAAGTAATATGTGCTATCATTAGGAATCAAAGCTCATTATCTTTTGTACTTAGTTTAAGAAAATACTTCGCCTCTCACCAACATGCAGCAACTTTTTGAATACTTAAGAGCACTTTAAAAAAGAAAGAAAATTAACTTGTGGAGATAAACACATCACATTTGCATTTTTCCCATTCCCAACATCCCATTTGAACATCTCCAGGGCACATGGCAGTTTTGTCTGTGCTGGGTGACCCACTCATGCCACGTGTGCTGTCTCACTGTGTGACAGAATGTGCACTGCAAAGCCTTGGGGCCTTTTCTATTAAATTAATAGCTTTTTTCCACTGATTCTCTGGGAGAAAAACAACTGTGCCATGTCATTTATTATTCTTAAAATGGCATTTATACCCTACCTATACTCCAAGGCAATGTTCATGGATCATTTAAACATTTCCTAGCAGTGTGGAAGCAGTTTGTGGATAAACAATTCTGAAATGATGGAGAAATTGATTGAACTAGCTCGGCTGTTACATTCTGTGGCTTGAATAAGAAGGACAATATATATATATATATATATTCATTCTTAAGTTTTCGCGGGTATCTATATGTATGGTATTCAGCTTTGTTTGGGTATTTTCCCACGTCATTATAGTTGTGCTTTTAAAATTGTAGCGACGTTTCGGCAGAATCTCATTGGCCATCATCAGGCTTCTGTATTGTGTTCATCTGTTAGTCAGGCTTTCACAGCCGTTCTGTTTCTGTTAGAAACGGCTGTGAAAGTCTGACTCACAGACAAACACAATACAGAAGCTTGATGATGGCAGATGAGATTCTGCCGAAACGTAGCTGCAACTTTAAAAGCACAACTATAATGATGTGGGAAAATACCCAAACAAAGCTGAATACCATACATACATACATACATACATACATACATACATACATACATATGTTTGTTTTCACAGGTATGCAGGTCTTGGCATGTTCGGGTCTTTTCCCGTGTAAGATTGAGAGTATCTTGGCGACGTTTCGATGAGGTCCCACTTGCCATCTTCAGGCTGGTGCTTTCATCTTCGTGCTTGTGCGAGCAAAGCGTGATCAGAGCTGCCGTCTCTCTGTAAATACTGGTGGGGAGGTGTGGTGTGTTGGCTCTGTTGTAAGCAGGCTGGTTGGCTGTGTTGTTATTTCTTGATTGGTTGATGGTGCTGATGTTTGCAAATTGGTTGGCTTTTTCGTAAGAACCTGTGTGGCTGAGGTGCTGGTTGTATGTCTACCAGCCTCCTGTGTTGTAATGACCTGGGTAATGGGATGTGTGACGACCTTCTGAGTTCTATTGTTGTGACATCCTGGGTCTTGTGCTGTAATCTCCTGTGTTGTAACGACCTGGGTAATGGGATGTGTGACGACCTTCTGAGTTCTATTGTTGTGACTTCCTGGGTCATTGGCTGTGTTGTAACATCCTGAGGTTTTGTGGTGTAACTTCCTGAGTTCTGTGATGTCATATCCTGAGTGGGTGGCTGTGATGTAATGTTCTGGGTTTTGGTTTGGCTCCGAGTTTGAGGCCTGGTTATGTGTTCATGGCGTGTGCCAGTTTGCTTGATTTGGGGGTCGGGGGATGTGGCAGCTGGTGGTGCAGCCATGGTTTGGTTTCTGGACGGTGGTTGCCTTTTGTCTATGGGATGGGTTTGGGTTTGAGTCTGGTGAGGGAGATTGGTGGTGGAGTCATGTGTTGTTTTGGGTGTGGTGTTGGTTTTCATGACTGCGACTCCTTTGTTGATAAGGGCTAGTTTCCAGATGTCTGGTAGGCGGGAGGTATCATCCCGTTTATTCATGTTATGGGGGTGTTTCTCTATTTCGATGGCTTCCCTGATTATTCTCTTGTTGAAGTGTTCAGTATTGGAGATTAATTTGGTACCCTCAAAATTAATTTCATGTCCTGTGGCTTTAAGGTGCTGGAAAAGGGAGGAAGTATTTTCTTCTTTTCTGACTGCATTCTTGTGTTCTGCGATGTGTGCATTTATTCTCCTGTTGGTTTGGAAATTACATTTCTGTTGATGCAGCCAGACATTGATTGCATTGTCTTTATAATAGTCACTTCACACTGCTGGCTCAAATTTAGTTTCCAATCAATTACTACTTCAAATATTTTTCATAAATTCTATTACCAACCTCTATTCTTTAGTTGCGCACCTGTTTTTTTGTTTCCTAGGGAAAGAGTTTTACATTTTATTCACTGATTTGTGCCCCAAAGCAATATCCTGTTGACAAAATTTTGATATTTATATTTTTCATCTTAGGTAATAGATATTTCATTCAATTTTGTGTCATCTGCAAATTTAATAACCATCCCCTCCATTTCTTCTAAATTGTTAATAAAAGCATTAAAGCTAAAAGACTCAGAGTCAAACTTTGTGGATGATACTTCTTTCCATTTATTGAATAACTATTGATGAACATTCTTTAAATGTGAGATGAAGTCAGTAATGCATCCTCTTAATTCTCATGGTATCCTGCTCACATTTTACTAGGTTGCTAGTAAAAAAAGTTATGATGTACTTCAAATGCTATTTTATTTGCTAAAATAAAATTATATTATGTCCATAGCAGCTATGATGTATTAAATTATTTGAAATTTTAAAATAAGATTACATTTATCAGATAAAATTTGTTGTCCATGCTGATTTTTTTAATTATAGGAACTTCTAGATCAAATTTTCATGGTTGACTTGATAATTCCATGAGGCATTCATCTCAAAGGAACTGTCATGCCCCTGTCGGAGTCTGAATCTGAGGAGGAAGTTGAACAGTTGACAGGGAGTGGGAGTGTGGCTTCGTTGGCTGTGGAGGAAACTGTGGAAGGGCAAAGTCCAGCTGGGCAGAGCAGGGAAGAGGTAGAACAAGGGAGAGGGAGTTCAGAGGAAGACCCAGGCCCACCCCCTCTTCTTCCTAGAGCACACAGGGAGGAACAGAGAAGAGAGCAATGTGGGTAGCATGGCTTACGAGGGAGGAAAGGGCCCCTTCATTAGGAACACCTGGGAAGAAAGTTTAAAAGAGATGCAAGCTGAATGCAGCGTCTGCTGAGAACAAACGTGAGTTTATCTTGTGTTGACTGTGCTTATCTGCGTTCCTGGAATCCTCCCAACTGGGTTGATTTACTGTCATTCCTTCACATTTGGAATTCCTTCTCTTGCCCTGCCAGACTAATTACTGCATCTTGCCTTGATTGGACTTATAGTTACAGTTTTTGTTGAAACGTTTTGGACTTGAATCACTGCAGCCAAATGCTGTTCCTGGGAGAGTTTTTCTCCAGCCCAGAAGGTAACCAGGACATTGGGGGCAAAGTTAGAGAAAATAAAGGGACTCCTATTTATTATTTGACTGTTTTGCCTTTGTGCCACACCCCGGATCATCACAGGAACTGGGCATGGCTAGTCTAGTGAAGAGAAGGACCAGGGCAGACATGATACCAGTGTTCTAATATTTGAAGGGCTGTCACAGAAAGGAGGGGGTCAACCTATTTTCCAAAGCACTTGAAGGCCAGACAAGGAATAATGGATGGAAACTGATCAAGGAGAGATTCAATCTAGAAATAAGGAGAAATTCTCTGATAGTAATAATAATCAACCAGTGGAACAGCTTGTCTTCAGAAGTTGTGGGAGATTCATCACTGGAAGCTTTCAAGAAGTGACTGGACTGTCATCTGTCAGAAATGGCATAGAGTCTCCTGCCTGAGCAGAGGGTTGGATTGGATGACCTACAAGTTCCCTTCCAACTCTGTTATTCTATTCTAAATGAACTGACATGAGGGTTTCCTGAAGTTTCCTTGTTCCTCTTTAAAGATATATGCATCATTTGCCCTCCTATAGTCATCTCCCTCTTCCCCACTGATTGCCAAATTCTTTGTGAATTTCTCAATTCTCTTCTCAATATATAGTGTACCTCTCTTGCATTTACCTTTATTTTCCTTCAATCCAATGTAATCCTTTTCAATATCAGCTGAGTTGCAATTTTCTGTACCTTTTCTGGCCCAATAATGCCAATAATTTGAAGCTGGGGTGACTAGAACAACGCACGGTAGTTTTATTCAGGGGTGGGATTCTACCAGTTCGCACCTATTCGCTAGAACCGGTTGTTAACATTCTAAGCAGTTTGGAGAACTGGTTGTTAGAAGAAATTACTGGCCTAATCCTGTAAGGAAGGCAGGAAGGAAACATTCTGGTGTTGCTTACAGAAACTGCCTCTCCGTTAACCCTTATTACATTATTGGCAGGACTAGACTTCCTGTCTCTGGAACTTCTCTGGAGTTTTTTCCCCTCCTTTGCTGGTACTTTGCTTGTGTGGAGTGACCATTCAAAGTTACAGTGGCACTGAAAAAAGTGACTTATGACCATTTTTCACACTTATGACTGTTGCAGCATCCCCACAGTCATGAGAGGCCAGGTGAGGAGATGTGTGCCTTGATGTGAGTGATATTGAATTGGCCACACCCAGCCAATAACATGACCACCAAGCCATGTCCACCCAGTAACATGACCACCAAGCATGACCACTAAGCCACACCCACCACCTAAGCCACGCCCACAGAACTGGTTGTTAAAAATTTTGAATCCCACTCCTGGTTTTATTGTATTGTCAATTTTATTTTCAGTTGCCTTTCTTGTGATTCCAAGCATAAAATTTGCTTTGTTTACAGCAGCTGTGCATGGCATATAGCTGTCATGAACTGGTTTGTGAATAGACCTCAGGCGCTTTATTGCAGAGCTGTTAATGCGTTATCACTGCATCCTTTGTATTTCTGTTCCCTCTTATTTCGCTGGTATTGTCTTACTCTTTCTGCTCCAACGTCTATAGATGTTGGATGCATGAAAAGGATTTATTTACAGTATGTATATATTTCCATGACTTGCCTCCTCTCTCAATCTCACAGTAAGAGTCAGAGGGTGTACAAGTATTAAAACCAAGGCAATGGGAACAATAATCCAAATAAAAAATGTCTGAGATTGCAAAAAAAAACCCAACCCAAACTGTTCCAGTTTACAATAAGAACATTGGACAGCTGAGATTACTTAACTTCCCTGTCCAAATCCCTGGGAAATGGCCAGATTTTTACAAAAAGCTATCAAAAGGTTAATACTTTTGGAGCCATCTGGATCTCCAGAGGGATGCTGTGCCACAAGGCAGGATGAAGCTGTCTGTAATTCACAGAAGTCTAGATTATAACAACTGCATTCACCATTAAGAATTTTTTAAATAGATGCGAGTGAGTAAAGTCTTCGTTTGTTCTCACCTGCTTATTTATTTCATTAATTGCGCCTGTGCAGGCCTGTGTACCCACTTTTATACATTTTATATATGTCAAGTCACTCGGGGAAATTTGTTTACTAATAGCCTTGTTTATGCATGTGATAATTGCAGGGAGATTATTCTGTGCGCAAAGATGGAAAGATTCAGCAACACTTACATTGGTGGAGTGGTTGGTGAAAACGATAGAATTTGCCGAGATGACTAAATTGACAATATCTATGTTTACAGGTGACTGGAAACCCTTTATGGGTTTTTGCGTAAAATAGAAAAAAATGAACTTATGTGGTTTGGATGATTAGGATAGATTATAGAAAGAAGATCATAATATTGTAAACATAGAATAAGAGGTAACTTTATAATTATACTTAACAACAGTGGTTAAGAAGGTTGGAAGTCACTTCTTTATATCTTTTTTCTTTTGCATTTTGCATTTTCCTTTCTTTCTTGCACTTTTAGCTTTTTTTTTATTTCTTTCTCTTTAGTTTTATTACTTTATATTAGCTTGTATTTGTTTTTATGTACCTTTTAATTTTTTTTGAAAAATAAAATTACAGCTGTTAAGGATGCTGATTGACAGCTGGAAAGTTGACAGCCTGAGTTTGAGACCCAAGCACCACACAATGGAGTGAGTTCCTATTACTTGCCTCAGCTCCTGCTAAGCTAGCATTTTGAAAACATGCAAATGTGAATAGATAAATAAATAAAGACACACCCATACATACCGTGCTTCCCCTGAAAATACGACCTACTCAGAAAATAAGTCCTGAGCATGAGTCCTAGTTTGATTTTTACACCTGTGCCCTAAACCCCCAAATAAGTCCTAATTAAGACCCTTCCCACTCCAGGGTGCATGGATAAAAATTAAGCTAGGGTGGACATGGGGGGTGGAACTGCCCTACTACTTACCTTCGGATATTTTCAGCCAGGCCTCACACAACTCAGCCCATTCTTCTGCAGCCAGGAAGGCTTTCCCGCAGGCCTCTGTAGCTGATAACAGAGCTCCTTCAGAGGCCTTCAGGAAAGCCTTGCTGGCTGCAGAAGAAATGGGCCAAGGTGTGCGAGGCCTGACTGCAAATATCTGAAGCCAAAGAAGTTCCTGAAGGCCTCTGACAGTAAAAAAGGAGATTGGGGGTGATGCGCGCAAATAAGGTGAGTCACAACATCCCCCCAAAAATAAAACCTGGAGCCTTTCTTGGTGGAAAAAAAATAAGACAGAGTCTTATTTTGGGGGAAACACACACAGACACACACACACACACAGACACACACCACTTTGGTATGAAGGTAACAGTATTCTGTGCACCTTGGCATATAGTTGTGCTGGCCACATGATCATGAAAGCATCTTTGGACATGCTGGCTCTCTTGGCTAAGAAATGAAGATGAGCACTGCCCCCAAGAGTTGGATATGACTGGAGCGGGGAAAACTTTATTTTTTTTTATTAAAATAAATAAATAAACCCACTTTCTGTTTTATAAAACATATATAGAAACTATTGATGGACAAAAATAAATGTTAGCCTGACAGGAGAACACTCTGGATAATACAATCTCTTCTCTTCTGACTAACAGAATTTAGATGTCCTGCACTTTCTATGCTGACACATTTTAAAAATATTGTAAGAAGAGTTGAAAAGTTTCTCAGTGTTTCACAATTTCCAGATTGGTGAGCCATTTATCATGCAGAGGGATTTATTTCTGTCAATTAAGTCCAGAGCTCTTGTCATCAAGTATGCTTCCAAGTACGTGATCTCATATTTCATCCTCTTGTCATTCAGTATCATTTCAGAGAAGTTCCTCATTTTATTTAAGTCAGCATGTTCTTTTATAAAGTATAATGCCACATTTGTCTCTCTTGGATCATCATAAGCATAGAAACCATAAGAACATCATAGCATCTTATCCAGTGGTGGGATTCAATTTTTTTTACTAGCAGTTCTGTGGGCATGGTTTGGTGGGCATTGTAGGGGAAGGATACTGTAAAATATCCATTCAGAGGTAGTATTTGCCTGTTCTCCGAATTACTCAAAATTTCTATTACTGGTTCTCCAGAACTGGTCAGAATACCACCTCTGATCTTATCCTAAAATGTTGGAATATATGTTAGAATGTAATTTGCATTGCAACAATTACAGAATTATCCAGTCAGTAGATGGCAGCATTTAGTCTGCACCTGTGTTTATAATCTATGGTTCCTTATGTTCTGAGAGTTTCCTGGGACAGTTGAAACCATTAAGCAGCAAGGCTTATGGTGACTGTATACTGTCATGGCCTTGTTTGGTCTGAAGAGAAGGAGGAGATGGGGCTAGGGCTGATGGAGGGGGAAGGCACAGTCTCTATGGCTCATGAGGAATGACCTGGGGATGAGGATGAAGCAGTCTCAGGCCCCTCAGGCTTCAGAAGAATAGGCAGGGAGGAAGAGGGGGAGCAGGCTGACTGAGGAGGGAGAGAGGAAATGGAAAGGGAAGTCAGTGGAGCAGAGGACCGGTGTAGCTCTGGAGATGAGCAAATGTGTCCCCCACCTGATCCCCGAGTGCGGAGAATGGAGACAAGGCAGAATCAGGACAGGGTGACCTGACTATGGAGGAAGGCGCTCCATCCCCTCCTCCTGAAGATCACCTGGAGAGCAGCATTTAAGAAGACACTGTGGGAAGGTTTTTTTTTGTCAGGAACAAGTGTTGTATTTCACGGCAACACGCTCCATGGTTCCAAGAACTTTGCTCCAGAATCCTTGCTGGTGTAGATTGTGGTTTGATCCTTTGCTTTGACATTCATCATGAACTTTGCCAAGTTTCAGAGCCTGTCTTGCCTCTGGAGTGGTGCTGTTTCTGTGGACTGCTGGGAAATTGAACAAAGTGTCTGAAGGCGTGTGTGTTCAAGCCTTGCTCTTGGACCATAGGGGTAACCTGTGAGAAGAGACTTTGGAGAGTTGACCAGGAGTTAACTGCTGGATGGTGGTGGTGGTGGTGGTGGGGTGGTTGAATAAAAGTTGTCATCAAGCTTCCGCCTAGCATGTGTTGCTTGCATGCCAATCCTGATTCATAACAATACACCATTCAATTTATTTTGATCTGTATAACCATATATGTAACCAGCCTCTGCTACCAATCTGTATGACTATATAACAATTCTCTGCTACCATTTCTATATAATAAAACAGAAGTTATAATAGAAAAACATAGAATCATCAGGCTGGAAGGGACCTTAGGGGTCTTTAGTTCAACCTCCTTCCCAAGGCAGGAGTCCTTATGTCATCCTGGACAAGTCATTGACCAATCTTTTCTTGAAAATTTTTTAGTGAAAGAGCTCCCACAACTTCTGGAAGCAAGCTGTTCCATTGACTAATTATCCTCACTGTCAGGAAATCCCTCCTTATTTCCAGGTTGGATATCCCTCTGAGAACTTCTACCCATCACTTCTTGTCCTGCCCTCAGGGGCTTTGGAGAATAAATTGATTTGCTCTTCCCTGTGACAGCCCTTCAAGTGTTGGAAAATGATGATACTATGCTGAGCAGAATCTGGATTTTTGTGGGTGAATGTAAGCTTCTTCATAGCCTTCTGGGATGACACTTGGGTCTCCAATATCCAAGCACATAAGACAAGAACACAAAAGGCAATATTATTATTTTTTTACCAGAGAGAAAGGGGTTGGAGAGGTTCCCTCTTTATTTTAGCAAGCTCAATTTTTCCCTTCCCAGCAAGACCCATGCTCTCTGGAATGTGTCTATTGCTGACTAATATGATATAGAAAATTCATCTGCTCGTCTCCATCTTTCTGTGTGCCAGGGATTAATGAAATATGGCTTGCCATTGCTTAATCTTCTGTCCTATAGGAATGGTGACAGGAATGATTACTTAGCTTTATCTAAAATTGATCTATGCTCAGTAATATTTCCATACTTTTCCTTATTCCTGCTTGGCCAGGATCTGCTCAAAATTTATTGACGTTACCAGAGCGAAGGCAAAAGAAAGGCTCTTTTTGCTAAAGCATGTGCCTTGACTCCAGGATGAAGGGAAGGAAGGATTCCTGACTTGTAAATCTTAGTTGGATTGGCCATATCTTCTCTCCTTTGTCAGGGATGAAGGGCTTCTGAGCCCTTGGATTAGAGATATGGAAAATTGGTTATCACAATGCAATAGGCAATGAAAACCACATGCGTCATGCTACTTTCTTCACTCCTTTGAGGAAAGCAGAAAAAAGAGGAAAAGAGGAGGCCAGCTTTGAAAAGGGGAAAGCAAAAGTTGACTTCTAGACCTAAATACTGAATCAAGGAAGTTGTACCTTAATTGTTAAGCCTATTAAAACTCCTTGCATAATTTTTTGAAAACGTACCAGAAGCTGGCAAAAAAGAGTTTATATTAGGCACATTTTTTTTACTTCCAAACAGCTGACAAGTTGGATTGTATAAAGCAAAAAACATGGCACAGTACTTGAAAATATAAATATTTGCATGTTCATAACTATCCCTTCTCCTTCTGTACTTTTCATAGACCCAGGACACTGAAAATTGAGCATTTTTCATAGTTTTCTATGTTCTTTCTCTTCTCCCTTCTTAAAACATTTCTTTCTTTCTTTCTTTCTTTCTTTCTTTCTTTCTTTCTTTCTTTCTTTCTTTCTTTCTTTCTTTCTTTTTTCCTTCCTTCCTTCCTTCCTTCCTTCCTTCCTTCCTTCCTTCCCTCCCTCCCTCCCTCCCTTCCTTCCTTCCTTTCATCTCCCTTCCCTTCCCTTCCCATCCCATCCCATCCCACCCCATTCTTTCCCTTGATGGTGGCTGGGAAATCTTGAAATTGTATTAATACATTTAAAAGGTACCATTTTGGGACTGCAGATTAAAAAACATCTAATTTTTTACATTAAACATCTCCTTTCTAGTATTTATTATAACTGTATTGTAGGATACATGTTCAGCAATATAAATCTTCAAATCTTTTGATATAATGAAGCTTTGATTGAACCCCTTTCATCAAAGTGGACCTTGAGCTGAACCAGAGGTAATAAAGAGCTTCATAACTTTGGAACAGCTTCATGGATTTGATTACTTTTTTGCTGCTTCTGGGTTGTTACAGACAATATTCTATATTCTTCCATTTAATGGAAAACACTGTGAAACATTGAGAGTTATGGCGAAGTCTAACATGCATACAAGCAGCCAATTAGTTTTAGTATTAATAAAAACTCTCTGCTTTTAGCTTCATTCATCTTCTGAGCTCTTCGCTTCTTTAATGTGGTTAGTTCTAGCCTTAAGTTTGCTCCTGTAATAACAGAATGTAGAGTTCAGACCGGATTCTTCAGGGCAATTGGAAGCTTGACTCAACTCTCTGCATTTGAATATGGACTCGACCAAGGCTAACCACACTGACAGGCTTAATTCTTAACAGCAAATGAATGGATGCCTGCCTAACACAGATGCTGGTGCAAACACCTACTGTTTTGAAGAACAGAAGGGTGGAAAAGTTACAAATTACACTTTCTCTGTGCCAACCTTTTTTTGGGGTGGCATGGGGGATTCTGGCATTGCATGTTATTGCTCTAGTTTACTACTTCTGCCTCTGCTAATTAACTTATATATCTCTACAATATCACAAGCTTAACACAGCTAAGTTCAGTCCAGAAGGAGACTTTCCAATGTGGCCTCAGTCTGGAATTTCAGCGGAGATAGAGCTGAGAAGGGAGTCAGCTTCTCAACCAGCAATGCTATCTTGCTGGCACCCCATGGAATTCAATTATCAGTGTCATCAAAGCTATAGGAACCCATATGAGCAAGTCCACTGTTATTCTTCAGCAACAAGCACATAAGGCTGGAACTTCAGAAAACATGTGTTAAATAAAGTCTTAGCTACTATGGGGTTTTGTTTGTTTTTATTCTTAATTTTGACCTTATACTCTTTGCAAGTTGCTGTGATCTCCTTTCCTTATTCTTACTAATTCAAACTTAAAAGAATTGCAGGGCAAATTTTTCAAAAGGAATTGCAGGATAATATCTGTCTGAAACAGATCCTCCCAACAATCTATTTTCATCTTATGTTGGCTCAAACTGATGCATGTACAGGAACTTCGCTGCTTCTCCATTGTAACATATTGTAACATATATTCCCAAATAGAAACTTGACACCAAATCTCAAATCTCGCTGTACAATCATGATTTGAATCATCCCCATTTTGAACCCCAAATCTCCCATTTCTCCCAGGTGGCTAGTATGTGACCGGATTTATCAAATTGAATTACTTAAGGATATTGTATCTACTGATCATTAAAACTTGCAATATGCAATATAGCTGATATATTCATTTGGGAGGAGGAGGAGGAGGAGGAGGAGGAGGAGGAGGAGGAGGAGGAGGAGGAGGAGGAGGAGGAGGAGGAGGAGGAGGGAGGGGGAGGAGGAGGAGGAGAATATATTTTTATATATTGCCAAAGTTTGAGATATTAGGAATTTTTATAGAATTGTACCACTCCATTCTGGAACCATTTATCTCAATTAGTTGAGATCCCGTCTCCTATTTTGTAACACCAATAAAGCATTTCACATGTTATTTCTTATATTTTGCATCAAGCTTCCCAGTATTAGGATGCTGGAGGGAAGATATAGGAAGCGACATTTAATACAGCCCAAATGTCCTGAGTTAGAAGTATCTGTTTTGGGGGTGAGATGTAGAAAACTACACCCAAAATTTCAGCTATTCTCTTCCCAAAGAGTGGAAGAGTCACTAGATCCTGAATATGCACCTGTGTGTTTGATACAGTGGTTTCTGAGCTAGCTTGCAGGCAAATAAAGACAAAGCCCAGAACAATGTTTTCTTCTCTTTTTCTGAGATACAAATTCCTATCTCCCTTTCCAAAGATCAAATTGCTTTGGTGTCAGTGAAGTGCACCTAGAGGCTCAAAATATGGTCTGACAATTACTGTTCAAATGTTACTGTCATAAATGCTGCCAATTCACTCTTACGGCAAGCATTCTTCCTTTTATTGAGTTCTTTGACATTTGATTTTGCAAAGCCTGTAATTGAAAACTCTACCTTTTTTACTCACTGCCGAAGCCTGAAACTGCACAGATTAATGCTGAATTATTTTTAGTATATATTTAAGTTTATTCATGCTGAAAGGTGGTACTTATCTTTTGTAATTTTAGAGCAGTGCTTTGAATAAAAACCTTAATATTGTTCTACTTCAAACAGCATGTGACAGACCTGTGGGAGAAGCCTTTAGTCTATTTTAGGATGTCCAAATGTATATACATGTGAGAATATGTTGGTTTGAACCATATTTATCAATTTAGATATCCCATTTAGGTTCCAGACCACATTTTCTTCTGCAGATGTAAAGTTCTGCAAACCACAGAGTTCAATTCAGGTTATTTGCCTTTGTATGGTAGCTGTTTGAGCTCTTCAACATTAACCCCACTCAGGTGCAGTACACATCTGTCAGGTTGCTTTCAGAAGACTCAAAGACTTTCTAGCGGTGCAAGAAAATATACAACACTGTTGGGGTTAGCAATCTGTAACTGGTTATTGGAGAAGAGAAGCCTCCTCTGAGTGTTTGTGTACTTGGGTCTATGTGCATGTATGTGAGAGAGACTGGAAAAATTAGGTAAACTATAAATCTCAGTATGGTTCCTATCTGTGCATGGGCAAGAGAGAAAGATGCTGATTATATGAAAAGATATAAGTAATTTTCATTTATACGAATTGGATTATTGCATAATGATAAGTTTCTGTGGAGTTTCTGAGTCATCCAGGTCATAGTTGTCTCAAAAGTGCTTTTATCAAAAGGCAGCTGGACTGTTTTTCCCTTGAGGAGGAAGAAGTATTTTCCCTTTTTATCTAAGAAGTTTCATTGGTTCTGGCCAGATGATGGAAGTCAATGGAAGGATTAGTTCTGACAGGATGGGGGGAGGGGTTGGAAGGATCATATTTCTTCTCAGTCATCTGGTCATTAGCACTCTCCTTGAGAGCTCTTGAAACCACTTGGGGTTTATCTGTGCTCTCAGGGTGCTAATGACCAGAGACTAAAAAGAAATATGATCCTTCCAACACTCCCATCCTGTCAGAACTAGTCCTTTCATCACCCCCAGCATCCTGCCTGAACTGATAAAGCTTCTTGGTTGAGAAGCAAAACTTCTTCCTCCTCAAGCAAAAAACAGTCCAGTTGCCTTTTGAAAAAGCAGCTTTGAGATAATGATAAGTTGTTTTCTTGTTCAAGGATCAGAACTAGAATCAACTTGGGTGTGACTTTTTTTTATTAGTGAGGGTTTCTGATTCCCAGTTAAAAACAAACAAACAAACAAACAGAAATTCTTCCAAACATAGCTGTCATTCAGTAATACCACCAAAAGGTACAGTAATAGAGACTGCATATTGAGTCTTCCAGTAGTTTTCATCAGAAGTGAGATACAGAAAGCAGGAGCGAAAAAAAGCAGGAAATTCCAGAGACCAAAGCAAAGATGAGAAGCTTAGGGCCGGGAGGCTTGCAGACTGAATACATTAGCTGACAGAGCTTACCTTTTCTTAAAAAAATTATTATTATTGCAGTGTAGTTACCTTTTGACAATAGCCTAGAATATAAAAAAAATTAAAAAAGTAGAATGTTTATAGAAGAATAGGAAAATAACCTTGAGGAACATTAAATGCAAGGGTGGCCATGGCAGCCTAGCCCGGAAAGAAAGGAGGGGGTGAGAAAGAATCTCAGGATTGGCCTGCCTTGATTCACTTTGGTGAAGTGGAGGCACAGGGAAGGGAAGTCAGTCTTTCAAGATTCCCTCATTATATGCTGCAGTAATGATAGAACTATGCAGTAGTCTCAAAAGTGTGAAAATGTTCATCTATAAAACATAAAAACTATCTTTTATGTCTGAATTTTGGATCTGGCATAAAATTTGACATTTTCCTTGTCATCAACCACCAAGAATTACTAATAACAGCATGGATGAACAGGTTTCTGTATCAAATAAACAGTCATCTGGAAACAGACACATTAATAGTGATAAGGTTACAGAACAGACAATATGAGCCAGATAGAATTTTAGCTGGCTGTGTTTTCTTTTCTTTGTCCCAAATCAATTTATGCTAGCCTGTTATTGTTTTTTTTTTCACATTTCAACTGTATTTGCTTAAATGACAGAGTTGCTTTGATTCTTATCCTTTACAACTGGCAAAAATTCATCCTGTGTTTTTCTACTGGTTCAATAGCCTTTCAATTTGCTCCACAAAGATAATGAAATGTCTAAATGATAAAAAAAACTCATTTATTCTAGGGCACAGACTGGTGGGAGACGGCATTTCTTGTCTGGCAGAGAAGTCCAGGTAGGAAGGAAAGCAGTGAATTTGCTTTCTCCTGAATTACAAATGAAGATAAGAAAAAGTACATTTTATAAGTCATTTCAGTTCCGGAAAAAAAGTGTTGTGGTTAGTATCAGCAGCATGATACCTCTCTGTCCTTTTCTTTAATGTGCAAAATGATTTGTTTTGAATTGAGACAGAACAACAAAGTGTACCAGCTTCAATAGAATTTAAAGAGGTAGGAAAATAGCACTGGGAATATTCTACCAACCCATGGTATATGCTAGAGTATGTGATATGTACTATAAAGCCAATGTCAAACTCTGTATCCTGGGCAGAAATATATAGAGAAAAGGGATAAAAACATTTGGAGTACAATTCTATGCACGTCTAGTTAATAATGAGGTTTCTTCAAGGAAAGCAGATATTGGATTGCTGCTTTAATTACGGCAGTTCTATTTCTTAAATCACAGCTTTCCCTTTAACTTCTGTCTCCAATTTTTCTTCTGTGCTTTGGGGAGGAATGTAAATTCTGCTGAAGATAAACCATTTCTCCTACACCATGGGGAACAATAAACAAGAAAAAAAAATATTAAACTAGTTACTTGCTATGTTTGCTTCTGGAAGGAACAAAGTTGTAATTCCATTAATTATCTTTAGCCAAGCACGCCAGCCTTAGATGTGCATGAATAACTGGGCTCCCTATTCAAAAGCTCAGCATTGCTCATTGCACATAGCGATTTAAAGACTGTACCCAATGGAAACAGCAGGGGAATGATACTGGGATACTTGGAACCCTGCCAATATGGAAAACCTCTTCTGCACAGTTTCAGCTCCTAAGCTATATTTATAATATAGGTAAGTTGAAAATACACCATATTAGCTGAAGGGCTTTTGCTGAAGGATAATCTTGGTATGAAAAATATCCATGAGATTTGGAGGAACTGAAGGATGTTGATCATCCCTAGAGTGCCAACATGTTGAAGGCTGAAACGTGCAAGTGTGAAAATTCCTAACAGTGAGGATCTGACCTGAGTAAGGATCATGAAACAGGTGTTATAATTATACAAGATAGGAGAGCTATTTATGGAAGATAAGCGATAAAGGCAGGCAACATTCAATGGCTACCTTACTGTAGCTCTATCCTGTCAAGAGAAGAGTCCAAAGAGCATCTGCTTTGTGTCTGGGAAGAAAAGACAAAAGGAAGTAACCTCATATTATTAGCAATGTCTTAGACCTGAGTGGTACCAAGACCTTCTCAGGGGTCCACAAAATGAAAATTATTTGCCAACCTATGTTGAAAAAATAATACAACATTCAAATCCTATCAAACAATCTTGAGAAATAATAGTATAGCAAAAGTCTCAGTGTTAATTTTTTGATATGGTAAATATAACCCACACAAACAAAAGCTCTTTGGAGGTCCTGCATAATTTTTAAAAGTGGGAAGAAATCCTGAGAGGGGGAAAAACATTTACAAACACTGTGTTAGACAAAGAGCAGAATTCTTAATTCTCTACAGTATATACATTCTACTGCCCTTTTCTAGTCAATAGGTGCAGAAGAGTTAGATTTGAACCTCCAACACAAAAGACAAAGGGGGATGCTGCTGCAAATATAATATTTTATTTATTTAATTTATATACTGCCTGACTAATTGTCCTCCCCAGCAACTTTTGTTTATTTATTCGTTTATTTAAAACCAGCTTGTATAATTCTGTATACTCAGCATTTGAGAATGAAAATATTCATAATGATGATTTTAAAAAACAAGAACAGCAAAACAACAATGAAACTGCACAGCAATAAAGAATTATTTCAGAATTGCTGTCTATGAGGTTTCCCAGAAGGCTAATCAAACTTCCAAAGAAAGGCAATTCCATTATAATGGGTCCATCAGACTCTCTTTAATTTATAACAGTTGGAAACCATGACGTTACCTGATTATGGAGAATTCCAGTTGGAGAAGAAAGTTCCAAAGTTCCCTGGAAACCCAGCTATACTGAGGTTTATGGCACTTTGAATTAGCCCTGGAAACAATTGGAAGCTAATGTAACTTCTGTAATATGGTTATCTGATGGCTGTCAACACCAACAAATGGACCAGCAATTTTTGTGCTTAGTACACTTTTCAATGGTTTTCAAAGGCAATTCAGTAGAGGGTAGATTGTAATAATCCAGGTATGTAGGAACAACAGTGTGAGTTACCACTGCCAGGTTCTCCTGCTCCAAACTTAGACTACAACTGGTGCACTAGCTAAAAGTTGATAAAGAGCCCTGGGCATGGACTCTTTTTGTCTATCTAGCAGTGAGTATGAGTCCAACATGACCCTGCAGTCAGGGGTGTGATTTCCAGGGCAGTGCTTTCCATTCCATAATTAGTACTAGTAAGGTGACCAACCATCCTCCTTTTGTAAGTTCTGTCCTCCCTCGAAAAGTGTCCTCCTACATGTCCTCCTTTTTGATATTTGAAGACTAAACTGTAAATATCCGTATTTGATCGATGCTGAGCCAATCCGTTGTGTGTGATGTGACGTATTTGTATTTTGGCATGCCAATTTGTCAAGGCTTGGTCCAGTGTGGCGAGACGTGATTATGAGACGCATACGCTCCACACAGGATAATTGTTTTGAGAGAATATGCCACGTGCAAGAATGCACCATGCGCAAGAGTGCACCTTGCGCAAGTGGCTTTGGTTTTTTTCTTCAATTTATTTGTGTCCCCCTTTTTCATTGTAAAAAAGTTGGTCACTTTAGTACTAGTGTTGACAGACCACCTCTAAGTATTAAGTCTTGCTAGGATTCAGCTTCAACCCATTTTGTCCTATTCAGACCCTCTTTACTGATTTATACATTCAAACAAGTCTCTACTCCATATGCATTCTAGGTCTAAGCAGATTATTTAAAACAAAAACAAAAAGTAAAACTTCTCCCTTATGACAGAAGCACCTCTTTTGATCTACACAGGTGTCAAAAGCCAGCTGTAGCTTACAGACCTCCTGAGTCTATGCCCATTTCCTTGCTTCACCAGCCATCTAGCAGAAGTGTCTTCTGTGCACCAATGAGGACATCCAGAACACTTTGTGAAGGCAAAGCATTGAGACATATGATTCTTGATTTCTCTCTGTGGAAAAACTTCCAGTCTTTCCTGTTGCTCAGAGCTTTAGCTAAATGGGCATGCTTCATCTGAACAAACAAGCTGCCTTGAAAAATCAGCAAAGGTAAAGGCTGAGCAGTAAAAGAAAACTGACGTCCAATTTTTAAATTTATGTAGAGAGGCAGGTGGAGATTGTTTATGTTTTTTAAAAAACAATGTATGTTGGGCAATATATTTTTTTTCTTGGACAAAAATGAACTTTGCAGTACATACTAATGCAACTGCCTTTCTAGACGAAGAAGGATATTCATCTAGGGCCTTTTAAAGATGCTGGAGGTCTGAAGGAAGAATATTCATTGGAACAATTACTGCACTGATTTGCTTTTGTCATATGCTAGAAACCCCACAGATGAATCATATCAAATATTTGCAGCAGCCAAGTTAAAATAACAGTTTCTACATTCAAAACAATGTAAATACTCTAAAATGCGTTAAGCAAAAATATTGAGAATCAGAAGCAAACGTTTTGGAAGCTTTAGGTATGATGATGACGTTAACCTTTCAATCATGTCTGATTCTTGGCAATTCTATGGACCCGCTCTCTCCAAATATTTAGACCTTGCACACCTTTTTTTCAGTACTTTTATGTTCCAGTTGGTGTCAGCTTTGATGGTGTCTAGCCACCTGTCTTTTTTTGTCAGACTTGTTTCCTCTTACTGCTGACCATTCCAAACACGACTGCTTTTTCAGCCATGCTGGATTGCATGGTTGAAATAAGTAAGGTGGAATTTTGTGCTTTTTACCTTCCAGCAATATGTCTGGTTTTATACGCTCCGGTACTTCCTTGTTTGTCACTTTTGCTGTCTAAGGAATACCCAGGAGCCTTCTCCAACACCACAGCCTGAACAAGTCAAGTTTCCTTCTGTCTAGTTTTTTTCATGGTCCAACTTTCACCAGCATAGAAAGCTATGGGAAACACAATAGTGCAGAATTATATGCATTTGATTGCCAGGCTGATGTCCTTACTTTTCCGTACGCCATTCATGCTCATCAAAGTTGTGCAACCACACTTTATTTTGGGACTGTGTTCACAATTTTGATCAATCTGCAATCTGAATTCTTGCATACCTTCAAATTCTTCATCATCAACTGTTATTTTGACATTACCATTCCTTGCAGTGATAACAAACTTGGTCTTTTGATGTTCAGGAAGGGTCAAATTTCCCATTTTCTTCTTTCATCTTTTTGGACAGATATTTCAGGTTTTCTTTGGTTTCTGAAAAGAGAGTTGTGTTGTCAGCATATTGAAGATTGTTAATGTGTCTTCCTCTTACCTTCACTCTGTCTTTTTAATCTACTAAAGTTCCAGCCTCCCCATGATCATTTCAACGTATACATTGAATAAGAAAAGTGAAAGAATGCACCTTGCCACACTCCCTTCTCTGTCTTGAACCAATCAGGGGCTCCATATAGTGTTTATGCAGTAGCTTCCTGATTTGTGTACAGTGACTGTACCAATGTGTTGGCACACCCAGGCCTTCTAGGGGTCTCCATAGCTTGTCATGATCAACACAATCAAGGGCTTTCTTGTAGTCAATAAAGCAGATGTAGATGTTTTTTCAATATTCTTGAGATTTTTCCATGATCGAGCATAAATTTTCAATATGGTGATGAGTCCCACAATCCGTTCTGAAGTCAGCTTGAAAATCTGGCCATCTCCTTTTGATGGTTGGCTTGAGATATTGTTCTATGATCTTTGGGCATATCATTAAAAAAACCTAAACTAAACAATATCTGAAATCCAGACTAATCACTTCATTATTTGTATACTCAGTTTTATGAAAGACTTTTGCAACTGAACAGCAAATTATTAATTTTCAGGATCATATTGACATGGAAGAAATTTTCCAAGAATTATTTTGGGAAAACAAGCAATCAAAAATATTTCTATGGAGATTGATATTATTAATAAATTGAAACACTCTACTTTCTTTAGATACTACAAAAGCAGTTTGATTTGATCCAGTTTGAATTTACAAAATGAGTTTTAAGAAGATAGGATTTCCATTATCTTTTGTTCACTGGATTACAAGTTGACTAGAATTATCATCAATAACTTTACTTCTCAACCCCTGAAATTGTATCATAGCATTAATAAAATCATCTCGGGTCCCCTTTAATTTTTTAATTCGGTTTTCAAACTATTGACTATTGTCTATTACAAACTCAAGTTATTAAAGAGGTAGTTGCAGTTGACTTTAAATATACATTATTCTTATATGATGATGGTATTATGGCTCTCCTTGGCAAGAAATAAGATTGGCTCCAACAGTTTTAGGAGACTGCATAGTTTTGTTTACCCAGAACATTCCAAAGGCAGTAATCAATACTATATTAGCTCCAAATGTTCTTTTTGCTAAACACTAAATCCAGGCATACTGGATGGCTGGATGCTCCCAGGAGGATGCAGGAAGGCCTCCTAGGCCCGAAACAGGACCTAGCAAGCCTCCCTGGAGCCTCTTGGGAACAAAAACGGGGTGGGGGGCAGTGCCCAACCCCCCCACACCCTGTTTTCAGCCTAGCAAGCCTCCCTGGAGCCTCTTGGGAGCAGAAAAGGGGTGGGGAGTGGTGCCAGTCCTCCCCCAACTCTCCATTTTTGCTCCCAGGAGGCTACCCTATACTTACCTGGCAGCCAGATGGGCCTCGTGGGAACTCCTGGCAGGGTTTCTAATGGGAGCCTCTCATTTGGAACATCAATTTGGAAGCTTTCTGCTGTGCAGCAGCAGGTGAGAGAAGCACTGACCTGGCCAGATCCTATACAAGCCTCTCCACGTGTTCCTCGGTGGAAGGCAAGTGGTGGGGGGAAGGCAACCAGTGGCTGCAGCAAAAGGCAAGTGGGGGGAAGGTGACCGGTGGAAGCAGAAAAAGGCATGGGGGAAAAGGTGACCAGGGCTTGCAGAGCCTTACTCACCCAGGAAGATCAGTAAAGGCAGGGCCACAGTGGAAGGCAGGCAGCAATGGCTGGCCTGGTGGGTGCACAAGAGCAGGCAGCAGTGTCACGCATGCATGCAATGTCATGCATGCGTGATAAGGACTGATGGGCAGGCAGCGGAGAAGTGGGTGGAGAGGGGCATGGCCAGCCAATTTACTGGTTCTCCAAACTACCAGGAACGGTAACAACCGGTTCTATAGAACTGGACCAAACCATAAGAATCCCGCCCCTGCTGGAAACCCTTTATGTACTTTTTGTTGAAAATGTGAAAAAATGAACTTGTGATTTATGAGTTTGATGATTAGAAAAGATAGAATATGGAAAGAAGGGATGCAATATCAGACAGAGATAATAAAATATAAATGCATTTATAATTGCTATAAGAAGTCACTTCTTGACTTCCGGTTTGCCAGGCTTCGGCGGCGGCGGGGTTTCGCGATCCTGCGCGATCCCTGTTGTGCTAGCCATCTTGGTGCCTCCGATCCCGATGGGTCTGGAGGATAAGGCTGCCCCGTAGAGGCAGCCGAAGACAGGGGGGATCCAGACAGGGGTTTGGAGGTTTCGCATACCCTCTCCCCACCCGGCATAACCCCCTTTTCTCAAGGCGGTGGAGCGGCGGTCAGCAATGGCCGCCACAAGAAGCCGGCAGCTGGACAAGATCGTGCTGGAGGAAGAAGGAGAAAGTTTTGAAGTGAAAGGTTTTTTGGCTGAACCGGGACCATAAGACGTATTTAACATCCTGAAAACCTTGACTTTTTTGAATGATACTTTGTTTCCAGAAGAGATTTACAAGCGGCGAGTGAAAGTGTTGAAAGAGAAAGTTTACTCTCCTTTCCTATGGAACTAACAAATGGATATTGAAAAGCCTGCTTTTTTATAGAAGGTAAAAATTTAAAGCTCTTTGTTATAAGTGGGAAGGGAGAGGACAAAAGACAAATTTATATTAAGACTTTGTTGGAGGAGAAGCCTGGAAGACTTTGAGACTGGAAGTTAATTGCAATAAGACTTTAAAATACAGATTGGGCTTTTTTTTCTTTTTTCTCCTTTCTAATTGATATTACCCCAGGAAGAAAAAGTGTGAAGGAAAGAACTTTGTGCTCTGTTTGGACTGCTTGATGACTTTGGGATTTTGGGGAATTGTTCTAAGCTTTGAAATATTTTGGTTGTCTTAAGAAGAAGGGGAAAGAAGAAGAGGGGGAAAAATGGCTTTATTTGTTGATGAACTAAGAGAGGAATATGGAAAAATGAAGAAAGAAGGCAAGGACGATTGGAGAGAAAATACAACAATTGAGGGAGGGAGAAGAAGAAGAAGAAGAAGAAGAAGAAGAAGAAGAAGAAGAAGAAGAAGAAGAAGAAGAAGAAGAAGAAGAAGAAGAAGAAGAAGAAGAAGAAGAAGAAGAAGAAGAAGAAGAAGAAGAAGAAGAAGAAGAAGAAGAAGAAGAAGCCATCTTTAACGAATCCAAAAAGCTGATTAAGAAAGGAAGGAGAAAGAGAAGAAGGAAAAAGGACTTAAGACCTAAAAAAACATCTAAGAAAGAGAAAAATAAGATGCAAAATCAATACAATGTTAGAAAACAAAAGAAAAGAGAAATGCAACAGAGAGGGGAAGCTAAAAAGGAGGAGGCTAGGAGAAGGGGGGGTAAAAAGACTGGGTGGGATAAGAAAGGAGGGGGAAAGGGGGGGAAAAGCCACAAAGGTATAAAACAAGATGGGAAAAAGAAATTTTTTTTTAGGGATGAAGGGTAATGTATAACTTTTTTAAAAAAAAGGATTCTGCAAGGTACATAAGATAGTATTGTAGTATTTGTATTAGAAATAGAAAATTAGAATTTTATAAGATTTAAGTAAAGAGTAAAATATTAAAGGTTTAATAATGATAGATTTTAAGATGTAATAAAAGATTAAAAGGAATGTTTAAGTATAGAGTTGAATTGACTATTGTGTGGATGTTAGTATAAACTTATTATTGCAGCATTTGTCTCTGAAATAGATAATTGGAATGTTATAGGATTTAATGATTAATTATGTATTTAACTATTTTATAGATTTACTATTTTCTTTTCTTTTTAAAATTAGTAGGTAGAATATACTAAGCAGAATCAGATGGGGAACTGGGTGTTACCATAAATGTTAATTTAGGGGTGCGATGGAAAGGCATCATACTTCGATTAGTGATTTCAGGATAAATATTTTTTTTTCTTTTACTATAGGGAATGAGATAAATGGATAATTGGAAATGAATGGACAAAAGATACAAGTATAATGATTTAAATTAAGATGAAATAAATAAAATAGAATTAAGAAGAGTGGAAAGCGGGCAGAAGTTATAATGAAGATATAGAATGGTAAATAAGATAGGTAAGGCTATATAAGATGAGCATAAATTTAATTGAAGTCCATATAAAGAGAGGCAACCCGGGGCCAAGCTACTTTCTAAAAAGAAGTTTTATGTTTTTGTGTTTTGTGCGTCTATATTTGTTTGAGATTTAATAAAACTCTGGAGGAAAGCTAGAGGAGAATAACTGTAAATAAGACAGAGGGAAATATGAATATGATGATGATAAAATGGATAAATATAGTAAAGAAATGTAATTCAATAAGAGTAAAGAGAAACAATGAGAAATTTGCTAAAAGATATTTAAGTGGAAATGGGATATACTAGAATTATGTTGTATAAAACAATGTTTTATCTGCCTTGTAAAAATTTACAATGGAAAGAGATTTCATGTGTTTAATGTTTAATGATGTTTTGTTTGTCTTTAAAATTAATAAAATTTGTTTCAAAAAAAAAAAAGTCACTTCTTTACATTTTTCTTTTTCTTTCTGTTTTCTCATTTCTATTTAATTATTACTCTATTTTCTTTTTTTAAAATTTGTATTATTTTTACTTGCAAAAAACTTGTTTTATAAAAAATTAATTAAAGAAAAGAGACTCGGAATCTTTGAAAGTCCGATGACCAGGAAATGGGATTTAAGGCAGGGGGTTGGAATGTTGCAGTTAAAAAACACATTCCATGAAAAATTTCCCACCTCTTGCTCTGCATGACTGTTGCCTACCTAGAAATTCCATTAGTTCATATATAGAACTGAAGTTGGAACACTTTATATCATGACACATGCAACTTTTTCCTTCATGACTCAAAACCACTGCTTTGAATGTCCCCATTTAAACATTCCTGTAGTGTTTAGGTAATGGGTTTGTGTGTCATGAGCCAAAGAAAAGCCATTTTTACCTAATTTTGGATAATTTATCCAGATTTGGGGAGCTCTGCTGTATATTGTCTTGAATCCAAGAAGTGCTTTGAAGTCATCTGATTCAATTCACTGCTCTGAAGCAGGTTGCCCCTTCAGCTTGTAGTCTGCCTAAAAGGCTTGGCTCACATGAAGCTTTGCTGAATCAAAGCATCCCTTTATAGTTTTGCACATTTCTGCATTCTAGGTCAAGTCTAATTATTAACCTGGCTTTTAAAAAAATGACATCTCATAAGAAAGAGCTCTTATAATGTATAATGGTAGGTACAAAACGGTGAGTTGAGCTCTTAAAAAAAAAAAAACTTCTAGGACATTATATGACCTAACCACTTCCACCTACAGTTTTTTTTTCCTGTTGAAGGGCATATTTATCCCCAGATTGTTTCAGACTCTGACAATTAGATCTTCCTGGTCAAGTTAATGGCTGCAAGGAGATCTCAGCTTAGGAGAGAGAGAGAGAGAGAGAGAGAGAGAGGGAGGGAGGGAGGGAGGGAGACAGAGACAGAGACAGAGACAGAGAGATTCATTTCTATCATTTCCTACATTAATGAAATGAATTGTAGAAGGACGTCTAGATCAAGAGTACATTTCCACTCCCAGATCACTATTCAGAGTAGGTGCCAAGAATCACATTAAAATTCCTCCTTTCTTTAAGCAAAACATTGGCGGTGGTAAAGTTCTTTTAATCAGTCTTTGCATTTTCTGTTATAAATGTTCCCTTTCCATAAATCACATGAGAAATGTTGATCTCAAAAGCTTAGTCTTGTCTTAGTCGCATAGTCTTGGACTGGAAAGGTCTTTTTTAAAAAAATAAAAATAAAAATCTTATATCGTTAGAAAATTCCGAATCAGACTACATTGAGATAAATACACAGGAAGTATTCTGGAGAAGCTGCAGTTTTCTTTGTAGGTATTATGACATGGATGCCGTCTTCTCTTATTTATGGAGTAGAGCCAGGTTTCCAATTATTTCAGTTTGACACATTGTTTGTGGAAGGAAGTAACTATAGATCAATGTTATAAACTGAAGATGAAATTTCAGAAATAAAAGAGTCATGTTGCATGAATGGGAACTGAAGTCTTGAAAAAAATTGAACGATATACTGCCAAAAATACAAATGTTGAGTAATTTTAGAAGTCTGGTGGGTCAATGCTACTGCAGATAGCTTTTCTGGCTGAAAATCATGTGAAAGGCACAAGTCTTGTGGCTGGCTGGAGGATTATAAAACATGTAGCTGAATGTCTGATAAACTCTCAACATTCTTCATAGGGATTCTCCAATGTTTGTGGAAAATGTTCAGTTGAATATTCAACTAAACCACAGAAAGATGGCTATTTAAAACTAAGACAAAGAAAGGGTAGAAATAAGTACAAGATTTAGATGAAAAGAACAGTTATTGAATTGGCAAAAACATGTCTTGAAAGTTTGTAGACTTTTGTAACTGCAATATTTCTATGGTGGAAATACATGTAATGCTAAGGATCTCTCTGCACAGAAATGAAATACCACAATATATTTTGCTGGGTTTTTCTTTTATTTGTTACTAGTATTCGATGAAGATACATAAAGACATCCTATGCATTTCATTAATAATACTTTGTAGAAGTGAGCTTTGTGGAGTTTTATGGAATTTTGGTTTCAATACATTTTAGAACTGGAAAAGACCTAATAAGCAGGGGTGGGATTTAAAAATCCCAGCAACTGGTTCACTGCCCAGTTACTGGGTGGGCATGCCCATGGTGGGCGTGGCTTACTGGAACTTCTGAGAGGGCTGTTTTTTGCCTTCCCCAGGGTCCAGAGGCTTCCCTCAGGCCTCTGGGAAGGCAAAAGTGGCCTCCCCCATGGTCCGGATGCCGGAAACAGGCTCATTTCCAGACTCCCAGAACTTCTGGGAGGGCCGATTTTTGCCTTCCCCAGGGTCTGGAGGCTTCCCTCGGGCCTCTGGGAGGGTGAAAATGGCCTCCCTCAGGGCCCAGAGGCCCTCAGGAAGCTGGAAACGAGCCTGTTTCCAGACTTCTAGAAGGCCCATTTTTCACCCTCCCAGAGCTTCCATGCAGATCCTGCACTTACCTGCATCCAAAATGGGCCATGTGGAGACTCCTGAGAGGGGCGGGACAGGCAGGGCCAGCCGGTCAGTTCAACTACCAGTTTGGTGAATCAGATGTACATTTAACATCCAGTTCACCTGAACCAGTCAGAACCGACTGAATCCCACCCCTGCTAATAAGTCTTTTATTCCAATCTGTGTTCAGTACAGTATCTGTTAAAGCATCTGTAACAGATGACCATCCAGGCTCTATTTGAAGACCTCTACTGAAGAAGAACTCACAACTTCTTGCCACAGCTTATTCCATACTTAGAGCTCATTCAGTCAGATAGGTTTTCATGATATCTAGCCTGAACCTTCTTCCTTGTAAATTTAATCCATTGGTTCTAGTTCTGATGTTCAAGTCAACACACCCACTCTGTGTGGCACGTGTGACAATCCTTCATCCATTTTAAGATTGCTGACATATCACTCCTCAGTCATCTTTTCTATAAAGATAAACATACCCAAATTCTTTAATCATAAAAATCTTTCTCATAATATTTGTTTCCAGGCCCCTTAGTAATGTCCAGAAATTGCTCCACTTTATCAGTCTTTTTTTTTTTTTAATTGTGGTACCTGGCAAAATGTGATGACAAACCCAAACTAGCTCCTGTTAATTGTAGCATGTCTCTTCATTTGCTCATAAACATCAAGGACTTTGCCTAGTAGAGATGCCACACTGACAGGCCTGTAATTTCTTGGGTCTTCCTTCTTCCCCTTTTTGGAAGATGCAGATTTACTCCAATCTTCTGAAACCTCACCATTTCTCCATAAGAACTCAGAAATCACTGAGACTGACACAGAGATCACATTCAGTAGTTCCTTCAGTACCCAGAACCCATCTATTGCTTGATTCATTTTGGTTACAGAAGTTCTGTTCTCAGGTTGTCACTTTTTCATTCAGCAAGAGAGCAAAATTGCACTTGCAGTAGGTGTAGTTTGGGTTCTTTTCAGGGACGAAAACAAAGTTCACCCACCCCTCCCAGCTGGTCTCTGATATTTCCCTTACTGTTAGTATTGTTTGGAGCCATCCCTCTCACTTTGCCTTATAAAGCATTCATGTAAATCTTTTCTGATATGGCTTGCTGGAGCCGAGAGTGGGAGAAGAGTGTGTGATCTAAAAAAAAATATGAGGAGAAAAAAAAAAGTAGAAATTAAAAAAGAGAGAAAAAGAATATCACCTCCCCTTGATTGTCTCCCCTTGATGTTTCCTCTCAATGTCTCCTAAAATATGCTACAAACTCCCAGAGATTTGAGAAAACCACTGGCTAGCAATTACCAGGTTTTCCAAAGCTTGATCTCAGTAGGCAAGGGCCTGGCTTGTTCAAGATGAACCAGTAGGTGGCGCTTAAGGCTTCTTTTAAAATAAGGAGAGTTCAGGTCTGCTAAAACTATGAGATAAAAAAAAAGCAGGTTTGTAGCTTTGTAATCAATAGATCAGGGATTATGTTTTTACGAACACCACAAAATGCAAAAGTAATGCCTAGCCATGGAAGTAATATATGGTTTGTATCTCCATGGGTATTCATTTCTATTAGGAAGTTTAGAAACTGTGTGTTAGAAAAGGCTGATTGTATCCGCTATTGAGGATGATTTTTTAAACATGAAATTTAGCATGAAAGGGGAAGCACTTTTCCTAGTAGGTATGTGATATGGGATCATATGAAATATTTGTTTCCTAATCGTATCACTGAGGCTAGAATTCTTCGTACAAAAATAAGACTCAAGGATACTTCATGCATGAAGTTTTAAAACGTTCCTCATAAAAAGATAAAGTTACCTCTCTCTGGACCATCATTCCCTCAGAGATTAGAATGGCCCCTTCTCTGATACACTTCTGGAAGGCACTGAAAACCCGATTCTGCCAGTGGGCCTGAGGAACCCAGAGCGGGATGGAGCCCATTAAATGGCTCGTGTGATCTGCTGTCTCCGGTGGGGGGGGTGTGATTTTATTTTATTATATTAATTTATTTGATTCTTTTTAAATTAGTTTGATTGTTTTAAATGAAGTTTTACATTCTGTAAGTCACCTTGAGTTTCCATGTGCAAATAGGTGGCTAAATAATCTGATGGCTTGGTTCTTCAAACTGATTGGGGACCCTTGTGATACATACAATTTCAACAAGTCTGCAAAGTCCAAAAAGTTGCCCTTCCTGGGGTGCCAAGAGGAGGAGGCAATATTCTGATGGAAGAAATCATTCTGTTTACTCATAGAATATTAAAAGACATCCACATGAAGCCTTTTCACATTGTTTCCTCTGAAATTTTTTTTGTCTTTTTAATAAAAGCTTCAGTTGGCCCAGAATATAATAACTCTACTATTGGAGGGCACATGCTAACACAAGAATGTTACACCGGTGCTCTGGGATCAATACATAAGCTTCTGAGTGGTGTCTTTAGTTCATTTTATTAAATATTTAAAAAGTGCAACTAAAAAATAGAGGGGGAAAAAGAAACCAAAAAGGAATAGAAATGGAGAAGAGATATTGAAACTATGCAAAATTGAATAAGAATGTTCAAAGTAACATTAGATTAGTACTGTCCATAAAGGTGATATCAATAGAACCATTAAAAACCCTTATTAAAATCAAATCAGTGATCAATAATTAGCAGTGGCAGCCAACATGATAGGTATCATCAATCAGAATAAGCAGTTAATGGGAGTGTCTATTTAATCTGAGAAACCCTGTCCTTACAATCAATCAGGCAAGGAGTAAAGTAAAGAGAAGTTTCAACTTTGGATGTGATATGCAGTCCACCTGAATGGTTTTTAAAGTGCAGCTAGGCTTGGTTCCAGAATACTTTTCAACCTGATCCACCTGATCTCTGTGTGTATATCAGTAGAACCTCTTTTTCTGTTACTACATCTACATTTTGGAATAGTGTCCTCCAGGAATTTGGGAACAGTTTTACTATTTCTTCTCTCTTCTCTTCTTTCAACAACATTATTCTATTACATGCACACCATTTTATGTTTTATTAATTTAAAAATAACCAAATATTTTATCGGGTTTATATTTTTTGTTATTTTATTTAATAACAAAATATTTTTATTAAAATATTTTATCAAAACCAGATAGTTTTGATGTTCCAGTTTTTGAAGAAAGTAGCACAAGGGAGTTAAATCTTCCTATCTAGATGGAATCCTTCTTTCCTTCTTATCATCTTCCCATTGACTTTGTGGGAAGCTGGCAGGGAGCATCACAAACCATAATCACATGACTGAAGCTGACCAAAGTTGTGTTGCAGTGGTCACAACTTTGCAAATTCAACTGGTCTGAAAATCTGAGTCTGCACTGAATAATAGAACCTTCAGTCCTAAGGGAGGTTCAGCTCTGTTTTTAATCCAATATTTCCTGCTTTCTAGCTAATCTAAATCTCCCAGAACAGCTGATGGTTGGGGGAAAAAAAAAAAAAGGAAAAATAGCAACTTAGCAGGCAAGTTTGCTGGGTAAGGAATGAGTAGGCGGGGAGGGTTCCCGTGGGCCATGTGGGTGGCGCAGCCTTGTGTTCCTGCACAGCCTGGATTAATTGCTTTGGGTGTGTGTGATGTGGGGGTGACATTTCTCTGCGGACCACCAAAATTTTCTCGCAGACCACCAGTGGGCTGTGGCCCACCAGTTGGCAACCACTGCTCTAAAGAGCCCTTATAAAGACAGAGCTATCATTTTGTGGTTATTTGGATTTACTTCTCCCTACCTGCCAAGCTGACAAAAAAAGTGTTTTTTTAAACATGATCAAACCAGTCCATCAAACCATCAAACCATTCCTGATCACACTACTATGGAATTGTGGCAAAAAGATTATCACTAGAAGCAAAACCTCTCCATACATTGTGAGAGTCTCCTGGAATCCTCCAAGATTGCTAAAACCATGTCCGCTAGTTACTAATCAAGTCATCTGAGATGATGCCCTACTAGGACATGAAGGAATTATATGCATGATGAAACAGGACCTTAGAATCTCTGATATTTATTTGAGGGGGTACTTAATCCAGCAAGAGAAGCAACTCCTTTTTGCATTTGCGTGGCCTTCTTTTTTGAGGGAAGACAAAAACTCTGGAATTTTCTATTCTGGAAATGCTCTAAGAAATCTGCATGAAGAATCCAGG